>NW_016818964.1:7498772-7687373 GCF_001698545.2 Rhinopithecus bieti
AGATCACACTTTTAATAGAAATGATATAATGCAAACTATGGAGAAAATAATTATTTGGAATATTTTTTATTATATACACTTTAAAAGAGTAAAAGTCCCAGAAGCAATCGAAACAGCTAATAATAGGGTCAAATAAATTATAACATATCCCACAAAAGATTACTGTGTAGAAAAATAGTCATAAAGCAAAGTCTTTAATAGCAAGGTTACACACTTAACATAATGTTAAGTGAATATAGAGTACAAAATCAAGTAAACAAAAGTTTAAGTGAAACAAAGAATTAAAAAATTTTAAAACATCAAACTCTTAATAAGCTAAAAGAAATCGCCAAACTTTTATCTGTTCTCTAAATAGGAGAGGGATTCTTAAGACTTAAAACAAAGAAAAAATTACGGAAAAATTTAAAAATCAATTTTGCTACGTGAAAATATAAAATTCTGAAGTAAAATTTGTCATAAAGAAAATTAAAGCAAACATTTTAACAATTATGACAAATATACCACTTTTCTTATTTGAAAAAAACTCACACAAACTGAGAATAGATATGTTGGATAAATGGGTAGAGAATATGGGCAGATAATTCAAAACACAAAAGAAAAAATATATTTTTTAAAATAATTTTTTAAATTAATTTTAAAATAAAATGTACTACAGGTGCTTCTGATCTTTATTGTTTCTGAAACAACATAAAATAAGGAGACTGAGAAAAAAAATAGTATCTTCCATACAAAGATGTTTTGAAGAGAAAACTGAGCCAGCGTACATGAGGATGTTGAGACATGGCACCTACCACAGCATAGCCAGGAGACCATATATTCTTCAAAAACTAAGGAGATGACGGGACAGTCTCCACAGGCAATAGGTCAACATTCAAATTTTTCCTTCCACCTTCAAGCTGACCTCAAGTTTACCTCCCTCTCCTGGCCTTTCTCTCACACATATTCCAGCAACACATAGCTCATCCAGAAGGAATGAACCTATTTAAAGACAAGGGAAAACCAAATATAAGTAACCAACAAGGCAGTCCTCCAAAATCCTAGATATGGAGTAAGAAAAACATGGCAAAACAGAGTAGGCAATAAACATACTTCAGAAGAAATTGGGTATTCGGGAAGGCAACAGTGGACCCTAGTACTGTCTCTTTAAAAGAAATCAGGGCTTTTATGAAATAAAAGATCAAAGCAGAAATATAAGCACCAAATTACGAAAAAAGACAATGAAATAAAATTGAAAAAATGAATTGGCAAAGATCAAGACAAAATAGAAAAGAAAAATAAAAGTAAAATTATCAAATAAGTAAAGGCCATTGTGGAAGCAGTAAATAAGAAATAGACTTTGCCACAATAATGATTTGGACATGTAGGACATGCTTGAGGAAACTGAGGAAAATCAAATTAAAAAAAGTAACCAAAAGTTTAAACTTATAGAAAAGAAAATGATGGATATAAAAAATGACAAAGGAGAACCAAGATATGTGAAATTGGTGACTGGATTAATGAGCAAAACAAATAGAACATTAAAATCACTTAAAGATGTGAAGTAAAGAAAATATTTTTGAAATAAAAATTTGAAACTACATATTGAGAGAACCAATTCCCAGATGAATTGAGGCAGACCCATGAGCAGAGAGGCACATTTCATACTTATTAAACCTCAAAAATACCAAAAGACTCTATAGCTAGAAAGAAAAAGTCAATCCATCTACAAGATTAAACAATAATAATAATCGGCCTTTAAACTTTTCCCTGAAACATTCAGTGCTATAAAAGAATGAAACAGTGTCTTCAGAGTCCTCAGGAAAAGTGTGATGCAATAATTTTATACCCAGCCAAAATGTTCTTATAGAATAAGGCAACAGATAGTCATTTTCAAATATTAACAACGCAAGAAAGGGATTCCATGATCTCTTCTTAAAGAAATTATTAAAAGCTATGCTGTCACCAACCCAGGAATAAAGGAAGAAAATATTATAAAAGAATTAAAGATTGTTATTAAGTTAACCTAAATGAATTAATTTTTAAAAATATTACACAGCTGTGGGGAAATTTTGCTATTGAATACAGTCTATACTCTCAACCATGACATGTAAATTATCAAAAATTGGAAGGAAAAGAAAGAAGGGGAGAGATATTATATGAATGCCAACCTCATCATCTTTTTTTGGGATGGTTGGACAATCAATATATATAATTTTTGAAGCTAATAAATTCAGAAAAACATACAAATTTTATTAAAAGTGTAAAGCATTCACTTGAAGAAACAAAATTATAGTACAACTCATCAAAACTAGTAGTACAGAAAGGATGGGGAGACAATGGTGATCAACCAAGAACACCACAATGTGTGTGTTTGAGAGTGGAAAAGTCAATAAATTCTACCTGCAGAAATAAAAATCATGTGTGTTCTATACATTTATAGCTACAAATATAACTACTAGAAGAAATGAAAACACACAATAGTCCTTCCAAATGATTATTAATAGAAGAAACACAACCATATACACCCACACTCAAGCATACACACTCCAAGGCAGATACGAACCTTAAAATGTCAAATAGCAATAAATTCAAGGCACAGAGTTTTAAAGAAGTTAATGTAAGACAATGTTTCATGAGTAAAGAAGCCACAATGAAGATGCAGCAGTTTTGAATAAGTATGCAACAATTAAAGCTGCAGCAAAATTAATCAACAAAGATATAGGAAGTATAAGAAGAGAGAGAAAAAATACTATTAGGAGATTTTAGTGCATCTCTCTCAGTCCATAGGAGTAGAAATTTAAATCAGATATAGTAAAATAAAATGAAAGTACGAATCTACAATCATCTGAAATTAAAATATTTTAAAAACTTTAAAAAGTCAATCAGGGTACAGAAAACCTAAATAACGTAAGATAATTTGTGGATATTTAATATACTATATATGAAGTGACAGAATATATAAAATCGATTTGTATGCTTCTAGAACAGTTTGGGTTCAAAGTCACAACAACAGAAACTATCTGGTGGTTGAGGAAGTACAACAAGGAGCTTGTTTGATGGTCAGGTCACAGAACTGCAAGCAGGTCTGAAGAACCACACTAGTTGACATGCTTATAGGAAAGATCCTCAAAATGATCATCATAAAGTGGCCTGATAAAGAAATCTTCTTCCTTACCACTACAAATTCCACAAGTAGAAAAGTCCTTTCTGTCCCAGAAACTTGCTCTGCCTCACCTACTAGGCTTACATCCTTCCAATGGCTTTTGCATTTAAAAAAAATGTCTTTGATTTAAGGAATGCCCACTTCCAGACATGTATTTTATGAGTGATGCTTGACCCAGAGGCCTGAGTTTCAGCTGCAAAGTGTAGAATATCTTTATAACATAAATTACAATTATACAAACACTAACCAACAAGCTGTTGTTAAAACTACATTCAGAACAAAATGCCTTAAAATAATTTTTTCTATAGTACAAGGATAAATTGATAAAACTATAGGAAACATTCAATTGAAGAAGAAAAAAGGTGAATGAAAGAAATCTAACAGAAGCTGAGGCAGACAAAAGGAATGCAAACAATAAAACAAAAGTAATGAATATGAAATAGAAAATGATAGAAAGAATAAATACATTTAAGAGCTTAACAACTGAGAATTTTTTTAAAACCTTAAATAAGATAGTCAAGAATACAAATCTTTCTTTGAAAGTATAAATACCTACATAAAATATGAATATCAAAAAAATCAGAAAATAATAGAAATTAAAGACACATAAGAAAATAATTTGCTTAATGCTATGCAAATAAACTTGAAATTCTTTATGAAATAGGTGGTTTTCTAAGAAATCATAAATAAACAAGTGGATCTCAGATGGAGACTTTCTGCATATAAATAGTTCCATAAAAGAAATTGAAGACTTTTTTTAAAAAGCTATTCCTCCCAAAATCCCTGGCTGAGATGGTACTACCAATGAAATCCTCAAATTTTAAGGAATGGGTTACTTCAACATTCTTTGACTCTTTGGGAACATAGAGAAAGAAGAGAGGCTTCTAAATTCCTTTTGTGAAACCAGTCTACCATTGATTTTAAAACCTGACAGACAGGATAAAGTAAAACTACAGACCAATCTCACATATGAATATTGATGAAANAGACTTTCTGCATATAAATAGTTCCATAAAAGAAATTGAAGACTTTTTTTAAAAGCTATTCCTCCCAAAATCCCTGGCTGAGATGGTACTACCAATGAAATCCTCAAATTTTAAGGAATGGGTTACTTCAACATTCTTTGACTCTTTGGGAACATAGAGAAAGAAGAGAGGCTTCTAAATTCCTTTTGTGAAACCAGTCTACCATTGATTTTAAAACCTGACAGACAGGATAAAGTAAAACTACAGACCAATCTCACATATGAATATTGATGAAAAATCCTAAATAAAATATTAGCAAATAGAGTCCAGCAGCACACTAAACTAGTTTGAAGATGGCAATCTGAGCTTCCTCCTCCCTGCACCCAATCCATAGAAATGATAGTAAAGCTATTTGGAAAACAAACAAATTCGTGCACTCAAACATACAATGAGGGAGCTCTCAGACTTCTAGAGCAGAGAGAGAAAGCAAATGGAGAGAAATGCTGCTTCCCCAGGGTGACTTGGACATGTTCCTTCCTGGAACGCCACTCCAATGACAGTGAAGTAATATTTTTAAAGGCATAAGCCCACAAGGACAAAGAAGGCAAGCGTTAGGTTTATTGCTGTGCAGCTAAGCCTCAGTGACTCAACACAAAAGAAGCAGATTTCTCAATCACAAAAAGTAGTGCTGGTGAAAGTGGTGGACTCAACTCCCAGACCTGCAGGGACCAAGTCTGGTGGAGTCTCAGCAATCTCCAACATGTGACTCCCAAGGGGGTTCCAGGATGGACATTCAGTGTGCAGATGAGGGAAGGGAGAAGGGACGATGGCAAATAGGAAGTTGTGTGAGCCAGCTGTGGAAGTGATGTGCATCTTCTCTCCCTGCAGTCTAGTGACCTCTACTCAGCTGCAGGGTTCTAAGTAGCTACAAAGATTGCAGGAAAACAAAGTCTAGCCATGTGCTCTGGGAAAGTTGTGTGGAACACCTACCTAGTCCCAGCATGCTCCACCTTTTTGAACAGCTAACACCCATTTCACTTGTCTTTGCATACATAAAATACACTCAACTACACTTCCAGGTAAACAATCCCAAATCCAGTATGCTCAATCTTTTGACAGTATGCTGGGACTTAGTCTTTCTACTCTTCAAGTTCAGAGATGGGAAGCTGAGGAGAGCCAAGAAGCACGCTTGTTCATGCTGCAGAGGCCCCAGAAAGGTGGGGGAGACCATCCTAAAACAATGACTCAGAGAGGGATAAGATCAGAGGTTAAAAATCTTCATTTACCAAGAGTGTACGGATTAAAATTTCAAGGCACGTTAGGAAAGCTGACATCATAAAAGTTACCTAAATACAACTAAGGGAAGATGCATTTTCATAAGGAAATTGAAATAATTATGTAATTGGGAAAAGACTCTAAATATAAGATTAAAGTTCTCAAAGTGATAAGAATGAATAGCATACAGAAAGTTAGACAGAAGACTATTTAAAAAACAACAGATAGATTGACATGAACAAAGAGGTAGTAAGCAATTAGAAAACCCACAATTGTAAAATATAGAATTCTCATGGAAAATCCAATATTTAAACTGCACACAGGACATAATCAAAAAGTGAATTTGTGAAATAGAATATAAGGCTGAGGAATTAACCAGAATTCAGGACAGAGAGATGAAGAGATGGGAAAATTAAAATACTTAAAGGAAAGTTTGAGAAGTTCCAATTTGTGTCCAATAGGAGTTCAAGATTGTGGTGGAGAGGAATGTTTAAAGAGACAGTAGCTGAATGTTTTCAAACATTAAGAAATATATGAGTCCCACGATAAAAGGTATAAACTCAGTACAAAACAACATAAGTAAAAGTCCACATCTGAATGCATCACAGAGAAAGGGAAGACTATCATGGACAAAATAATCTTAAAGGCAAAGAGCAAAAACAAATAACCTTCAGAGGATAACATTTAGATTGACAGAGTCCTCAGTGGAAACAGTAGATGTCAGAAAATTAAGGTAATTTGTTTACCACGGACAATTTTTGAAAAAAGACTGGTTACCTTCTGGTATTTCTATGCACTGAAATAACACAGCTATTTTGAAAAGAATTCAGTAAATATGAATGTTCGATTTGGAATGATCTCCAATATTGAGGGGGAGAAAGCAGAATAACAGAAACGATGCATAAAGTGTACCCAGATATATACAGACAAATATAAAAGAGCAAGATAGACATGGGTGATACAAGATACACGCCTGGGTAGGCAGACACTCCTGGAAATTTAAACATCAACTTGTAAAAAATGTCACAACTGGTAGGTGAACAGCTTCAAGGCCAGAGGAAGAGAGATCTCTCTTTCACCATATACTCTGTGTACTACCCAAATATTTAAAATATGTTTATACAATGCCTTTCAAGAATAAATATGAAAACATTGTGAAATTGCATCCTAGGCCATCAGGGAAATGTAATGAGTTAATATAGAGGGATTATAGGTGATATTTTATTCTCTTTGCACACTGCATTCTAGATTTCCTACAAAGATTCAATAATGATTTTATAATCAGAGAAAATAAACTAAAATAGAAACAACTTTAATGCAAGTGGAAGTGTAATTTTTAGATAAGTACCTTTTCCTGTAAATGTAGGAAACTAAGAGCTTCAGCCTCAAGAAGCATAAAATCGCAGTGGAGCTCAACCGCCGCAGCCACGTGGAGAAATGCTTGTGACAGAATGTTAAGTGGAAAGGAAGAGACACATTTAAAATGAGAAATACGTTCCACTTAGAATTGCTTAGTCACAGTTGCCCCTCTGAGCAAGAAGTGGTTGTTGACATGGCAGCAAAATAGCGGGTCAATGTTGAGGACAAAAATGCATCAAATCCATCGTGTGACTTTACACATGAGAAAGAATCTGCTGATTTTTGGTTTTGCTTTGTTTTTCTTTTATATAGATTCACAGAAATCCTTGTAAGGCAGCTCATCATTTTCTCACACGAAAGAAATCTCCGAAAACCTTCCTGGTCATAGATGTTAAGGAGGGCAATGTTTCGATGCCTGAACAGCACCCGGCATGCAGTGGAGTCTCAAACGCGATCTGTCTGCAGAGGCTTCATCTGCCAGCTCCTTATACGGAGTGTTGGAAGGAGCCGATGACTCCAGGAAGGCATTGCTTCACGCTCGAATCCACTCCTAATGCTTTCCAGTAACTAACGCTTCTCTGAGTGTCCTCATTGAGGAAGTATTTGCTGTTCTCTGGCCTCCGCCCATTATGAGCCAGGTCTCCTGACCTGTTCCAGTTCCCACTGCCCAGTGGTTTAATCCAACATGTCCCTTCTCACCTTCTTTAAATACTCCCCTTACTTCTTGACCATCTAAAACCTGCCTACTTCTGGAATAACACCACTCTACCTTCATTTAGGCATGTAATAAGCATGTTAAACTTAAAAAAAAGAAAAAATAGAGACAGGGTCTCTCTCTGTCACCCAGGCTGGAGTGCAATGGTGTAATCTTGGCTCACTGCAGCCTCGACCTCCTGGACTCAAGCGGTCCTCCCACCACAGCCTCTCAAGTGGCTGGGACTACAGGCACACACCACCACACCTGGCTATGCTTTTTAAATATTTTGTAGACAGGGGTCTCACTATATTGCGTAGGCTGGTCTCAAACTCCCTGCCTCAAGTGATTCTCCCACCTCAGCCTCCCAAAGTGCTGGAATTAGAGGAAGCATGTTCAACTTAACCAAAGAGTCCACAAAGACCTCTAGCTTTTCCCATTTAATGATGCTCTGCCTCTCCTTCCTCATGTCACTTCACAGAACCACCCAGAAGCTCACAGGCAAAATCAAAGGCAGCCTTATTTCCCTCTTTCCCTCACTGCTCACATCAGATCCAGAAGCAAGTTCTTTCTGTGGACTCTATTCCCAAATATATCTGAAATGAATTTGCTTACCCTCCCACCCCCATGGCTGCCATTCAGTCTGTGCCACCTCCCCACTGCCTCCCACCTGAGGCAATCTGCATCGTGGCTCAGCGTCATCTGCCTGGAAACCTTCCCTGTCACCTTTTACAGCAGAGTCCTCATCACCCTGACTTTTTGGGTAAATCTTGCCTTTTTGGAGAAGTTTGCAAGGCTATTCAGCCTCTATCCTTCTTTAATGCTTTTTATGGAGCAGTGAACTCTTATTGACTGATGGATTGCCTGTCTCTGCAATTAGAATCTAAGCACAGTAAGAATGGGGACCCTTGGCTATCTTGTTCACTAAGAAATTTCCAGAGATGAAGACAGGGTTGGCACATGGTAGGTCTTCAGTAAATGCTCAATGAATAAATGAACAAATTAAAATGTCCTGTTTATATTCTGGTCATCTCTGCTGGACTGTGAGCACCTTGAGGACAAAAACAGCATTGGGTGCACACCTGTGTTCCTGTCATCTGGTATCCAGAATAGGACATCAGTAATGTCAGTCGAATTAGTGAGAACTGGGGCATATATTTGTCAATATTTAATTGCATGCAGAGATATAACTGATCAACAAATAACTCACCCCTTAGCCCCCCACTTCTATAAATAATTCTCCTAATTATATGGCATTTACAAATGGCTTTCTGTGCATCAGGTCCTATCCTGCACGCCTTCTCCATATTAGCTCAGTTAATTATTTGAACAACCCATAAGGCAGGAGCTATTAGTATCTCCACTTTAGAAATAAGAACATGAAGCCACAAAGAAGTTAAGTGTATCAATGGAGGAAGTAAATTAAAGTTGACGTGGAATTCAGACTCCCTGATCACTAGGGCACTCAGATTCTTATCCACTTTGCCAAGTTGACCACCGGTACCTTTGAGTCCTTTCTAAGTTCTATTTACTTGAGAAGTTTACTATCCAATGCCACTAGCCACAGGGGTATTTGAATGTACATCAATTACAGTTAAATACATTTTAAAAATCCAGTTTCTTGATGTTATTGATCACATTTCTTCTCACTAGTGGCTGCCATATCAGAAAGCACAGATATAAGACATCTCCATGGCAGAAAGTTCTCTTGGATGGAGCTACCTACGAATACTGATCCTTCGAGGACAAAGATCATATCACACATTGATTATAACTTTTTTTGGTGAAGTAAAAGAGTCAGATCTAATAATTAGCATAGTAGAAATCCTTAATAAATATTAGCTATTCATTCCTGTGGCACATCTTTGCCTCCTAATGGTAAACCAGGATATCTTGTTGCTAATAAGTAAGGATTCATATAAATCAAGCTCTTCATTCCCGACTGAAGGGGGAAAAGGCTGAAGTGCTTGTGTTCCCAGTGTTGCTAACCATGGCACACACCAGAGCCAGCTCCTTTTACTTGCCTATTCTACTCCTAATTAAGGATGTTTATTGTGTTCTTTGTTCATATGGATTTTTTCTCAACAAATATATTTGACTATTTAGCAGTTCTGAACTTTCCACACCCTGGAGAGAAAGCTCAAAATCAAGATCTATTAAGGATGTATGCAACGCTCAGAGTTTTCCAAGACTGTGATTTTATTTTCTTTAATTTCACTGCTTTTTTCACTAGCAGTGTTCAGATCCCGTAACATTCTGACAGGTTTCTAGGAGCATGTTAATTAAGACCTTCAGCTTCATTACCAAGAGCCAGGAACATGTTCCACAGTTCAAGACAAGCAGCACATACTGAGGCCCTACCGTGTGCCACCCTATGTTAGGCACGGGGCTTTGGAGAAGTACTACTATGTCTCTGGGCTTGTGCTAGGAACTGGGGATTTGGAGAAGGACCCTGGACAACAAGGGACTTCCCATTCTATGGAAAAGAGGGGAGGAATAAACATTCATTCGTGTAATCAATATTCATTAAGTAACTACTAAATACCCGGCAGAAGGCTAGGCAGTGGGGATCTAGAAGAGGGCACGAACCAATTTCTGCCTTTGTGGAAGCTGCAGTGGGGAAGACAGCCTAAAAGCAAATGCATGGACATATAATATGTCAAGTGCCAATAAAATGATGCTAAGGAAATAAAGCAGGATGTGGGGGATGAAGAGCATGGTTGAAAGCAAGATTTTAAAGAGAGCAACAGGACAGTCTGATGAGGTGATGAGAATACAGTGGGAGAGGCAGCCGTGACATCCTACAGCAGAGTGCTCAGGGTAGAAGCACTGGATATGTGAAAGCCTTTCAATGGGAGGGCACTGGGCATGTCTGGGGAAGAACTGGGGAGGGAAAGGGAAGAAAGGATGACAGGACATGAGGTCAGATACGCACGTGGGGCAAAGTGAGAGGGGGTCTCATCGATATTGGAAGGACTTTGGGTTTTATTTTCAGGATTCCGCGCAAAGTTGGGACTTCATCGACTTACATTTTAGAGAAATTTCTCTGTGCAAAGAACAGATACAAGGCAGTAAGGATGGAGCAAGGCCACCAGGTAGAAGACAACCACAACAACGGAAGGGAGGGGTCACTGTGTCTGAGGCCGGGGTGCTGGAAGCCCATAGAGTTTTCCGATGTGAAGTATGAGCAGAACAGCATGATAAATAAATGCTTGCATGGGAGTGCTTTGATAGGGATGTGCACAGGCATTAGCGACACACAGAGAAGGGACACCTGACTGGCTGCCAGATTTAGCAGATAAAAATTCAAGAGGCCCAGTTAAATTTGAATCTCAGATAAACATTTTTTTTTTATCCTCAGATGTTTCATGCAATATTAGGGACACACTTACACTAAGAAATCATTTGTTGCTTATTTGAAATTTACATTTAACAGGTTGATCTGTATTTTATCTGCAACCTGACCAATGTGCTGGTCACACCCAAGCTGGGTGTTGAAGGACAAGCAGGACTTGGCCATGTGAGTAAGGAGGAAAGAAGTCTCAGGCAAAAGAAATTACATCTGTCCCTTCTCTGAATTTCTGTGGACCTTTCAGAAAGTAGGACTCAAGTGCCTGGGACAGGGGCAGCAGCACCACCCCACCAATTCCAGGGTCTCTAAAAGCCACAGTCAGGTCAGTGACCACCATTCAGGGAGGCAACCTTCAGCTTAGTTCTGGGAAGAATGTCCTCTCAAAGCCTGTAATGCAAAAGATTAATGTGTACTTCTCACAGATAAGTGGTCAAGATGGCCATCACCGTTTCCCCCCAGGCTAAAGGTCTGCCTCGTAGAATTTGAGCTGGATCTTGGATGGACAGGATTTAGAGATCCATGAGTACTCATAACCATTTGTGCACAAATACTCATGGAGGGCTTGCCACATATCAAAGGCTGCATTAAACGTCTTGCTCAAGTCTCATGGAAGGGGCAAACAGTAGAGCAAGGCTCATGCCCAGGCCTGCCCAGCTCAGACCCTTCCCACCTCTTTCTACATTGCTTACCCCCACCCTCATTCTCCCCAAAATGGCACCAACGAAGTGAGAAGGGGAGAGCCTGTTGAGCTGGGCAAGTTACTTGAAAAAAGGTACAGTAGTGGAAATGCATGTTGTGGTCCAGAGGATAATGAGGAAATCTGTCTGATTTGTAGAGGATGCAGGAGATAGTTGAGGCCTCATGCGAGCCATTGAGTGCTTAGCTCCCATACATCCCCATGTGATGAACCTTGGAGATGGAGAAAAACAGAGGAACCGCCGGGAGGAAAGCCAGAGAAATATTCTGCTTCCCAGAGCCTATTCACAGAGGTAGCCAAGGGTGAGAATGAGAAAACAACCTGCCTTCGTGGGATTTTTATTAAGAAGCAGAATAAGACATTAAGTAATGGCTTATTTGAGCACACATACTCAGCAGGGAAACAACCAATGATTTCAGAGAACTATATTATTACTTTGTGTTTGCTTATCTTTTTCTCTCCTTACCTGATAATCATCTGTAGCTCTATCTGTCTTTTTAAGGACATGTGAGAAAATAGAAAAGGTTACAGAGGACATTCAAAGAATTGCATATTATTACCTGGCTTTCCAGAGCTGACTGTGCAATTGTTTGTTTTTGATGAGATAACAATGAAGATAGAATTGTTCAAAGCAAATGCTGTTCAAATTTCATCAAGCCATACCTCACTAACCCACTCTCAAGCACGCCCCCGCCCTGCACTGATGACTCTCGGGGACACCCCCGCCACTGCCAATGGAATGATTGGTGAGAAGTAAAATTGTTTTTCTTCGACCTCCCTGCCCACTAGAACCAATGACATTTCTGGATTATTGGGATGGCGTTAATTTCTAGTGATGGCATCAAATTCTTACCCAGGGTTTCCCAAGTAAGCCCTACCACTGCACCCCTTAACACCTTAGCATGCTGGCCCTTGCTTCCTGGTGAAACACCCTCCTGCCGTTCCCCAATCTGCCTTTTTCTTTCTTTTCTTTCTTTCATCACTGCAAGCATATTTAATCATCACTTTCTTTGTCACACGGATGCAGTACATTTCTCACTCTCTCCCCTGCTTGTTTCTAGGTCTACTTTCCCATTGGCCATCTTTTGGGGATTATTGTGTATTTCTGGAACATCATGCCTGCACAAAGTTACTGCTCCTTGAATTTTATCCAATAAATGAACAAATAACAAAAAGTAAATGTTTACCAGGAGTAGAGGAAGAGTATTATTTTAGGAGTCCTCTATATGTTGTGTGATGGATGCCTCATGGTATTTCTAGAACTCTACTGGATGCCTTTGTATTTCAAAAGAGAATCATGTTGATTCTTCATGAGCAGTATTGCAGATGAATCACCTGCACCATTGGTACAATGAAGGGAATATCTCTGCATGAAACTGGCCATCTATATTGCTTTTCAATCTCATCCAAAAGGCCATCCACAGATGAGTGGTAGAGACCATGGGCTTTGGAGTTCAAACACTCTGGATTTGGACCTAAGTTCTCTCATGACAATTCTGTGCAAGCTTGGGCAAGTAGCTTTTCACTTCTGTCAACCTCCGTTTCCACCTATGTAAAATGAGAAAAATAAAAGTATTAACCTCATAAAAACGTCGTGAGAAAAGATGAGCTAATACACTTGACACTTAACACAGTGCTTGCTATAGAAGTGTTTCAATACTAGGTGTCATTACTGGTACCTCTTTTATTTTTATTCATGCATTCATTTACTTATTGGTTTATCCCTTGAGCAAGTCAATAGGTCTAGCATTGTACTACACAGTAGTCCCCACATGAAGAATGGTTTTCCTAAACCCTTGGGAAGTTCTTGGGCTCAGTCCAGAACTCTCGCTCTGATGCCTCCTGCACTCCACTATCCAGACCAACCCTGGTCCGGGACCCGCAGTGGATACCTCTTCACCTCTTCTGTTCCCAGATCTGATAGCTCACCCGGGGATTGTCTCTGACTTTCCAGTCTTGATAGCAAGATTGATTCAGTGGCTTCCTCTACCTGCTTCAATGCCACCAAATATTACATCTTAACTAGTCCCACGCCCTAGATCTCACATCGTGGTACAGTGTCACAAGGGATGTACTCCCAGATTAACCATAATAGTGTGGCAGGAATCTAAACAATTCCTTCCAGATAAATAAGGAGGTACCAAGATGGAGACTTTCATAGCTTCTGTGTTCTTTATAAGTAAGGTCAAATATAGGTAAACTTTTGGAAGTGATCTATTAGAGTCTATTTCTAACTGGGCTAATGGTGTGAGGGAGTGGGATGTGCTGTGTAGTGGACTTTGGCTGGACATTCACTACTCCAGTTGCCTACTGTTGCATAACAAAGATTCCAAAACTCAGCGGCGTAATACAACAATTTACTGTGACTACAACTCATGAGTGTGTGAGTAAAGAATTTGGAAACTATATATATATGAAATATATAGAAACTATATATCATACTATTATATTTTCAAGTCTTACCAAAGTCTTACCTCCTGAAGTTATAATTAGATTAGAGAGAATAAAAATCTTGACTCAGATTATATTAATTAGCGTGTGGAAATAGACTTTACAGCTTAGCAACAGTACAGATCACCAGCTAACACGCATGTCGATAACCAGACTTGTCCATCAGATTACATAGGGTTGTTCCAGAAACCAGCCCTGCATTATTCAAGGAATCCAGAAAAAAACAGGCAATGGAATTATGCTGATTTTAAATATAATTTTCCAGTAGTTTAAAAGGAATAAGTTTTTCATTTAAAAAGCCAGCGGGATCAGCAGGCAACTAAGTTCTGTTTTAGTTGGAAATCAGTGGGTGGGAATATAAAGCCACATTTTTTTTTTCCTAAATGGAACTAGAGAAGCAGCAGATCTAACAAGTTGTAATCAGCCACATTTCTTTTTTTATAAATATATGAGTAAGGAGTTGGAGTTTTCTTTTTACAGTATATATGTTTTTAATCCAACATAGCAGTAACAAATCACCTTTGCTAATCTCACCTATGCTCATTTCTTTTGTGCACAGAAACCTTTATTTGGGGAAGTCAAAGGAACCTCTTTTAAACCTTAAGAATCTATGGAAAATCAGAGATTTAAAAGGCCAAAATAGTCTAAGGTCATTTGCACCTAAAGGTAAAGGAGTATGATTATCTAAGTATCTCTCCTGTCCTCCTGTCCACAGGGTCCTCGGCTTGGCAGCTCAGGGGTACCAGCTCCCTGGACTGAGGCTGGAGGTCTGAAATGGTCAGTTGGAGTGAATTAAGCCAGGGATCAGGTAAAACTGGGGATCTGAGAAAGGAAACTGGGAGTCAGGGACTGAGAAAGAATGTCACCAAGTGGCGGCAGAATATGGATGGAATGGGTCATATTGGCCATTGTTGTTCATCTTGGTCCAAGAGCTTGACATTTCCTGACCAGTTTCTTCATTGATAAAGTAGGTCTTACAATGCCTACATATCAGTTATTTAAAAATTAAGCATTAACATGTTTATAGCAGCACAATTTGCCATTGCAAAATTGTGGAACCAACCCAAATGTCCACTAATCAATGAGTGGATAAAGACACTGTGGTATACATATACAGTGAAACACTACTCAGCCATAAAAAGGAATGAATTAATGGTGTTTGCAGAGACCTGAATGAGATTGGAGACTATTATTCTAAGTGAAGTCACTTAGGAATGAAAAATCAAACATCATATGTTCTCACTCATATGTGGGAGCTAAGCTATGAGGATGCAAAGTCGTAAGAATGATACAATGGACTTTGAGCACTTGGGGGGAAGGGTGAGAGGAGGATAAGGGATAAAAGATTACAAATAAGGTGCAGGGTATACTAGTCAGGTAATGGGTGCACCAAAATCTCACAAATCACCACTAAAGAACTTACTCATGTAACCAAATACCATCTGTACTCCAATAACCTATAAATTTTTTTTTAATTAAGCATTAAAATGCATATAAAGGGCTTGGTCTAATTCTTGGCACATAGAAGTGTCAAAAGTCCAGGAGACAATGGCAAGTACAGAAAAATCTGATGAACTAATAGCTTAAGATCCTGGCAGGGAAGGAAGCAAAAAATAAACTGGGAATAGCTCTAGAGGATCCCAGACTTTGTCTGTGGAACCCCTGCATTAAAATGCATATAAAGGGCTTAGTCTAATTCTTGGTACACAGAAATGTCAAAAGTCCAAGAGGCAATGGCAAGTATAGAAAAATCTGATGAACTCATAGCTTAAGATCCAGCTGAATGCCCTGGCAGGGAAGGAAGCAAAAAGCAAACTAGGAAGATCTCTAGAGGATCCCAGACCTTGTTTGGGGTACCCTTGAGGGTAGTTTTGGGTAGGGGTGTTGGACTGCCTACCGCTAGAGACATTGACTGGGGACAGGCAGATGCTGTCATTCACAACATAACAATGAAATCTAACAGTAATATACCTTCTTTTATGCCACAGATCTCTTCCTCAATAGCTTGCATGTGTGTGTGCCTCTTTGTGTGTGCATGTGTGGCAAGGGAACTATTTAACAAATCCTATGGTAAGCTCACTAACATAGTTCAATAGAAACATGAAGTGAATCATTTTGTAAAGCAAAGAATCTTTTGGCCAAGTAATTACCCAGCGTGTAATTTTTCTGCTGTGCACCTTTCAGTGGTGTGTTTGGTTATACTGCAAGGCAGTATTAAGGGTGTGGACACGCACATTGAAATATCAGGATGAAAATTCAAATTCTGGTTCTTCAACTTAGGCAAGCGATTTCACTGCTCCATGACTCAGTTTCCTCATTTTCAAATGGGGATTATGCCAGTTCCTACCATGTTTGCTTTTATCAGAATTAAATGAGTATGTGCATGTAGAACACCCAAGATAACACTTGGCACATAGCTTAAGTACAATGAACATTAGTAATGCTATTCTCTTTTATTTTATCTTATTGTTTTAGCACCACCATCATTCACTTCCTTGGCTCAGAAATCTTCTAGGTGACCTTGACCACCTCCTTTCTACCACCTTGCATAAAATTCCTTTCTACCAGAGTGCATAAAATTTTATCAGCAAGTCCTGTGGATTCTACAACCAGAATGTATTAGAGACAGTGCTTCTTGTCCTTCTTTCACTGCCTCTGTCCTAGTTCAGATCATCACTCTTGCATGCTGCATTTTCCATGACAGCCCCACATAACCCTCCATACACCCCCTTCCACGTTTCAACCATAGGAAACCCCAAAAGCCACCCAGAGCCAGTGGGTAACCACCTGAAGCTCCCCCCAGGGCCAACCTTGACCTAGCTCCATTGGCCTATTGCCTTATCTCAGATCTCAGAAAATGTACCTCCTAGGAGCCCCAAAGCCATCTACACAGGTCTTCTCGCTATACAAAGAACCCATGCTCCTTCTGGTCACTGGCACAATTTACTTTGCATTTAGAAAGATGAGCTATTTGCATTTATTGCAGCAACCATATGAAGGCATGTTTTCTGGTTCTGGATTTCAATGCACTTAGTGAGTATTTAATAAATACAAGTTAAATTGAAAAAGAGAAAATGCAGTCACATTCTTTAGGACAAACATCTTGGTGTGAATTCCAAGAAACAGTCCCCGAGTCAAAACTAACTAAGATGGGAATCTCCCAGGGAGAACCAGCCAGTCCTACTCCTTGACTTGTCTATAACTAGACCATGATGAAGAGGCTCACAGCATGTCACAAAGAGCCATCTCTTTGGAGCAGAAGCTCTGCTGTCTTTGAGGTAGTTCTGTGGCACTGTAATCTTATATTTTAAAATATAAGATTTTGGTCAAATGAAGGCCACCACTCTTGATTTCCTTCACTGTGGGTGGACAATAGAGATTTGAGCAGTGCCAAACATTGGGAAAACACACAATTAGGTATGCTCTGCTAGATTACAATTTAGTTGCATTCAGCATGATCAGTATACTCTTACAGAGCACCTAATATGTACAAAACTACAAATGCATTCAGGGCAGATATAAATGCATTAATTATCCAGTTTGACAAGACTGTCAGGTGCTAGTAGGCACCTGTGGAAATGCCACTGAAAGGTTATTTAAGGTGAGATCATAGAAAGACTGAAAAGTGCCAACTGAAGAGTGAGTTGAATCACTAACAAGAAGCCTGGGATGGATTACTAGCAGGGTGGATCTCATCTCTCTTAGTAGGTGTGGACATCGTGTCCTTGCAATGTGATTTCTGCCTTGTTGTTCCAACTGAGATGTTATATGGCTTAAAAGAAAAGCAGAAACAAAGCTCAGGCCTCTGCTTTTCTTGTGTCCTGATATGGAATGTTCACAAGTCAGGCTGCTTTCCCAGCTTGACACTCTGGAGAAAACGCTGGGAGCCCAGGTAATGGGCCTGAACCCCTGGGTCCTGAGAATGCAGTTTATACCCTCCAGCAGTGGAAGCCCAGAGGATGTGGGGAGCAGATGTGAGAAACATCAAGGAGCTGCAGATACCTGGTACAGTACGTCGGCAAGGACACAGTGCAGTGGACAGAGACTCCCATGGCCACAGGCATGGGTTCAAATTGTGACTGTCATTGATTTGCCTTGTGGCTTTGAATGCATCATTAACTCTCTGCATCTCTAATTACTCAACTATAAAATGGTAGAAAACAAACATTCCTGGCTAAATGGACATCTATCTTTGTTTTCTTTTTACTTTCTAAATCGTGCATTCAAAGAACATAGACCCATTGTGATAGTTAACACTGAGTGTCAACTTGGTTGGATTGAAGGATGCGAAGTATTGATCCTGGGTGTCTCTGTGAGGGTATTGCCAAAGGAGATTAACACTTGAGTCAGTGGGCTGGGAAAGGCAGACCCACCCTTAATGTGGGTGGGTACCATCTAATCAGCTGCCAGCAAATATAAAGCAGGCAGAAAAACATGAAAATGCAAGACTGGCCTAGCCTCCTTGCTTACATCTTTCTCCCGTGCTAGATGCTTCCTGTTCTCAAACATCAACTTCCAAGTTCTTCAGTTTTGAGGCTCCTTGCTCCTCAAGCTTGCAGACAGCCTATTGTGAGACCTTGTCACCTTGTGATCGTGTAAGTTAATACTTAATAAACTCATATGTGTTTATATGTATACACACACACACACACATATATATATATCCTATTATTTCTGTCCCTCTAGGGAATGCTGATTAATACAGATTTTGGTATTAGGAGTGGGGTGTTTCTCAAGGAACAGAATATTAAGGATGGAGTTCTTTCATTAGTTTTGGGGTTTCTGGAATTTGCTGCTTAATGTGATTAGAGCCAAAAATGCTAAGGACTCTACTTCTAATAGTATGGAGAACACCGATAGTCTTTGCTATGAAGAGAGTTACGCAAAATAAATGCATTTGACATTCCTGATTCACCACTTGTGAGATGCAAGGAGTTTAGTGAGTCCATGCATAACACTTTTGACCATATGTGAAGGAACAAGGAACATAATGAAGATGGTTGGTTCCTCCTAAGTTCAGTGGACAAAGTGATGAAAGAAAATAAACTCAGGGATTCTGTCTCCTAGCTTTAGAAGCAGACAATGAGCCACAAATCTGCTAAGATTGCCCTGACTGAGAGTCTTATCTCCTGTAGAGAAAGGGCTGAAATTGTGGAAAAACAAACACAAGCTCTTATCATGAGAGTGGCTGACCTGCAACGAAAGGTGCATGCACAGCCTCACCAGGTGTCTACTGTTAAAGTGAGGGCATTGATTGGAAAAAAATGGGACCCTGCAACTTTGAATGGGGACATGTGGGAGGACTCTGATAAAGCTGGGGACACTGAGTTTGTAAACTCTGATGAAACTTTTTGGCCAGAAGGAACAGCTTCCCCATCCCCAGTAGTGGCAACATCCCCTCCCCAACCCATGCTGCCATCAGCCTTTCCACCTTTATCTATGGAGATAAACCCTGCACTGCCTGAGGCAACAGTGATAGTCTCCCCTGAGCCAGTTGTCAGGCAAAATAATGTTGATTCTCTTCAGGAGTCACCCCCAACACTTCTGTTTGCTTCTAGACCTATAACTAGACTAAAGTCTTGCAGGCCCCTAGAGGTGAGGTTGAGAGTGTGACCCACGAGAAGGTGCACTACACTCAGAAAGAACTGCTTGAATTCTCTAATTTATATAAACAGAATCTGGAGAACAAGCATGGGAATGGGTATTAAGTGTATAGGATAATGGTGGAAGGAACATAAGAGTTGGAACAGGCTGAATTTATTGATTTGGATCCACTAAGTAGAGACTCTGCATTTAATGTTGCAGCTTGGGGAGTTAAAAAAAGGTTTTAATAGTTTATTTTCATGGTTAGCTGAAATATGGATTAAAGGATGGCCCACTGTGAGAGGCTGGAAATGTCTGATCTCCCTTGGTTTAATGTAGAGAAAGAGATCCAAAGGCTTAGGGATATTGGGATGGTGGAGTGGATTAGTCACTTTAGAACTACTCATCCCAGCTAAGAGGGTCCAGAAGATATGCTTTTGACCAATTTCTTGAGAAACAGATTTGTAGGGTGGTGCCCACATCTTTGAAGAGTTCTGTTATTGCTCTTCTCTGTATGTCAGATCTAACAGTGGGAACTGTAGTCACTCAACTACAAAATTTAAACACAATGAGAATAATTGGATCCCGAGATGGCAGAGGCCAAGTGGCAGCACTCAACTGTCAAAGGCAAGCTGGACATAGCTACTGTAATGGACAGCAGTGACAAAGCAGCAATGAGAATAGTCTGACTCATGTAGAGCTCTGGCATTGGCTAATTAATCATGGTATTCCTAGAAGTGAAACTGATAGGAAGCCTTGCAGGTCAAATGAACAAAAGACTAATTTGAATTATAAAAACTGAGAATTATGACTCCTCAATCAATTTCCAGACTTGAGCCAGTTTACAGAGCCAGAACCCCTTGAATGAATTGGAGGCAGGGTCCCATTGAGGAAGGACCCCCATTACATTACTGACAATTTATGCAGTGAATCTTTCTCCCATTCTTCTCCAAAGAGACCTCCAACCTTTTACCAGGGTAACTGCACTGTGGAAAGGGAAATTATTAGACATGTTGGGGACTACTGGACACTGGCTGTGAGCTGACATTGATTCCAGAGTACCCAAAATGTCATTGTGGTTCTTCAGTTAAAGTAGGGGCTTATGGAGGTCAGTTAATTAATGGAATTTTAGCTCAGGTCCAACTTACAGTGGGTCCAGTGGGTCCCTGGACTCATCCTGTGGTTATTTCCCCAGTTTCAGAATGCATAATTGGCATAGACATACTTAGCAGCTGGCAGAACACTCACATTGGCTACCTGGCTTGCAGAGTCAGGGCTATTATGGTGGAAAGGCCAAATGGAAGCCATTAGAGCTGACTCTACCTAGAAAAATAATAAATCAAAAACAATATTGCATCCCTGGAGGGATTGCACAGATTAGTGCCACCAACAAGGACTTGAAAGACACAAGGGTGGTGATTCCCACCAATCCCCATTCAACTCTCCCATTTGCCCTGTGCAGAAGGCAGACAAATCTTAGAGAATGACAGTGGATTATCATAAGCCTAACCAAGTGGTGACTCTAATTGCAGCTGCTGTACAAGATGTGGTTTCACTGAGCAAATTAACACATCTCCTTGTACCTGGTATGCAGCCATTGAATTGGCAAATGCCTTATTCTCCATTCCTGTTCATAAAGCCCACCAGAAGCAATTTATCTTCAGTTGGCAAGGCCAGAAATATATTTTTACTGTCTTGCCTCAGAGGTATAACAGCCCTCGGGCTTTGTGTCATAATCTTATTCAGAGAGATCTTGATCACTTTTTGCTTCCGCAAGATATCACACTGATCCATTACATTGATGACATTATGCTGACTGGATCCAGTGAGCAAGAAGTAGCAAACACACTCGACTTATTGGTGAGACATTTGCATGCCAGAGGATGGTAAATAAATTCAACTAAAATTCAGGGACCTTTCATCTCAGTAAAATTTATTTTTTTTCTTTAAATTAATTATTTTTTCTTTATTTCTTCTAAAAAAAAAAATGGGATACACGTGCAGAACATGCAGGTTTGTTACATAGTTATATGTGTGCCATGGTGGTTTGCTGCACCTATTGACCCATTCTGTAAGTTTTCTCCTCTCACTCCTCATCCCCAAACAGGTCCTGGTGTGTGTTGTTCCCCTCTCTGTGTCCATGTGTTCTCATTGTTCAACTCCCACTTACGAGTGAGAACATGTGGTGTTTGGTTTTCTGTTCCTGTGGTAAGTTGCTCAGGATGATGGCTTTCGGCTTCATCCACATCCCTGCAAAGGACATGATCTCACTCCTTTTTATGGCTGCATAGTATTCCATGGTGTATATATACCACATTTTCTTTATCCAGTCTATCATTGATGGGCATTTGGATTGGTTCCACGTATTTGCTATTGTAAATAGTGCTGCAATAAACATACGTGTGCATGTGTCTTTACAGTAGAATGATTTATATTCCTTTGGGTATATACCCAGTAATGGGATTGCTGAGTCAAATGATATTTCTGGTTCTAGATCCTTGTGGAATCACCATGCTGACTTCCACAATAGGTGAACTAATTTGCATTCCCACCAACAGTGTAAAAGCATTCCTGTTTCTCCACAGTCTTGCCAGCATCTCTTGTTTCCTAACATTTCTGTAATCACCATTCTGACTGGCATGAGACAGTATCTCATTGTGGTTTTGGTTTGCATTTCTCTAATGATCAGTGATGTTGAGCTTTTTTTCACATGTTTGTTGGCCACATAAATGCCCTCTTTTGAGAAGTGTCTGTTCATATCATTTGCCCACTTTTTGATGGGCTCGTGTATTTTTTTCTTGTAAATTTGTTTAAATGCCTTGTAAATTCTGGGTATTAGACCTTTGTCAGATGGTTACACTGCAAAAATTTTCTCCTATTGTGTAGGTTGTCTGTTCACTCTGATAGTTTATTTTGCTATGCAGAAGTTCTTTAGTTTAATTAGATCCCATTTGTCAATTTTGGCTTTTGTTTCAATTGCTTTTGGCATTTTCATCATGAAGACTTTGCCCATGCCTGGGTCCTGAATAGTATTGCCTAGGTTTTCTTCTAGAGTTTGTATGGTTTTACCTCAGTAAAATTTCTAGGGGTTCAGTGGTGTGGGGCCTGTTGAGATATTGCTTCTAAGGTGAAGGATAAGTTACTGCATTTGGCCCCTCCTACTATCAAGAAACAGGTACATCTAGTGGGCCTATTTGGATTTTAGAGGCAACACATTCCTTATTTGGGTATGTTACTCCAGCCCATTTTATCGAGGGACCTGAAAGGCTGCCAGTTTTGAGTGGGATCCAGAACAAGAGAAGGCTCTGCAACAGGTCCAGGCTGCTGTGCAAACTCCTCTGCCACTTGGGCCATATGACCCAGCAGATCCAATGATGCTTGAGGTGTCAGTGGCAGATAGGGATGCTGTTTGGAGCCTTTAGAAAGCCCCCATAGGTGAATCACAGCAGAGGCCTCTAGGATTTTGGAGCAAGGCCCTGCCATCTTCTGCAGATGACGACTCTCCTTTTGAGAGCCTGTAACCGGAATTTGGTGGAAACTGAATGTTTATGGGTTCAAGTTGACAAGGGGTGGACATGTGATGGTTAGTACTGAGTGTCAACTTGATTGGATTGAAGGATGCAAAGTATTGATCCTGGGTTTCTCTGTGAGGGTGTTGCCAAAGGAGATTAACATTTGAGTCCGTGGGCTGGGGAAGACAGACCACCCTTAATCTGGTGGGCACAATCTAATCAACTGCCAGCAAATATAAAGCAGGCAGAAAAACATGAAAAGCAAGACTGGCCTAGCCTCCCTGCTCACATATTTCTCCTGTGTGGGACGCTTCCTGCCCTCAAACATCGGACTCCAAGTTCTTCAATTTTGAGACTCGGACTGGCTCTCCTTGCTCCTCAAGCTCACAGACAGCCTATTGTGGGACCTTGTGACCTTGTGATTATGTAAGTCAACACTTCATAAACTCTTCTTTTTGTATCTATCTATCTATGTAATAGGATATATATATCCTATTATATATTATATTTACATATATATACACATGTGTGTGTGTGTGTGTGTGTGTGTGTGTGTGTGTGTATCCTATTGGTTCTGTCCCTCTAGGGAACCCTAACTAATACACCCGTTTTTTTAATAATCAATTGTTCAAAATAAAAAGAGACGCTAAATCTGGACTCAGAATTTATGGCTGCAGTCTGTTACTAGATGAGAGCCCAGTAGCAGCTCCAGAACCAGAGGACTTCCATGGAAGCATAATCAGAGCTGCATTAGACCCAGAGTGGCTATGGTTACTATGACAAACTGGTTGCTCAACCCCTTTCCTTTTCACCTTGCAGAATAAATAGAGGGTGCACATAGGGCTGTTATCAAAGGTCCCACATGCTATGAGTTACTGCTATCATCATAATCATCATCATCATCATCATCATCATCATCATCATCATCATCATTACCAGAAGTTCAGGCCCTGGGGGAACATATAGTTGTAGCCCATCTCTTCCAGTTTGCTCATCTATATATTTACCTATACTTATTTACCTAGACCCTACATGTTGTTAGAAAGGATGCAAGGCAGTTCACGACAACTATAGTGATGGCATGACATGAAAATAAAATGAAATTGAAAAAAGTAACATGAAAAAGGGATCATGCCGTTATTTGTGGTATAAAAGTTCAGATAATTTCTACGCCTTAAGCTCCCAGCAGCTAAGACAAAGAGAACATGAGGAATTCATCACTTGTATTATCAGAATGAAAGACCTCTGAGAGTTCCTCAGGAGAAGAGAATCTTTCCTTGA
The DNA here is from genome assembly GCF_001698545.2 of Rhinopithecus bieti. Taxonomy (NCBI): domain Eukaryota; kingdom Metazoa; phylum Chordata; class Mammalia; order Primates; family Cercopithecidae; genus Rhinopithecus; species Rhinopithecus bieti. The sequence goes on from NW_016818964.1 coordinate 7,523,084, forward strand.
TCTTCAATCCTGATATAAATGTTTCTAGGAGTTCTATGTTCAGAGGTAAATTCTAGGAGCCCAGAGGAGCAACGGACCCTGGTTGTGGTAGGGCCCAGGGCCAGAAGAGGCTTTCAGGGAGCTTAGGTGAGTCTCAAAGATGACCAGACATGGACAGGAGGGGACTGGCAGGAACCAGTGTTTGCAGGCACCAGAAGTGAGAGCATGCACTGGCAGGGCTGCACTGACTGATGGCAGGAAGGAGCCACCCTGGAGTCATGGCAGCCCACTGCATTCACTGGCACTTGTGGGTACCTATAAATATGTGTCCCATGGAAAAAGCCAGGGAGAAATGAATAAATCTGTCCAGAAAATAAAACCAATGCACTAGTTAGCTCAGAAATTCAACCATGCCAAACATCTCTGTTTCTTCCATGAGTCTGGTATGATTTAATAATATAATATGGACAGGCTTTATGCTGAAGCATTCTTTGTCTTTCCCTTGCTATAATCTTTGTCCAAATAGTGTTAAGCAATATGGATACTTCTGGAATATTCTAGCACCTTAATCCTTCCCCAGGAGTGACTGACATCAGTAAACTCTGGAATGATAAGTGCTACAAGACTCTCCTCCAGGTGACAAATCCAGAATGACTTTTTGAATAAAAGAATCTGAAAAACTCCCAAAGCACCTCGTTGATTCGCTGGCACTGATTCTTACTGAATTTGGTCAGCTTATCCTCTGCAGCTTGATGATGCATCAGATATTGACCCTGGCATGGCAGAGTTAAGCAATTAATAATAGCTAACAATTAAGAGCTCAGTTGTTGTTTATTTAACAATCTAGGAAATCTGGCTCCTACTGAGTATTGGGCCATGTAGACATTAGGGATCTGGAGATTAGTAAACCATTGTCCCTTTCTTCTTCCAAAGCTCTCAGCTCCTCCCTGTGCATAACCCTATTGGCTACACCCTATCCCTGGCACTTCTGCCTCTTTGCCCTCTCCCTCTCCAATTCTCTCACTCTCCTTTCTCTCCTCTACTCCTCCCTCTCTCTCTCTCTCTCTCTCTCTGAAAACATTTAAGATATGTGTTTTATCCTCAGGGTTTTAAATGTCACATTGGCATGTCTAGGAATAGATCATTCTTCATTCATTCTCCTCCCTCTGGGAAAGCTCATTCAATCCAATTACTCACATATCTTTTCAGCCTTGGGAAAAAAAAAATCTATCTGTGTGACCATTTCTGACTCATTTTTTTCTTTGTTTTCAGTAAGTTGTATATGGCTGTGGTTGGCAGAATAATGGTCCTCCAAAAACGTTCATGCTCTAATTCCCAGAACCTGTGCATGTGCTAGGTTGTGTGGCAAAGGGGAATTCGGGTTGCAAATGGAATTGAGGTTGCTAATCAGCTCTCCTTAATGTAGGAAGAGCGCCCTGAATTACCCAGGTGGGTCCAATGGAGTCATGAGGTCCTGAAGAGTGAAAGGGGGAGTGAGGAGAGGAAGTCACAGGAGGGAAATATGAGGACTCAAACCGCTGTTGCTAGTCTTGAAGATGGAAGAAGGGGCCAGAAGCCAAGGATTATAAGTAGCCTCTAGAAACTGAAAAAGGTAAGAAAACGAATTCTTCCCTAGAGCTTCCAGGAAAAATGTAACCCAGCGACACCTGACTTTTAGCCCAGTGAGGCACAAGTTGGAGTTCTAATCCACAGGACTGTAAGATAATAAATCTGTGTCATGTGAAGCCATTATTTGTGTACTTTGTCACAGGCACAGTAGGAAACTCATTCACTGGGACTCCTGGATTAATGCTCTACAACTCTTATAATTCCTATCAATATTCTTATTTATTTAGGAGTTGTCTTTGACTTTTACTTCTACCATTTCTATTCAGCTATTTCGTTTTACTGGTTTGACATTTAATAAAGAGTTTTCTTTCTTCTTTTCTTTTACTGTGGCATCTTTTTCTTGTTTTATTGATGCAATATCGTTTCAAAGAACTTCAAGCCTAGAGGCGATTGCTTCTGAATTTTCTCTGATTTATTCCAGACTGCATGTTGATGTTAATCTTTTTCTTTTGTTACACTGGTTTCCTCCAGATGTTTAGAGGTATTTGGTTATCTCTCTATATTAAAGCATGAATAACATGGTTTATTATTCTAGGTAGAGAGCAATCCCCAGAGGAGATTTAGACTGTCCCCTGGTCATCTGTGGATTGTTCAATGAGAGGCCATTGACACTGCTATGTGACAGACTAGCAAAGTGGACAGTAAAAGGGAGGGAGAGAGTTGAGTCCTCTCCAGGCTCCCCTCCCTCCTGGGAATGCCAGTGATTGGCACTTTGCAGAACATCTCAGAGAAAACACAATCTTGGGGACAAATTAAATGTAGTTGACACAGTTTTAGAACCTGGGCTTCGAACAAGAGTATGAATAACAACAACAACAACAACAAAAATAGACTTCTTCAGTATGATTAAGAGAGCTCAGGCAAGTAGAACCTCCTCATCATAAAGTGCACCACAGTGGGACACACGGAAGGTCCATGACCTTGATGAGGAAAAAAAGACTTGGTAGTTTTTATAGATCATATGACAGCAGCCGGTACTGCAAACTATAGACAGTTCTCATGTCAGCCCCTAGTATGGTGCCTGGCATGGAGTTGATATTCAATGATGTATTCATTGAATAAATAATTCCAATGGTAGGTTTGTTATTTAGTATTTAAATATTATTAAATAGGTGCACATATGAATCCTAGGTCTACCACTTGCTAGTGGGGTGACTCTAGGCAAGTTGCTTACCATTTCTGAGCTTTGAATCATGTGGGTGATAATACTTTCCGTGTAGGGATGTTGTGAGGATGAACTTGAGTTTGAAGTATTTAGCTCAGCACTTGACATTGATAGGTGCTCAGTAATAACAGCCAGTGCTCATTTTTGTGAAGTTCCAGCAGAAAACCACACGTGGTTAGAGGTAGGTGTCAAGGCCCAGTAAAGACTGCCTGATTCTGGTTCCTGGAGAGAGCAAAATCAGGACAGTATTCCAACATAGAGAATTGTTATTATAGATCTTTTTCTCTTGTTTTCATCTAAATATGCTTCATGTTTTCAGTACACAAAATGGGAACTCAGGAACGCTGACCCACTGCAGGTAGAATGGGACACAGAGGTCTTTCCAGACCCCTCACCCACCCCACTGGCAAACACCTCTGACCCACATCTGTCAGAGGAAGAAGAGGACTCAGACGTCACCCCATTTAACTTTGTAGAGGAGATCTCAACAGAAGGGAATGAGTATTTCTTGAGCAACTACTAGCCCCTCAGGAAAGCTCCCAGACTGTATTCTGTGACTTTGCAGTACATGGCAACAGATTGTTGAATCTCTAGAAGCCAGAACTCTGAATTTCATTTAGCATTTAATTAACTGGAATAGACCAAGAACTGCATGGCAGCCCCCTGATTGCAATCTGTGGATGGATGGGCATTTTTATCTGAAAATGATGACCAGCTTATCTTCTGTCGTGCAGTGATCACACATGTATCTCTAGTTATCTCACCCAATCAAACACAGAAAGTTTATTAAGATTCTATCATTCGAAGTTATCACCAACTATAGGATTTTTTATCTGAATGTGCTTGTGTGCAATACCGTATTTTGCCTAAGAAACCCTCAGGAAGAATAAGAGAGGGAAGGGTATCATTTATGAATATGCTATGACTCTGCAGTCAACGACTAAGCAACTTAAGGAGTATGGCCACCCAGATGACTCTAATAACCAGATAACTTTAAAAGTTATCTATTAACTCTCCTTTCTTTCCATGTTTATACTATAGAATAGAATAGCATAGCAAAAGAGGTTTCAATTCTATTCTATAGAATAGAATAGCATAAACATGGAAAGAAATCAATGTGATCCTATAGTAAGAAGGAAAAAAAAAAAGCTATTGCTTAGGTAAGTAGCATAGCTGAAAAAGCAAGCTAGATGGTTCCATGTTTTGCTAAAAGTAGGCTCTGAGCTTCCTAGAGGCCATAGAAAAAGAGCAATGTGATCAATTCTGAGATTTGTGGAGCCCCTAAAATGATTGCTATCCAATATTTATGAGAAGACAGTTATCATTCAGGTTAGTTACACATAGTAAATTCAGAAAGAGAAAATTCACTCAATCATCAGATACTAATTTATACAATCAATAAATAGTTTTTGAAGTCTCACTTACGCCACCTGCCCTGTTGGTGCTGGATTTTCAGTGCTGAATCAGACTTACCTCCCCTCTTAGTGTGGACAAGCCACTCCTTTGAACAGAGGGGCAGTAAGACCACCACAGAACATGGGAGTGCTTCCATGGAGGTGTGCACAACACCTACCAAGGACCCAGGGCTTAGACTGATCTCCCCTACTTTGTGCAAGTGGGGTTGTTTTCACAGGCAAGACAGAACTTTACAAGAGAAATTCATCGTCTAGATGAGGAAGGCACTACAATGGAAGGCACCAAGGTAGGAAAACAATTCTGCATCATGACTAATGTCCACATGAGGGGTTGTTGATAAGTGTCAGCTACTCTTCCCAGGCTGAAAACTCCTTGAAACCACTTTGGCTTTGCTCTTCAACATCGTGCTCCCAGCACCAGCACAGGACCTCACACGCAGTAGATGCCAAATGGGTTCTTGCAGGAAGAATGATGGAAGCAAGAGACACACCAAGGAAAGTAATAGAAATCTGGAGGTGCAAACGAGGTCCTTGGTATTTGGACAACCAGGATTACCTGTTTGCCTTAAGGTTTCATTTAAATAAATTGAGCAGCATCGTTCCTTTGAGGCTATTCAGAGAACCACAAGGAGGATTGCTGTAATTTTTCCAAAGACCTCTAGAGTTTACAAAACTGTTCACATCCTTGGTTTTAGTTGATGCCCACAACCATCTGGTAGGGGAAATAGCAGCCTGGTGGGAGAGAAGGCTGGAGATAAATCTGGAAGAAACTCTACTCTAACATTTCCCATGATATATTGTTGTTGGGGTGCCTATCTGCCTCCCCTGCTGAGGCTGTGAGTTTTCTGAGTCCAAGACAGCATCTGCATTTTTATAGCAAATTCTGAAAGTGTTGAGCAGAATCTGAGTTGTACCACAACTGGGAGCTGTGTTAGCCTTGGGCAAATAATTAAACCTCTCTGAGTTTTAAATCCTTCCATTTTCAAATGCAGTCTCAGGGGATAAATTAAGTGAAAACACAGTTGCAAATCACCTCATGTCCCCAAATTCATCTACCTTTCCTACGTTCTTTAATCACTCCTTCTCTATCTTCTTTTTTTTTTTTTTTTTTTTTTTTTTTTTTTGTCAGAGAGTCTTACTTTGTTACCCAGGCTGGAGTGCAGTGGTGTGATCACAACTCACTGTAGCTTTGACATCCTGGGATCCAGCAATTCTCCCACCTCAGCCTCCTGAGTAGCTGGGACTACAGGTGTGCACCAACACGCCCTGCTGACTTTTGTACTTTTTTTGTATAAATGGGGTTTCTTTGTGTTTCCCAGGCTGTTCTCAAACTCCTCAGCTCAAGCGATCTGCCCTCCTCAACCTCCCAAAGTACTGGGATTGCAGGTGTGAGCCACCACACCCAGCCCCACTCTCCATCGTTGAGACTGTCCTTACTTACCTGAGGGCAGTCTTGAAAGACTCTGCTCCTGCACATGCATTTCTTCCTCCCTATTCCTATACAAATAACAACGTGCAAGCTTCCCCAAGGGCCCTCCATCTTCCACCTTCAACATCTCTCCAGGGCTGCAGGACTCCCATCATTCTCAGCACTCTCCTTGTCTTCCTGACTCTTTACCTAGCTTGGGGACCTAGCTCCCTAATTTTTCTACCTTCGTTTTCTAAAGCCATGGGGCCACTTTGAATGCTCCAGGCTCTGCCTCCTGGCTCCATAACTCTTCACTATTACCTCAAAACCTCTGACAGCAACTCCTCCTTGGCACTCATTAACTCGGCTTCTCCATTAATTCATTAGTACTCGAGAGCCCTGGCATGATCTTTCTCTTCCTCCCGCCGTCTCTGCCCTTACAAATTTCATTTCTGAGGTTTCGCTCACATTCCGTTTATTGTGACATCATTTATGAAGTTCTCCCTCGACAGGAGAGGAGAGAAAAAAATAGCTATATATCATTTTAAATTGCTCTGGTTGGTAACTCTACATTTTAAGCATATCAAGGAAAAGAAGTGTCTAATGACAGGGCTACAAATGGATAAAGAGCTGACAGGGTAATTGCACTACCAGATGCTTCCATACACCAGTTAGCTGCTTCCCGGGCCTATTTGAAGCAACGGGTGTCAGGTCAGTAATTAGGCTTTTCCAGACAAACTGGAGGTGCCATCTGATCTCCTGTGAACACCCTCATCACTCCCATGTATGCCAAGTTCAATATGAAACACAACGTCACCATCCTTTCCCCGCAAGGCTGCCAGAAGTTCCCAGGGACATCTCTCCCCTTCACTCCCACACGAGCTAATGAAGTCAGTGCTTCCCCCACCTGTCAAAGAACTTGCTCCTGGGATGGCAGTACGAGGGTGCCCATCTGTAACGACAACGCCCAGCAGCAGCCTGGAGTCTGCTTTGGATTCTTCTCTTCTGATTGTAGGCTGGCTGACATAGTCACACTCGGAGCTTCTTTGTGTTAATGTTTTTGTTTGATTTTCCAGTGTGGTTGGCTCCTTGGAATAGTGCAAAGGGCAGATGAGTCTAGAGAACTGGCTGCAAGTCCCGGAGGAGTCATTCACTTGCTGTGGGGCATTGGTTGTGATCTGATGCCTGTTGGATGCATCCCTATTTCTTGACCCAGGTTGGGGTTAACGGGGAAGGAAGGGGACATGGGACCAGACAAAGCCATGGGATGACTGTGTAATTGGTGCTCCTGGAAAAAATAACCAAACAGACTATTATTCAATTATGTCTTAAAATAAAATTTTCTGAAATAAAGACTAGAAGATTTCCATCTGCCCCTGTCCTTCTTCATACCATTTGTCTGTAGACAGGAGAGCATGCAGGGAGGCTTTCTGGTCCATTGTTTATGGTTAAGAGTCACAAGGTAGAGCAACAGCAGGTGATAACCCAGGTGGACCATCTCTGTTAGAGGGAGGATGGGGAACTCTGATACGAAGGAGAAAAAGTGAACAGCTAATCCTTAAAAGTGTTTGAAATCAGTCATCTTTGGAGACATCGATCGGCAGCCTTCAGGGCCAGACTCCAGGCCAAGGGTAGCCAGGGATAGAATGCCAAAGCAGGGTGAGAGAAGGCAGGCGAGACATCTTGGGCATCTGCTGGTTTGCCCACACAAACTGTTATCTCCCCTTTTTCTGATAACGAGCATCCATGACTTCTTTTAGGAAAATTTACTCTTCCTCTCTCAGTCCATATGGTTCAGGTGAGGTTGACTTACCCCATTCCCACACACCTGGGGATGAGTGTGACTTTCACTTGGGTCCAACGGAGAAAGCACTGGAATTTGGTGGGGGGAAGGATGCTTTCTTTCTGATGATATTGCTCAGCTAGTTCCAGCAAGTAGATGAAACTAGGGGGTGGCTTAGGGGGCACCAGAAGGAGCCGGAGTCTGGAAATAGAAAGCCAACATGGAAGAGAGATAGAAAGAAACCAAGTCTGAGCAATGCCAAGCAGCCCCCTGGAAGCACCATTAGACTTCACAGCTCTGGACTGCTGCAAGTCTCCTTGTATCTGGTTTAAGCCCATCTCCATTGAGTTTAATTCACTGCCAAAGGAATAGTCCTAAGTCATAAAGTTGAATACAGATCATCGCTAAGGGAATTAAGTACTGGTCAATTCCAGAAGAAGAACTCCCAGAACCTTTAGCTAAAACTAAAAATGAGTGTGGGTCCCAGAACAAAGAAGAAACATGGTTAACCAAACTTAACCAAACTAGGACATGAAACAAGTCATTGGAGGGGTTGATTCTGAGTCCCAGAGGGTCAGGGTCTTCAAATGCCTCCCACTCAGGCCACAGTAGGATGGGTCTCCTGGTTGGGGCTGGGAGTGCCGCTGTGAGGGAGCAGACGCTGGTTTCCATAGTCACGCTGAGCCAGCCTGACCCGGGAACTCTGGACAGACCATTTTCTTCCCTTGGCCTTGGTTTTTCCATCTGTAAAATGAAGAGGCTAGATCATTTGCTCTTCAGATGCCCTTCCAGGTGTGAAAACCCAAAACCTCCTGCTCCCACCCAGTCCCACTGTGAAGCAGTGGCAAAACCAGAAGATATAACCCCCAGGATGACTGTGAGAGCCTCAGAAGGACAGTTCCTGGAACTTGAATGAAGGGCATTTGCGAGCAGGGACTCTGACTTCTACACCCATCGTGAGAATCTTCCATCTTTCTCTCACCTATAAATCCATCTTCCACACAGCTGTCAGAGAGTAGACCCTGAAACACCAATGACATCTTCTTATGTCCCTTATTTCTTTGACCATACTCGGCCAAAAGTGACATTTGTCGAGTTTGAGGATGGAACATCCTGTCAGCTGAAAATTTGGAATTTTATAAAACTCCCATATATAGTGCCCTTTTACGTTCTTTAAAACAAAGATGTCAATGACATCTATAAATGTTACATGGTATAATTTTATATGGTGTGAATTTTATTATCTTATTTTTATTTAAAGTTTCTATAAAATCTGTAGAGAAGCAAAGAACATGGAAAGTTAGGATGTGTATGTGTCAAGATGTGGGTATAAATGCATCATGGCCTCTCACTTTTATAATAGAATGTCATTGCCTCAATCCAATCCTGTACTGAGTATGCTATGTTGGCTCAAGTTTTTAATAGCCATGAAGAGAGAGGTTACTTGACTTCCTGATCATTGGAAAGGCCACTCAAGGTCTGGATATGACAACATACCATCATGATGTTGATACACTGGTCATGAGATTGGCCTCCCAAAGAACTGCTGCTAGGGTGGAACACTGGGAGCTACAGCAGTCAAGTCCTGCAAGGAGCAGTAAGGAGAACTGCCTCTCCACCCATCTTCCTGTGTATTAATCTCCAACCTTCGGTGGGTTCAAGGGTGTCTGCCCACAGTGTGGCAGGCTTAAGAGCCACCAAGCAGTCAGGTTCCCTCTCCCACCACTCTTTAATCATGAGGCCGTTTTTGCAAAGAGTGTTCTATAAATATTAGCTTTTTCATGATGCCCCACAGGAAATGTTCTCTAGACAACAACTTTTTGCTGGTTTCTGGACTGGAGACTGAGGATACGAGTGGAAACATTTTAGAGAAGATGGGAACTCAAGGAACACCTTAGAGAGACAGAACCATACATAGGTAAGTTCCATATTAAGTGGCAAATGCTATGTACCAAATGCCACCAAGCTATGTACCACCAGAGGAGGTCAAGCTGAAAGTACAGTTTTAAGGTAGGGAAGTAGGTATTTCTGGTGGGAGAAGGAGGAAAGCAAGTTTTTGAAAATGGTCAAATGTAAGTTGAATTTAAGCACATTTTCTCAATAATGTCTTACTAGTTTCTATGACTGAGGCTTTTGGTCACCTATGGAAATGTTTCTGATCATGATGTGAAAATAATCACTCTAGATTCTTTTTTTAATTAAAAAACTTTTTTAAATGTTTAAGAAAATACAAAAGACTAAAGGACTGTAGAGTCACAATGTCACAACACTCACCATGCCACCATGACAAAAGCAAGGCAGAGACTGCAGGCAGACACCTGTGAACCCACTGAATGCTGGAGATTAATACACAGAGGAGGGCTGGAGAGGCAGTTCTCCTAACCAGGAGGTAGGTTATCCCCTCAGCTGACACTAGATCCAGTAAAATATGGGGTTAGGAGATGTACCGTGAGGAAGTGAGAGAATCTGAAGATGCAGACAGTGTGTAGTCGCTTTCATTGTTTTATTTGCAATTGCTGAGTGAGTGAAAGGATGCTGTGGCCAGAGTTCAACTTTACAAAGTTTTTGAAGTTGATTCTCTTCAGCCTAGCATAGGACATATTGATTGAAAATCGACCAAATTATTGAACCAATCAATAATAGCTGTAAAAGTACCAAAAAAGAGCCCCTTTCTCATCCAGGCACACTTAACAGTTCCCTTTACACACTGGTTAGTGAATGGACACTGATAATAAGTGAGCCCGGGGAAAAGTACCCAGGAGGTGCCACTAAAATAGCCACAGAGATTAAACTCAAAGCAAAGGGCAAAGAAAAAGAAATTACTAGGATTTGCTGAAACTTCTACTGAATTAAAATTTTATTTTTAGACTTCACATATTGCCTATAGAGAAAAATAGGAGGAGGAGTCAGGAAGTGAAACTCACTTGATTTTGAATGCAAGCTCAGTTATCTATCTTCCAGTCACCTGATCTTTCAGATTCTCACTTTTCTCTTTTTCTTTTGGTAAAATGGGGTTAACGAACCTCACCTCAGCAATATAGCCTAGGTGTAGCCAGTGTTTCTTTGATTAAGATTCTAGAATTGTTTGCAAAATATGGAAGAGGTGAGCAATGTCCTTCTGGAGATCCCATCCAAGAATATAAATTGTCTGGAGAAGTGTGGGCTGCAGGTTCTTGTTTGGATTTGAATTGAAATAAGCAAAGCATCAGCCAAGCTCCTGGACCATCATCGGCATTCAAGCAGCTGTAGTCAATATTGTCATTGTTATGCTCAAATTCCTCCTGGCAAAACGTATTTAGGCCACAAATAAATATTGATCCTATGATCCCTTGACTCTTAGCCTAAATCCTTAAGCTAAATTTCATCTGTTTTACAATTAAAATAGGGAGATAGAGAAGCCTTAGATTATTATCTCTCTTAATCTGAAAGTCACAGGAATTGTTCATTTGAAGATGGTTCAGAAAGTGCGTTTTTGCTTGATGCTCAACTCTTAAACCTTACCAAAATAATAACATTTTAAAAGGAATGAGAATAAGAGAGAAGATGACACAAGGGAAGCACCACCACAAACCAAAAGCTATGGGACACACCTGCCAAATAGCACCTAGTTTAAGCCTAGATGGTGGAGGATACGAAGCAAAGAAATACTCCACCATCTTGGATCTCAAGCAGAGTACGTTGTCCCTAAAATGCCAACTTTTTCAGCAATGTAGCTAGTGTGTAGCCAATGTGCAGCCAATTGTTCTTTGATTAAGAGTCTAGAATTGTTTGCAAAATATAGAAGAGGCGAGCAATGTCCTTCCGGAGATCCCATCCAAGAATATAAATTGTCTAAAGAAGTATGGGCTGCAGGACTCATGGCATCATTGTCTCTTAGCAGATAAATATTGTGGAGGTCAAAAGGATTCAAAGAGGGAGAAGAGGTGGTAATTCAAGATGGCAGCACAGAGAATCTGTGGCCTTGCTCTTAGCCAGAGCAGCACATGAATGCTAAAACGAAGGCAAAAAAAATAAAAAATAAAAAATAAAAAAAAGCCTTGTGTCTCCCAGGATACAAGATGTCCAAGGCATTGTGAAGAGGATGAAGGATTCACTTTGTCAGACTTGAGGCTTCCCTCTGACCAGCTCACTTTTCTCCTGTCCTTCCTCATACCACTTGTCCATAGATAGGCTGAAACCAATTTTGGACATAAGAAATGTTAATGATACCAAAAAAAAAAAAAAATGAAAAGAAAAGAGTTATAAAAAAGAGATAGGTAAGGGCCAGGTACAGTGGCTAACACCTGTAATATCAGCACTTTGGGAGGCCAAGTCAAGTGAATTGCTTAAGTCTAGGAGTACAAGACCAGCCTGGGAAAGATGGTGAACCCCTATCTTCACAAAGAAAAAATTAGCTGGGTATGGTGGCAAGTGCCTGTAGTCCGACCTACTCAGGAGGCAGGCTAAGGTGGGAGGATCACTTGAGACCAGGAAGTCAGGGCTGCAGTGAGCTGTAATTGTGCCACTGCACTCCAGCCTAGGTGACAGAGTGAGACCCTGTCTAAGAAAAAAAAAAAGAGAGAGAGAGAGAGAGATGAACACAGGTATATATTTATATATCCATGTATATGAATGTATCCATATATATTCACACTGAATATACATACTCATATCTATATATTTGTATCTATATAGATGATATAGATATAGATAGATATCAGGAGGAATTACCCATGGGGTAAAAAAATAGACCACAAAATAATTATACATAGCTTTAAGGGGATTTTTCTCTATAGAATTGAATTCAGGGAAGTTATACAAATGGTGCAAAGAAGAGATTATCAGACATAAAAAGAGCTGATAATCTGGAAAAGAAAGAAATGTAAAAGAAAATGATATTAGAGATGAAAACCATTTTGGAAACAAGAAAAAAGATAAACACAATTCAGAACAAAAAACTTGGAGAGTAAACATCAGGAAATGGCATGAAGTGAAATAGAAAAGAAAAGCAACAGAACCGATTACAGAGAGGATAATAACATATAAAAGAGCTAAACAAGAGCCAATAAATGTATAATTGGTGCTTCTGGAGGAAAAAAAATCAAACAAATTATTCATGGCATCTTAAAAAAAATTCTGAAATAATACTAAAATCTACAAAACAAATAACATGTTATATTTCAGGAAAAAATAATAAAATCCCAGTAATATGACTGACCCTCAAAGAGAAACAAACAAAAAAAAAATCATGAGGACTTCTAAACAAGAGAGTCAAGTTACCCAGAATGAACCTCAGCTATTCAATGTCAGAAGTGAGTTGACTGTTACAAAGTTTTGAGGGAAAACAATGTACTCCTAAACTGCATACAGAGCAAGCTCATCTTTAGCCATAAAAACAATAGATACTATCAAAGGATGGAATAACTTGAGGACTCTAGCAGCTCTGACTCATTCTTTTAAAATCTGCTGGACTATAAACCCAGTTAACAATGCTGGGAATTAAAAAAAAAACAAACTCGGCTGGGCGCAGTGGCTCACGCCTGTAATCCCAGCACTTTGGGAGGCCAAGGAGGGCAGATCACTTGAAGTCAGCAGTTCAAGACCAGCCTGCCCAATATGGTGAAACCCCGTCTCTACTAAAAATACAAATATTAGTTGGGTGTGGTAGCACATGCCTGTAATCCCAGCTACTCAGGAGGCTGAGGCAGGAGAATGGCTTGAACCCAGGAGGCGGAGGTTGTGGTGAGCTGAGATCACATCACTGCACTCCAGCCTAGGTGACAGAGCAAGACTCCATCTCAAAAAAACAAAAATAAAAATAAAAAAACAAATTCAGGAATAGAGAAGCTATGTTAAGAAGACTAAAAAAAGGCATTGAGTTCATTCAAATGTAAAGGTGTCATTAAACAATTGTAAAAAGTGCAATTAAACTCATAAATGTAAAAAACACTAAAACTGTAAAAATGACATAAAATTTAAATGTAAAATTAATAATATAACTGACAAAAATCAAGGACTAGAGGAAGGCATAAAAGAAAGGACAGACATGCTAATTTTTTCATCTTTTATAGTAAAATCAGTAGATACTCTTTAAAGTTGAGAGAGTCTTCTAAAATTCTTCAAGTTTTTTCCATAATGAATCTCATTTTTAGATGAAGAAACATGTGTCTATAAATCAAGTTGTTCAGTTTCTTGCTGCTGTTGCAGTGAAGTAAAAAATATGCATTTTATTTTATAAAACCAGAAATATAATTTTTACTAGCTATATATATTCTTTCTAGCTATATTTTAACTTGTTTCCTATTATATACACAAAAGTGTCCAAACTAATGGTTACCAAATGTTAGATAATTGTTACTTCTGAGTGATTTGAAATGACATTTTTTAAGTTTCTTTTCACTTAACCGCTTGCATTTTTTCATAATTATCAGCGTTTTTAACAAAAGAAAAATTGTTTATCCCTACCACCAAATGCCATCCCCATTTTCTTATAATTTCTTGGACACGAGTTGCATGACAACCACCTAAGTGGTCATCTAATGCTTTACTTATCAGTCGAAAACAATATTCTCACATCACTCTTTACTGAGCCACGTGACCAGCCAGGGGCATCTGATCCCCGGAGCTCCCCGCCCTTGAGAGGAGAGGCTGATGAAGAGCCATCCTGGCCCAGAGGCCTCCATGCTCCTGCCGTTCACCCTCCACAGCACTGCCCAGTGTCTTTCATCCAGCACCCCCTGCCACATCCTGCAGGGCCCATGAGATGCAGGCACTGCAGCCTCCCTGTTCCTGCCACCTCTTCAGCATCGGTGCCCTTTCCTGAATGCTCCAAGCTTGTGCTCCTTTTAGATCCTTTGCTTTTTCTTTGGCTGGAGTGCGGTTTCCCCTGATCTCCACAACATCTGATCACCTAGACATCAGCTCACCCACTCCGTAATGCCTGATTACCTATTCCACCCCACCCTTGAAAGCTTTAGCCCCTTCTTAGCACTCATTATTATCTGAAACTATCTCATTCATTGATCCCTTTACTTGTTTATTGTATCTTCCCACCAACCACCACCCCCTCAACCCAAATAATTCAGGAGAGGAGGGAGGCACCTCTTGCTTGTTCACTGCTGTATCCCCGGTGCCTGAACTGCTGCTGGCATATAGCAAGCACACAAAAAATACCTGTGGAACCAGGGCTGGTTTCATGGGCACATGACCTGTGCCATTGCACATGGCCGCAAGTCCAGAATGTCCCTGCACCTGAATTAATGCTCTGCTGTTGCTGTCTTGAAATTTTTAACAATTTTGAAGGAAAGGTTCTATATTTTTATTTGTCCCATAAATTATGTAGTTGGTTCTATGTGAATGAACAAACAAATGAATACTACCTAAGTGATCTCAGGCAGGTCACTCCAGACTCGAAGCCTGTTTTCTGAAAAGTAGGAACAATAACCCCTCCAGTGCCTGATTCACAGAGCCTCACAGGATCACCACAGAGGACATAAGGAAAGCCCGCTCAAGCAGAATTCTTCAAGACATGCACCTCCCAGACGCATAGCTCATCTACCCAACTAACCACGCTCCACCTACACTTCTGCAGCTTTAAGCAGATTTTTTTTAACTTCAAAGGGACTTTCCTTATACTGTTTTCTGTTTGAAATGCCACCCTGTTCCCTGTCTGGCTGGCTGCTCATGTCAATCAGGACAAAGAGAGGGCATTTCCTGCTCTAGAAGGCCTTCCCATCCCGAGGACTAACAGACCCTCCTCTAAACCCCATCAAAATTCTTTGCTTGTGTTTTTCACAGTGCCATTACCTTCTTAGACAGGGCTGTCATTTATTCATTTCACAAACTTCTCTTGCTTTTCTACTCAATACCAGGTCCTGTGATTGACACCGGAGAGCCAGAGGAGCCTGAGGCTACACCTGGCAGGACAGACAAATATCCCATCTTTTCTGCCATTGTTGATGAGCCCATAGGAGGTGTTCCATAATCATTTGTGGAATGATTGATTGACTCAGAGGTAGGATTGGGACTTTGGAGACCTTGTGTCTAACCAAGACTTTGCCACTAATTTGCAGGATGACCTGGGAAAAGTCAATGGTCCTCTGATGTGCATAGTTTCTCCTTCTGCAAACTAGGAAGAGGGAAGGGCCAGACTAGAAAACCTCTTTCTTGTCTTCTTTTTGTCTAAACCCAAGAGTCTATAAATAGTGGATCAAACGGCAATAGAAGCAGCATCGTGAATAATATCTCCTCCAGTCCTCACAAAACCTTGTAAAATAGAGAATTATTCCAGTTTTTCAGAGGACAAATGCATGGCTTAGAGAATTTAAATATATTTGCTCACTGCTGCACAACTTATTAATGACCATTTCAAGCTCAGAATGTACCTACCTGCCTCTAAAACCCATGTATCAAGCCACTCCACGAGGCTTCTAATCCAATCCTATCCAATCCAATCTAATCTTCAGTCCTCAGGCCCGTGGCTGGTCTCAAAACAAAAAGCCCATATGAGTTAAGAATAGAAAGTACACTGCATACTGTAAGTGGTTTTTCCCCTGATCACCATCTAGTTAGCCAGGATTTGAAAGCAGGGGATTCCCCTCTTCTGGCTGGCATGAAGCGCTCATCAAATCCATGAGCATCAATCTCCAGGGCCTTGCTGTAAATCACTCCCACAACATAGAAAGCCTGGCACTCACATCCATATGAGTCAAATAGAAGAGGTGGTCTTGCCCCAAGAAGCTGGTTCCCAAGTTCCCTGTCCATTGATCCAAGGTATCCACTCAGGTGCTTGTGTTGGTGACAAAAGAGCTCCCCAGAGGGCTGTCAGGAAGCCGACCATGTGATAGATCCTCTGTGTAGCTCTGGCCCTCTCACCAGCCTCACCCTCTGACAGTTACTACTGCTGCAATAAATTCTTCAGTAAAACAAACAGGCACGCTGTAAATTTATTAGTCTGGGCACTCTGTGTTACTTAACGTAACGGCTAGTCTTAAACAGGTAACTACTGCAGTAAATAAACCAGTTTATTTAGGCACTGTCAGCCCTAAGTGTTCACAGGGGCCTGGAGAAATGGCATTGGCCTTTATAAGCATGATATACGCCTACATAAATTACTCTGGCCCACTCAGATATTTGATGGTAACACACCACCTGGGAAGAGTGTGCAGCTCAAAGCATCTCTGTAAACTTCAAAAAGTCTATTTACAGGAGATGTGGTACTTTATATGAAACTGTATATGTAAGTAGAATTTGTATATGTGGTCTCAGTATAAAATAAACCAGTGCCCCATATTTGCATATTATGGGAATGCATGCAAAATTGACTAAGATTTTCTGCCGAGCTGTTGGCAGAGGGCTAAGTGGAGAACAGAAATAAGAGAAGAAAGAAAGGAACTCATATTTATTGAACCAGACCAATGTCTAGGCATCTCCAGACACCAAGTTCAAGCAAACAATAAATTCCGGACTTCTGTGCCAGGTTCTGTGCTAGGCTTTCTATAAAAATATTTGTTGGGTAGTAGATCCTTTGTTAGGACTGCCATGAGAAAAGTCATCACAAACTGGGTGATGACTCAAGACAACAGAGATTGCCAGGCATGGTGGCTCACACCTGTAATCCCAGCACTTTGGAAGGCTGAGGTGTGTGGTTCATGAGGTCAGGAGTTCGGGATCAGCCTAGCTAAGATGCTGAAACATTGTCTCTACTAAAAATACAAAAAATAGTCGGGCGTGGTGGCGGGTGCCTGTAATCCCAGCTATTTGGGATGCTGAGGCAGAGAATTGCTTGAACCCAGGAGGCAGAGGTTGCAGTGAGCCGAAATCGTGCCACTGCACTCCAGCCTGGGAGACAGAGTGAGACTCCATCTCAGAAACAAAAAAAGACGACAGAGTGAGACTCCATCTCAAAACTAAAAAAAGACAACAGAGATTTATTCTGTCACAGTTCTAGAGGCCAGAACTCTGAAATCAAGGTGTAGAGTCCTTTCCTGCCTCTCCCTGGTTTCTTTCAGTGGCCTTACATCCTGTGTACTCCTGGGCTTACAGCTATATCACTCTAAGCTCTGCCTCTGTCTCCACATGGTCTTCATCTCTACGTATGGCAAGGGTCCCCCAAAACCCACCTCCAAACAGTCTGAGCTTCTGAGAAGGACATGAATTTGGGGGGACACTATTCAACCCAGGACAAATACATGCATCAAAGTGATTTGAAGCATATTATCTCATTTTACCCTTGTAACACCATGAAGGGTAGGAATTCTCATGCCCATTGTACAGATGAGGACACTGAGACCAGGAGAGATTGAATAACTTCTTGAGCATTTCAGAGCCAGTAGTTGATGGAGCCAGTGTTCCAACTCAGCTCTGATTCTAGAATCCACAGGGCACTGAAAGGCAATTCTCTGTACAGTGCTTGATCCATATGAAGTTTGCTTTGTTACCCTCTCTTTAAAAAGCAGTGCGCATGCATGTGTGTCTATGTGTTTAATGGGGATAATTTCACTGAAAAACGTAGTTTGAATTGTTTAAAGGACAATTGCAAAAGTTAAAAGAGTCAGGGCCAGGAGAAGAAGACAGTATATAATAGAACTAAAGCTTTCTCCAGGCCATATTTGGATTCAATTGCTTGTTACCCAGAGCCCTGAAAATAAGTATACTGATAAATAATTATTTCCTGCCCCACACATAACCAAATATGACTATGCCTGGCCTGGTGGCCAAGGAGACAACCCATTGTTCAAATGCCTGGCCCCACTCCCCTTGGCTGCAAAAAAATGTGGCTTCACTTTCCTGTGAATCCCAACTCAAAAAATAGAATGGCATATAGTCAGCAAATGCCTCACGTTGGCTCGCCACTGCCCAGCCCTGGGATCAATTAGATAAATACAGAGCAAAGAGGCTTCCTCCGAATATGGTCAGGAAAACAGTCTCCTCTGGGTCTGGTGATTCTGGCACCTTCTGCTTGAGAAATGATGCACAGAGCCCTACAATTGGACAGCATCCCATTCACAGTCACCCTTCTCCATGGAATGGCCATTGGAAGGTACACTGTGACAGTCCACAGCATCTTGCCTTGGAGTAAATTCTAAGAGAGATTCAGGACAGTGGTGTCAACTAGTCCCACTCAGGGAGGCAAAGTGCAAGGACACCAGGAAAACAACAAAATGCTGGGATTTTTGGACCAAATCAGTCTAGGTTTCACACCTACTCTGCTGCACACCGGCCTTGAGATCTTGATCAAGTCACTTTACCTACTTGGTGTCTACTTCTTTGTATAACATGAATGGTCCCCACTTAACTATAGATCAAATAAGCTAACATTGTTAACATACTTAGCCTAGGGGTGGACTTAAAACTCTCTCATTAGATCCCTTTATCCCCTACTCAACAAACAGGGAAACTAAGGCGAAGGATGATCATCTGATGCTAGCATCAAGGTTCTATCCCAGATCTCTATTACAGTCAAGGTTGTGCTATTCAGACTGGAAGCATCTTATCTCCCTATAGGATGCTGCTTTAAAAAGGTATATTTTGGCCCCAGTATCTGTACTCTAGAGTGATCTTATTTCTAAACCCTGCCATTATCTGTGTGCATGTCCATCTGCCCCACTAGACCATAAGCTCCATGAGAGCATAAACCACTTATTATCCATCTCATTATACCAAGTGCCTAGCAGACAACATGCCAAGCTTTCTAATGAATGCTCATTGAGTGACTGAAGCAGATAGAAATTCTTCTCATGTCCCATAGCACCTGCACTTCCCCCGCCCCCCTCTACCACTGCCCATGGCCAGGCCCATTCTGGGGCATGACCACTTGTCTACATGTCCTTCCTCAGAAGACTCTAAGAGCCACGGTGGCTGCGTCTAAGTTGCTGTCAGTCACATTTCTGCAATGGAATGGCATGCCTAGCACATAGTAGGTGCTTGAGAGCTAGTAGCTGAAAAGTGGTTGACAGCCATGTAACAGCACACTGGAGGAGAGGAGGGGAGAGTGGATTTATTTATTTTTTATTTTTATTTTAATTTATGTGAGTACATAGTAGGTGTACTATGTATGTGTACTATGTACTATGTATATTTATGGGGTGCATGAGATGTTTTGATATGGGCATGCAATACCTAATAATCCCATTAAGTAAAATGGGGTTTCCATTCCCTCAAGCATTTATCCTTTGTGTTACAAACAGTCCAATCACACTCTTTTAGTTATTTTTAAATGTACAATTAAATTGCAATAGACTTAGCTCACCCTGTTGCTGCGCTATCACATACTAAGTCTTATTCACTCTTTCCACGGGAATTTTATTTTATGGAACACCTAGCATGTGCCAGAGGCTGTACCTGGAGTCTCTTCATGGTTAATCATTACAGGCACACCTAGGCACACACACACAGCAGACACCATCCCCATTTCTACAGATTAATAAGATTGAGTTTGGAGACGTGAGCCAACCTGTTCAAGACCACGCAGCTAGTGACTGTCAGAGTTCGAATGAAGCTCACATCTGACTGCAAAACCCTTGCAATGCCACAGGGTTTCTTTGAAATCCTGAAGAAAGTTTTGCTTCCTTTGCCATTTTTCCTAGAGCCAGTTGGGAGGTTCTCCCTGCCTGACACCCTGCCATCGCTGGTGGGAGGAACCATGGGGGCCAACCTGGCTGAACGATGGATTGTGCTGGCTACAGGAACAAGGGAAGGGCTAGATCTTCCTACCAATACCCCTTTAGCATCCCAGGTCCTTATTTTGCACAAGCCTGGACCCCTTGGACTTCAGGGCCAGAGAACTGTGGGTTTAAGGACATGGGACTCTCTGCCCTCCCAGAGCCCTGCAGGGAGATAGACCCATGTGCCAGCATGAGTTGAACCTCGTGCATTGGTGCATGTCCCTGTGGCTGGCCGCCACGAGCTGGGGGATGGAATGTTACTTGTGGTGGCCATGGTTTCTGCAGGCATGTGGAAGTCCCCTTCACAGCAAGAAGTCCAGCCTCCACGTCTGCACTTGCTCACCAAGGAGGCCCAGTGCAGGGGCAGGGGGACTGCTGGCAGTATTGGAGATTCATGAAGATAAACTGACGTACGGAGGCATCCACACAGATTTAGGGAGGAGGAGGACCAGCAGCCACAGTATGAAATAGTGACTGAGCATGGGTTAGGCCCCCAGCCAGGCTCCTTACTCTCCCTACCCCATTCAAGCCCCAAGGCTTGATTGGCAATGCCTTGATGGCCATTTTGCAGATGAGAAAACTGAGGACCATCAGATGCTTAGAGAAGAAAATGATGGAGGGGAGTGTTTTTATTCCATCCTCAATATTAACATTGGGAGCAAGAAGCTTAAACCTGAACCCAGAGATTTCTTGACCAGATCAAGAATAATCTGAGCAAACCTGGAGAAAGGTGATCTATCCTGTCCTATCATTTTCTTGGTGTGAAACCCAGCAGGGTACAAGTGTTCACCAATATGCACTGCTTGTTTGAGTTCCCTTCTTTATCCACTTTGTAGAGAACTGGCAAACTTCACACAGTGCTCTGACTTCACGTAGTTTCTTCGGGGGCGAGATGGTGTGCTCTAAAAGTTACATGTATTTGTTCACCTGCAGATGTTTGTCCCAGGTTTTCAGAATCACATCAGGCATTGTACAAAGCCCATGGCCATCCATGGGCTCCCATCTTTGTGACGTAGAACTACATCCATCTAATGGTGAGAAAAGGAGGCTGAGAGAGCCAGGAACGCTGCCCAGGGCTGGAAAGCAGCAAAGAGCAGACTCTGTTTCCTCCTCCAAATTGCTTTGCCTAGAAGGGTCTAGATTCTGTGGTCCAGGGAAGCTCCTCAGAGAATCTCTTGTTTGCTCACCACCCATGAGGTCCATGGTCTCCAATCCTCCCCTTGGGTCTGCTTCCAAGTTCCTCTACAGACATGACCTGAGCAAACTGAACTTCCCCTTCCTCCTCCTTCTCCTCCTCCTTCTCATCTCCAGCATGCTGGACACATCAGCCTGACATGTCTTTCCAATTAAGCCAGTCCTGAGCTGCAGGGAAACAGGAAACCTCAGACCCAT
Source organism: Rhinopithecus bieti (assembly GCF_001698545.2). NCBI lineage: Eukaryota > Metazoa > Chordata > Mammalia > Primates > Cercopithecidae > Rhinopithecus > Rhinopithecus bieti. The sequence goes on from NW_016818964.1 coordinate 7,544,499, forward strand.
CCAGACTCAGGAAACCAGTCAGAGAGACAGTGGCAGCCCTGGCCGTGGCGTCAGCTGGGAGACACAGCCCAACACAGGCAGCCTTTGCCTGCCTCCTCCTAGACACTGCCCACCCCCCCTGCTGCAGGCCAAGGGCCTGGCCCGAGGAATGGAGATGGGTGAACATGCCTTTAGATCCCCCAGAAACAACCCCCAGCAAGAGTGGGCTGAGAGGCTGATCCTGGATGCAAATCTAAGAAGCTAAACAGCCCTGTGTTATGAGCACTGGCTTTGGGGTCATGTGGACGTCAGTTTGTACCCAGCCCCACCACTTTGTAACTGTGAAGTCTTGAGTGGACTTCTCCTTCTCTCCTGATGATTCCTGCAAGGTGGTGTGATCCCCATTTCGAAGGCCCATGGTAGAGACACACACCATGCGATCATGTTGGAACAGCCCAGCCCAGCACTGGGCAGGTGGTAAGTGCTTATTTGTCCCAAAGAATGGGCAGGCTCTGCACATAAACCATCCCCTTGGCTCCTCATAGCTGCTCTGGGAGGAGGGTGTTTGTGGTTTCTTTTTACAGATAAAACTGAATCCAGATCTATGTGAATTGCAGTGGAAGAAGCATGGACTTCAGAATCAGATGGATATGTATGGAAATCCCAGCCTTGTTATCTGCTAGTTCAGGGCTGATAAATGTGACTGTTTAGACCGTACCTACCATTGTGCTCGAGCACGTCATCTCGCATTCCTAAGTTACACCCTTCGGATGGTGTACTGGCCTCTGTTCTACAATGGAGGCATTGAGGCCTAGAGAGTTTGCTCCACTACCCAGGAGTGGAGGAGCTGACATTTGACTTGGTCGTCTGTGGCTTGGAGGCAGATCTCTGCAGCTCTCCAAGCTTCATCTCCTCCTGGGTAACGTGTCTACAAATCTCTCTGTGCAAGCTCTGGCAAAGAATTCACAGCACCTGGTACTCCAGGGAATTTATGTAGAACAAAATTGAAATGCTCAAGGAGCAGGGGTCTGCATGGGAGTAGCGCTGAATCAGCAATGTCCATGACGGAACGAGTGCTCAGCCCCTCGAAGCCTCTTGCCACTCCTTTTGCCTCTGAGGGGCCAACTGTTGCCCTGTGAAGATCCACACATCTGCTGACCCCAGTTCAGAACTCAAAGGCTAGCTGACAGTATGGCAGTTCCTCAGAAAGTTAAACAGGAAATTATCATGTGAACCAGCAATTTCTCTTCTGGAAACATACCCAGAAGAATTGGAAGCAGGAACTGGAATGCAGATTTGTATGCCCATGTCCATAGCAGCGTTGTTCACACTAGACAAAAAGGTGGAAGCAACCTGTATGTCCATCCATAGTCGAATAGATGAACAAAATGTGGTATACACACAATGGAATATTATACAGCCTTAAAAAGGAAGAAAACTGTAACACATGCTACAACACAGGCACACCTTGACACCATTGTGCTGAGTGAAGGAAGCCAGTCATGAAAGCACAAATTCTGCACAATTCCACTTATAGGAAGCCCCTAGAGTAGTCAGATTCATAGAGACCAGAAGTAGAATGGTGGGTGCCAGGGGCTGGTAGGAGGGGAAATGAGGGGTTGTTCAGTGGGGACAGAGTTTCTGCTTTGGATGATAAAAATAATCTTGGAAATAGATGGTGATAGTGGTTGTACAATATTCTGAATTGTACATTTAAACATGGTTAAAATGATTAGTTTCATGTTATGAGTATTTTACCACAATTAAAAAAAAGGAAAAGGAAAAGAAAAGGCCAGCCATAGCAGCTCACCCCTGTAATCTCAGCACTTTGGGAGGCCGAGACAGGCAGACCACGAAGTCAAGAGTTCGAAACCAGCCTGGCCAACATGGTGAAACCCCATCTCTACTAAAAATACAAAAATTATCCAGGCTTGGTGGTGGGCACCTGTAATCCCAACTGCTCAGGAGGCTGAGGAAGGAGAATCGCTTGAACCTGGGAGGCGGAGGTTGCAGTGAGCCAAGATCGAGCTACACCACTCCAGCCTGAGTGACAGAGCAACACTCCATCTCAGAAAAAAAAAAGAAAGAAAGAAAGAGAGAGAGAGAGAAAGAAAGAAAGAAAATAAAAAAGTCAGGTGAATGAATTTACCAGGGATTCTCCTCCCAAGAGTTCACATCTGCACCTGCATGACTTGGTACCTTGATGTTGTGATTGGCAGCTCAGCACGTCCTGGTGTCGCCCCCGTGGAAGAGCTCCCTGCACAAAGGGGCCGACAGGAGAGAGAGGGCTTTGCTCCTGGGGACCCTCCAGGAAAGCCCCACATGCTGCCCTGGCCTAGCCCCCAGGAACCCGCTCCCTCAGTGACCCTCAGCATCCTCTCTTTCCACAAGCCCTGTCCCTGCAGATGGGATGGGGAGGCCCCTGGAGAGTTAGGGTGCAAGGAGGTGGAGCTGTGTTTAGTGGGAGAAAAGAACTCTGGAATGAAGGTAGACAGGTTGCTTCAGATTTTCTCGGAAGGTGGGGGAAGGGTTAACGGGCAAAAGAAAGATCAACGTTTCTCCCTGAAATTTTAACTGTCACAGATTTTAGTGCAATAAACCTGTGGAGTGTGAGCTGGGAATCTCTGATGAAAACGAATCCAGCAAGACCAATGCCTTCCACATTGACTGCACCTCCATGGAGCGCCGGCCCTCTTGCAGAAGGCTCCAGAACCCACTTACTCATAGAAAGAATGGGAAGACTGAGTGTTGGACACTGTCTAGTTCCTCTATTTTAACTAACTTTCTTTTTTAGGGAAAATAAAATTATACTAAAATAAAGCAAAATAAGAAGCTAAAGGTATCAAACCTGATGTGTTTAAACCCCAATGAATAACAGTCTTCCAAGTCAAGAATAGTGCTCAGAGTATATGATTATGACATAACCCTCTCCCTGCACCCCACCTTTGCATGTAAGTGGCCATGTGCAAACTGTCCGCGCGCGTGCGCACACACACACACACTTAGCATTAGTTCTTTCATCCATTTGGACTGTGGCTTCATTTCATATTCTCATCAAATGCATTTAACAAAATTTAGGTCTTTGGTATTTGGTTTAGTGAGTGTGTGTGTGTGTGCGCGCACTTGTGTGTGCAGCTACCTTGCCAGTACACCGGCAGAGCCTTACATTTATAGATGCAAACTTTCCCCACAGCTGGAAGGAACCAGTGCTCTCTAATCTGGAATATATTTCCAGAGGGAAACTGAGCCTCAGAGTTCATTAACTTGCCCAAGGTAATTTAAGGAGCTTTCCTTCCTCCTCATCTACTTGACCTTGACGCTGTTCTCTGGCTTCTGCTCAAAGAGCAGCTTGAAATTCTTGAAGACTGGGCCCAGTGAGCTGCCCCAGAGCCAGACAGCCTTCTTAATATTTATCTAAGATGCTACACTATTTTAGTGAACACAGTTTTAAACAGCAATTGTACCTCTCAGATCCTATCTTCTAGAAATAAGTCGGCACCTCAATATGGCATTTGTGACAAAGCAAGGAATTGTTTTTACTCAGCATTCCATTCATACTTGCTTCACAGACATCCACTAATTTTTGAATCATAATATTTCCTCCTCTGTTTTTAACCAGAGTCCTGCTCCGGGTCTTCCACACCCTATCATCAAGGTGTAATTTTTCTGCAGTTACATTTTTTTTTTAAGAAAAAAATCAATAAATTGTTTGTGATTCCTCTAACTGAGACCACATGGCAATAGTGTAGAAATTCAACATTTACCTTAAGCAGTAAATCTATTCCGTCAGCCACTATGATGTGGGAGTTGTTATGAAAAGATAATGATATTTTCCCAGGCGCACATACACATACACACAGCAGTTAAAACTGGCTTCCACAGAGAAGATGCCTGGTGTGTTTCACTGGCTCTTTCTAGCACCCAGCAGGTCACCGCGTAGACATCCACACCACACAGACATTCAGTGGTGTTCACTTATCCCACCTTGCTTCTCCGGACGTGACATTCCTTCCTATTTAGGGTATGAGTTGATCTGGATCTGGAAGCTTATTGAGTGGCCATTGATGGAGCAGGAAGACGACTGAACCAAGAACCAGGGGACCCAGGTTCTAGGGCACATCTTGCAATAACAATCATCAATGTGACCCGTTGTGTGGGAGCACCTGGTAGGTGGCAACTGTTTGTATATTCCCGAGAGCACCAACAGCCCTTGTTTATAGGGGAAGAGCCTGAGCTTACAGGAGGTGCCCAAGGTTACCCAGCCAGAAGACATTGGTGCCAGCCTGCTCCAATGTCCATGCCTTTCCCACTGTGGCCCTTGGGATCCGTTGGTGTTCGGGAACTCTTGGCTTCTTGGATATACTGTGTCTTCATTTGTAAAATGGGAGGGTTGAAAAAAATGATTTTAAAAATGTTTTCTGGCTCATAACTACGACATGCTTGTTCAGCTCACAGCATCGCCACTTGAAATGGTCACATTGCCATCACTCTTCACCTCAATGCTTCTTTGTAAGCAGGTCTAGAAAGCTTACAGGAGCATCCCAAAAATGCCCCCCAACTATCCCCCTCCCCATATCCACAACCTTTGCACTATGACCACAACACCTTCCATCAAGAGACAATGAATCCTCTTCCCACACCTTGACTCTGGGCTGGCCGGGTGGCCACAGTGTGCCCATTCTCAGAGAAGGCCTTGAGAGGCCCTGCACACTTCTGCTCTGCAAAGAAAACTGCCTGGTTACCATGAAACAAGCCTGGGCCAGCTTGTTGGAGAAAATCAAGGCCACACAGAAAGGTTGCTGCAGCTGTGGACATCTCCTCTAGTTCTTCATTGCTATGTAACAAATCACCCCAAATTCTATGACTTAAACCATGGTGCCTCAAAATTCCGATCAAAGGACATCTTTTAGAGCCTTGTCATATGGCCCCAAGTATTTGTTATTCTCTTTCCTGGTCCCTCAAATATCTCTCGCGTCTGCAGACAGATGACAGCTAGGGCTGAAGTCATCTGAAGGCTCTGCTGGGTTGGACATCCAAGACAGCTTCCTCCCTACAAGTCTGGTGCCTCACCAGGGTGGCTAGGGCAATCTGGGGTTGCCCGGACACCTCTCTTCACTTCTCACTTTCTTCTCTCATCTCTTCTCTCTCCCCTTCTCCTTTCCTCCCTGATCCCCATCCTCTGTCTCTCCCTTCATCCCTGTCTCTCTCCCTCCCTCTTCCCCTCCAAAGAACAAGGATTGTACTTCCCTCACTTCCACCTGCCCCAACCTTAACCCAGTGTCTGGCACCTGAAGGCATGTCATGTGTCACCCTGGCCACCTGCTGCTGCATTCCTCCAAGACTGGGTTTTCTCCCTGGGACTAAGTCTCCGTCTGAGAGTTACCACCCCAGGGGTGCCTCTTCTGGCCTCTGGAGTGAGTCAGAAAATCTCCAAGTAGGAGATCTTTCAGGGGACAGAGAGCATGATTCCAGCTCTAGAAGCCCCATATTCAGCAAACCGAAGAGCTCCCTCAATGGTCCTTGAGTCCCACAACCATCCCAGCAGGCCTCTTCCCACTGTCCTCCTAGAGGTCTAGATGGCTGCTGAAATGTATCACCCAAGCAGAATGCAACCCTCAGGACATAACTGATTTAAGCCAGGCACACTGACACTAGCACTTCCCTCATTCTAAGAATCATTCTTCTGTTCATGTGACCAAAACCTGCATTACCCTTCTTGACATCCACTCTGGTAACATGAGATTTTGTAAATGTCAGTGCTTCCCAGATCCAAGACTTTCAGAGTCCCGAGGGAAAATTCATATTATGCTCTTTCTTTCCCTTCCTCAAGTGGGGAAATTGTTTATTTGTTTGTTTTGCAAGACCTCACATCGGGAACTTGTCTCCACTCTTGTTAAAGGGAAGATAACCCTATTTTACAAAGTATGCAGAAGACTTGGAGTCACAGATCCAGGCACAAATCCAGGCTCCAATCTTCCTCACTGTGTAAGGGGCAGGGAGCACCTTATTGCTAACTTCTATTTCCTAGTCTGGAAAGTCGGGGCAGCTGTGCCTGCTCTCTTCTCAGCAGGAGCACAGAAGCATTTCAGGTACCCAGCACACAGTGTCTGACCCAGAGCGCTCTGAATACATGGAAGACGTTAGAATTAATAACAGTATTAATAATCATGAAAATGATAACAATTATATGATGATACATTCTGTGGTGTCTCAAAGTTCTAATCAAAGAAGATCTTTTAGATCCTTGTCATACGGCCCCAGGTATTTTCAATTCAGCTTCTTGTCCTCCGCAAACTTGGTAACACTGTCAACATTTTCAACTGACTTCTTAAGAGCACCTTTGAATCAGACAGGGAAGATAAAGCCATTGGGATACTGTTGCATCCCCTAACTAGCATTTGTCATGGGCAGTTTTTGAAATCGTTTTTTCATCTCCCTAATTTTACCATCACTCTGCCCATATTTCTCCATCATGGCTGAATAATTAAAAATCAAAGTAAGATATTTAGCTCTTACATTTCTTTAAGGCTGTCACTTTATTTTATTTTCCTTCCATCCCTGGAGCATCCTTCACCTCCCTACTGGCTCCCCCACAGGCAACTTCAAATGAATGTAATCTTCCCCTTACCTCCCCATCCCGAAATCGCAACTCGACACCCCCTGCTTGGCCTGCCCTCTTTGTTGGAATATGTTCAGTTCCTATTGTCTGGTAGATAGGGAATTTTAAAAAGTTGCTTTGTTAATAAAACGCTTCAGTTTAAAAAGTTTGCTCAGCAGCGTGTGTCTCTTAATATGTGTCAACTTCTGTTTGGATCAATTGACGTGGGATGCTATATTAATTATTCATTTTTGCAGAATGGAAATTAATTATTGTGCATGAAATTCTAAACACATATGGCAACAGTGCCGGCTGGACTGGCCCCCCTGCCAGCATTTCAGAGATTCAGATTCAGAGGTAATATGTTGTTTTGCAAAGCCAAGACCTCCTAAGGGTTCCAAGATAGAAGAATTGAAAAACTGACATGTTTCTGTACGCAGTCCAACTCCTGCGCCTCCTTGAACGCCCCCTTGACTTTCCTACTATCTCTTCCCAAATCTGTGCTGGTGAGGGGGACTATCCGACTCTATCACAATAGCTGCAACCACCTAAAACCTTTAGAGTCGTTATCTTTGCCTCCAGATCTGTCTTCCTGTAGCAGGTGGTACCGTTAACCACTTCTCCCTGAATCCTTCCAAGTGAATCTTCCCGGTGGGGATGACTGGGTCCGGGGTGTTCCCTTTGCAATGGGTCCTACCGCTCTCATCTTGTTCATCATGTTGCAATGGAGTTGTCTGTGTGTGCAACTATCACAGCTACCATTTGTTGAGTCCTCTGTGGGTAGGAATTGTGCCTCGTTCCTTCTCATATACTCTCATGCCTGCTGAAGATAGGGAGCTTATTAAACTGAGTTGAACCTATTCATTCCATGGCAGGGGGTTAAAGGCTCACAGAAGTGCCTATCCTCTTCAAGGAAAATGGAGAAGGAAGACAATTCCTGGTAGAAGAGGAGGCAGGGTGCACATTTTAAAGCCGAGAGAAGTTATTGAAAATTTTGGATATACAGGAAACTTTCATCTAGACCTTTTGGCATTGAAGAGAAGAAATATTTCAGAGCAAGCAAATGGACACTGTGTAATTTCTCAGCCCCTGTTATCCCATCCTCTTTCTTATTGTGTTACCACCAAGCACAGTGCTGGACAGGAAACAGCAGTTTCACAAATATTTGCTGAATTGATCAAGACATGAAACAATACATGAAGTTAGGATTGTTCTGGTTGCAAGTGCCAAAAAAAAAAAAGCCCAATCCTAAATAGGCTGAAAAGACACATTTTGGTCTTTTCAAATATTCAAATTCCAAAGTCAAAGATAGGAAGGCAAAGCAAAGTGAGGCCTTTGGCAGGTGTTTTGATGAGGTAGCAGGTCATGCTCTGAATCTGCCACACTGCAGCCCAGCTTTGGATCTCAGAAGGTGACATTTCGTGTAATTTCCACACTTGAGTTCTGACCCTAAGCCCTGTGAACACACAGAGAGGTCCTAAATCTCTTTATTAACCACCATGTCCTCATCATGAGATAATGCCATGCCTGTGTTGGTCATCTCCAAGATAACCCAGATGTTGCTCTCCTTCCTCAAAGAGCGTGGCGTTCTCTCTCTCCCTCTCCTCTTTCATGAGTCACCAGTTTGCCCTCCGTCTCTCTTAGGAAACAGAATTGGGGAGTGCAAAAGAGTGGTTCTCAACAAAGTTTATGTCTATAAAGAAAAAATGTATGACAGAAATTAGAAAAGCGAAGAAGGTAATTATGAGAGCTCATTTGGTTGATTTAATATCAAAGTTGGATCCAGAGTTTCCTGGTGGTCATGGCAAAGAGGGAAATATAATATTTAACACCTCAAGTTATCAGACTAGTAGAAACATAACAACTTCTCAGTGTGGGGAGCAGTGGGGACAAACATGTTCCAAACAATAAATCATGAAAGATGTTGCTTGTGTAGGGGCATTAAGTAATGAGCTTGACAATGTGACTTCAGCATAGTGTTTTTAATAAATTATTTTATTTTGGAAAAACTTTAGATTTATAGAAAGTCTGCAAAGATAGTGAAGAGGTTTCTCATATATCTTCACCCAGTTTCTTCTGTTGTTAATATCTTGCAATGCTGTGACATGTTTGTCAGAAGCAAGAAACCAACATTGCCACATCACTATTTACTAAACATACTTTATTTAAATTTCACCAGTTTTTCCATTGATATCCTCTTACCAATCCAGGACACCACAGTGTACTTAGTTATCATGTCTCCCCAGCGTCCCCTGATTTCTCACAGTATCTCAGCCTTTCCCTGTGCATGGTAGCTTGACATTCTTGAGGAGTACTGATCAGGCACCCTATAGGATGTCCCTCAGTCTGGGTTTGTGTGATTTCTCATGACTGTACTGGGGTGACAGTTTTGGAAATCATAACACAGAGATAAAGTCCTTTCTGGTCACATCACATCAGGAGGTTTATGATATCTACAAAACAGGATTTTATTACAAAAACATAAACGGTTCTCATTTCGTTTCTTACCTTTTTTTTTTTTTGAGATGGAGTATCGCTCTGTCACCCAGCCTGGAGTGCAGTGGTGCGATCTCGGCTCACTGCAAGCTCCGCCTCCTGGGTTCACGCCATTCTCCTGCCTCAGCCTCCCGAGTAGCTGGACTACAGGCGCCCGCCACCACACCTGGCTAATTTTTTGTATGTTTAGTAGAGATGGGGTTTCACCGTGTTAACCAGGATGGTCTCGATCTCCTGACCTCATGATCCACCCACCTCGGCCTCCCAAAGTGCTGGGATTACATCTTACTTTGTTAAATGCAAATTTCTCTTAAAACAACCCAAACTTATTTTTATTTCAATTCTGTTGTATCAGAAATATTCTAATATTGACTATGATCAACCTTACAGTCAACTGATAATCTCTCAGACTTTTGCTTATTAAACCTATTAAACCACAGCCTAACCCCTCTCTTCAATTTTTCTGCCCTTGTTTTGGTTCTTGGTGTGTTTGTTTTCAATTTTTTTAAAAAAATCTATCTTTTCCACGTTTAATGAATTTTCATCTTGTTTAGGTCGCCATCATACTCGAATCTACTGGGTCTTCCTGGATTTGGTCAGCCAGCATCTGGGCTTTCTCTCCAAGAGAGAAATCCTGGTCTTCTTCCCAAATTATTCCCTGTTGATATTCACATTGGTGATAAAATTATTGAACAAGGCAGAGTTGAGGACTAAGTTCCAGGCTCAAAGATCTAGAACTTTGAACTTTGTTTTGGATCAACTAGGGGCCAGAGCCTACCTTTTCATCCCACCACATCCTTTGCTTTGTCTGACCTCATTTCCCCCAGCTGCCAAAACTGGTATAACCCAACCCAAGCCTTTAGTAATGAGGATTAGAGGCAGAACTGCATAATTGTCAACACATGCCTGAAATTACATTTCTTAGCATCAATGTTTCGAGTGAATTTGTTGTATCTGAGTCTCTAGTTTTGAAGAATTCCATGCATCCCACAAACACGTATGGAATAACCTCTGTGGATCAAATTTGCCTTCTTTTTCTTCTCTTTAATTCAGTGTTCAATTTAGAATCAGAAACATCTTAAGCTGGCAAAGAGGGAGGGAACTTTCAGTCCCATATGGGTGGATGAAGATGGGCCCCGAAGAGGGGTCTGGGTGTAGTTCTGATGCTATCTTCCTCTCACTGGAAACCTCTGGCAACTATCTTCTACTGACTTGGTGTTAGGTTCCCATGTGTGTAAAACAAGGGGGCTCTAATTAGATGGTATCTAAAGTATTTTTCAGCTATGGCATGTTAATTGGGAAGGATTCAGGGAGGGAAAGACAGAAAACACACAGTGTTAGCAGTACACTAGATCCTTCATATGCTATCTGCTCCAAGTTGCCTTATGAGTGAGCACTGGCCATCCCATTTTACAGAAGGGGAGACTGAAGCACCAAGATTGCATGGCATGTTGCAGTAGTTCTTCCAATGCGGACAGCATGGAGGAGAAGTCCAAACATAGGTTTATGACTTCAATGTTCATGCTGCTCCTTCCACTGCACAAATATTTTTCTCTTGCTCATTTTAATGCTTTCTGTATTATTAAATTCCATTTAGAGGAAAATGCACTCAAGTTTTAGATAACTGAAAGCCTGTTTGAAAGGTGGTTCTATTAGGAAATTACTGAAAGGGATGTCATATCCGCCCTTCTGAAAATCTAAATGCTGGCTTATGACTTTCTACTTTAACAGGGCAGCATAAGGAACCTGGAAACCGGTGGGCTTTGACAGGTTTGCCCGGCTCAAAGATAGCGGTTTAGGGTGTGGTCAGCCCATTGGCCTGACTCACAGGTCCTCACTGGGGAGAGGTGGAGTTAGGGCTTTGGCACTAAAGAAACCAGTGATGTGACAGTCCAGTTATTGAACCTGACAGAAGAAGCAGACAGAGGGGGCTGAGCCTGGCACTGACCAGGGTCCACCCTGTCTTGTACACTGTCACTGGTCTACATGCTGAAGGACTTCCCAGACATGTTCCCAAAATGTGGTGGGTTTAAATTTGAAAACATTGAGGAGGGGAGGAGAGAGACAGGGGAGGGAATCTGTAAGACAGTGATACTATCATCAGGGTGATTTTTTTTTCCAGAAGCTCCTGGCAAACATAACTTTTTCAAAGGATGACACTGAATACACAGAAGATTAATAATAGCTGTGATCAATGTATTGAAGGGCTGCACTGGGAGACATTCCTTCTGCTCACCACAAAAACTCCATGAAAAAGGCACTGTTTTCCCCAATTTAAAGATGCAGAGACAGGCTGGGCACCTTGGCTCACTCCTGTAATCCCAGCACTTTGGGAGACTGAGGGGAGCAGATGACTTGAGGTCAGGAGTTCGAAACCAGCCTGGCCAGCATGGTGAAACCCTGTCTCTACTGAAAATACAGAAATTAGCCAGACGTGGTGGCAGGTGCCTGTAATCCCAGATACTTGGGAGGCTGAGGCAGGAGAATCGCTTGAACCTGGGAGGCGGAGGTTGCAATAAGTCGAGATTGCACCATTGCACTCCAGCCTGGGAAACAGAGCAAGACTTCATCTAAAAAAAAAAAAAAAAAAAAAAAAAAAAAAAAAATGCAGAGACAGAGGCTTACAGTGAGTACACAGTTTTCCCCAAGTCACAAAGTTAATAAATAGCATTAAAATTCTATCTTCCTGATACTGAGCCCATGACATTTCCAGTGGTCATTGTGACTGCTGTGGTACCCAAATGACTTGAAAAAGAGCATATTCGGGTTTATAGTACACAGGTACACACTCCTACACCGGCATACACAAACACACATACACACTATTTGTTTGAACTTCCAAGATATTTATGATCTAAAAACTGTAACTACGCTGTCAAAATTATTTCTTAAAAATAAAGGTGAGAATTTACCACCAAAATACTTCACCAAAGAAACGTATAAATGATGTACATAATTGAGGAGGAAAAAGGTGCAGCAATGAGGTCTGAGATACAAGAAGGAACCATGAGCAAGACTGGAAAACACAAAAGGTAAATCTAAGCAAACACCAATTGCGTTCAACAATAATAATGCTAATGGATATTATTAAATATAATATAAAACCACATTTCTGGAAAACAACAGAGTAGAGTGGCTGCTTCCATCCTAAGGATGTCATCTTCCTGTGTATCCTCTTGGTAGGTAAAGACCAACTAGAGAGACTCAAGATTTTATAGAGAAAACAACATTCAGTAAGCTCAGAAGTAAGATACAAACTACGGGAAGCCCTCCACGTCTTTGTGTGTTTACTGAAATCAAACGCGTTTTGTAGATGAAGACAACTAAATAAAGGAAATAGCAGTGAATGTTTGCGTTACTTGCCTTAGTAATAACTGGTACTTCACTAGGCATGTTTCACAAAATGAAAGCCCCACGAGGACAGCAGGGACTGTGTCTTGCTCCCATCTGCATTCCAGTTCCCAGGCGAGAAGCTGGCAAAGTCAGTGCTCAAAAGGTGTTTCTGAATTAATATATGAATTCTACTGATTATCTTCGAATTCTCCTCCCAGGGAGATGCACACATCTGCCAGAGTTTTCTCCGTGGAAGTTCCTTCTGGTCGGATGTGTTGGCACCATCACTGGCATACGAACTCCAGAAATTAACGTTTCCATTTACTCTGATACATCTGGCAGGAATACGCATTCAGGCGCCAAGGCAAGAACAAACTCGCATAGCTCCTCCCCTGGACGCAGAAGAAGCCTTCTGTGACTTCTATCCAACATATATCGAAGGGCCACCAGAATTTCTTCTTCTTCCTCCTGTGTTTCTGTGTTAACACCTGTTGCTGTCTTCCTGGCCACCGGGAAGAGTGCTGTCTTGTTGGGGACTGAACACTGTCCACGTGGTAGGTCAGAGATGTTTTCCTGGGGTTCAACACCCACGGTTGAACAGGGCCCTGTGCTTAGAAGGACCCTGATCTTGGTTTAATGCTCTGATGTCACCATCTCGAAATTCTTAATTTTTGCACAAGGGGTTCAGCATTTTCAGTATGCACTGGGTCCCACAAATGATGTAACAGGTCCTGTGCCTGGCACTATGCTTAGCCCTCATTTCCCAAAGACAGATCAAGTCTTCCAGGGAAGACCCTTCAGTCTTGTCCACAACTTAGACATGTAAGCAAGCAGTACAGATGCTGCAAAAAAAAAAAAAAAAACTCTCCTCCAACTGACTGAACTGGTCCCCTAGATGCTACTTCCTTGGGGCCCCTACTCACCCCTCCTTGTGGCAGTAACTCAAGTTAGACCCTCCTTCTGGCAGGCCACTCCCGCTCAGCTCTCAGATTCCTCTTCTCATCCCACAGCCCACCTGTTTACAGCGATCCCAAATGAGCGTGTGCTGTCTCATTTCTAGGCCTTTCCCTAGCTTCCTTCCTGGACCTGCAGAAGTTAGCTCAGGGGCTGTTTCCTCTAGGACTCCTTCCCTGACTTCCATAGTCTGGTCAAATCACCCTTTTCTCTCCTGCCTTGGTGCCCTTGGCTTTTTGGCTTACCGTCTGTTTTGACAGCACCCGCATTCCCTGCTGTCACGCCTAGAGCATGTGCCTGTCTTCTCCACCAGATTCTGAGCTCTTTGCAACAGGGATGGTACCTTTTCTCATTGGAAACCTGGTGCCTGGCAGGAGCACAGTCATTGTTTGTGGAGTAAAGTGGTGAGGAGCAGCACTCTTTGGCAGGTTCCCTCGTGTGCAGAGATAACCGGGAGAAAAGCCACCCAAGGACGCACCTTGCTTTGATGCCCACATTGAGATCTGGTCACAAGTTGACCTTGACTTGGCTGCACGTCCCTGGAAGGGAAGCCATTGTTGCAGACAGTCCTCTACCTCCTAGCAAAGGCGCTTTCCCCACCAATGCCCCCTATTGTGGAATCAGATTTTCAACGCCCGTCCCACTGCTGAATCTGAGCCCACTTGCCACAGCCGTCTTGGCCACACACAGACTCTAACGCCTTGTTTTCTGCTACAGGCAGCTGCCTCCTGAAGCAGGGATCTCCTCTGTCTTTGGCGTAACCCAATGTATACTCTGAAAGCTCTCAGAAATGCCATTAATTATAATAAGAGTGACACTCTCTACTTTTATAGCCTCTTTCATCAGGAGATCTTTGAGTACTTAAAAAATATTATCTCATTAATCCTCACAACACCCTCGTGAGACAGCTGGCAGGTAAACCTATCCCAGTTTATCAGGAAAGGGAACAGAGACAGAAAGATGATGTTTAGAGAAGGGAGTAGGATCAGACAAAGAGATGGAAGCACTTGGGACCTCACACCCAAGCCGGCCGCATCATAAACCCAGTCCGTGGACCAGCTGGGTGTGTGCATTCTATAAAAATGTATCTGCATCGCATGAGTGAGTAATGGACCTGTCTGACATTTCACTGGTGTTTAGGAGATGATATCAAATCATTGACATCTTCGAAAGTCACCTTTCTGTTTCTCAGCAAATGCTTCCAGAGCATCTGCTCAACACCAGCTCCCACTGGCAATACAGATGAGTGAAGCTTATCAATAATGTTTTTGAATCCTTCTTCCTAAATTTATCTGAGCGCTAATGAAGCTTCCAGCAAAGAGGAAAGAGTATAATCATATATGAATTCCAAGCCCCTTTCAACATCAGGAACACAAAGCAAGCACCTGAGAAAAAATATTAATTATGTCTTTTAGCGAGGAATCAGGACTTCGTGCCCCTGAGCCTTCGTTTACATTCCTAGCTCTGAGCTGAGCAGGATTTTGAAGGTATCTGGTCTAACCCTCTCATTTTGCAGAAGGGGAAAAGTGACCCTCAAAGATCTTGGGGGGCTCCCCCTGAGTCACAGTCAGTGGAGGGCAGAGGCCAGGTGAATGGGTTTTTTTTTTTCTTTGTCTTTTTCTTCTTCTAAGAGGTGAAAGGTTTTTTCTCTGCTATTTGGGAACACCCTAATTTATCAACATAAATACCTAAATACACCTTTGACAGCATTTGAGAAAGTTCTGGTGAACATAAGTCCTTTCATTTTTACCTCCAAAGAGTTGTGGGTGTTGAATTGAGGGGTGGGAGGGGACAGGAAGTTTCCCACCAGCCCTCAGTGAAGGGCTTTGGCCTGGGACCCACACAGGGTAGGAGGAGAGAGGCTCCCTCTCTGAGTGAAATGAGCCCAGGAGCTCTAATGCATGCACTGCACAATGTATAATAGATACCTGTCTGATATAATTAATTGTATTTTTCCTAAATTTAACATTGCCCGAAGGGGAAACTCATTTTGCTTGATAAAACCCCTCCTGCCACACAGCTTCTACGAGCTGGCCAGATTTAATTGCTACGATAAAAACCACAAGAAAGACCAGGTTCCCACTCAATCTATAACCACATCTACTAAAGAATAGCTTTAATCACCTCTGAAAGGGCGACCACAAGATAATTAAAGGGGAAGGGTGCTCATTGGGAATTATCCAGAAATATCAAATTTCCGTTTATCACGAAGTTCGACTTAAAATATCTTGGCATGGCTTTGTTCCCAACCCCCACCCTGTTTTGAATTAAGCCGTTGTGTTTTCCATTATTTAGTAGTGGAGGAAATGGGCCTGTTCCACAAGTCTATGTCCACTAACGGGTTGAAAGAAGGAAGGAGCCAACTGTCAGCTGAGAAGAGCGTGGGGTTAGGGGAAGGCCACACAGAGACCAGAATCCTCTCTCCTCTATGACCCACCCGTGTGCTGTGCGACCATGGGCAAGACGCCTAACCTCTCTGAGCCTCTTTCCAAAAGTCAGGGTCATAATGGTTATTCCACAGGATTATTTCAGCTGAACGCCCTGAATCCCTTTTCTTCTGCAGAATGTCCACCCACCTCTAGAAACCAAACAAAATGCATGAAGGCTCGAAACCAATGGGGCAGATGATCTGAGGAGCTGTGAAGGAGTGCAGAGGACAGGGGATGCGTGTGACAGTGGGGTTGGCTGTCCAGGGCTTGATTGATTTTCTCCTTCTACTGATGCTCTTCCACATTGCCCAGGGCAGGACTCTGAGGGGCAGGCGCAGGAACCAGTGGAGCGACATTCTTGGCAGCCTGTTTGTGCTCCGAGCACAGAGGCTTTGTTCTAGGCCCAAATTCCCAGGCCTCTCGCTGTCTGGGGAGGCTGTCCAGAAAATGCACATCTGCCTGGCCTTCACCTCCCTGAGGGTCCCCCCGACCAACCAACCGGCCCCAAGTGCAAGCACAGGCTGAGCCCTTGTCCAAACTCCTGGGACAGAAGAGACTACGCCCAGCACCTGAACCCCTGGAGGAGGGGAGCAGGGGATGGCTCGGTTTTTCCCTCACCAGGAAGAGGATACCTATACTAATTTGTATATTCATTCATTTCTCCATTCATTGTAACCCAGGTGGCCACTGTGCCCCTCCCCATCCCCAGCTACTTAGAGTTAAACTTGTCCCAGGCTTTTGAGAGTCACAGCCCTGGGCCTATGAGCTCTGCTTGTCTCTGCAGCTCACTTCTTGCTTCTGTCTGCCTTGGTGCTCCTGCATGTAACTGCAATACCTACCCCTGCCTCCACCCCAGCTCCAGTATCCAGTCATGAGGAATACCTGCTCCCTATTTTTAAAGCAATCCAGTGTGTCTTCTATCATTGGTAGAATAATGTCCCTCCCAAACACATCCATGTCCTCATCGCTAGAATCTGTGAATGCTATTTTATATGGCAGAACGAACTCTGTAGATGTGATCAAGTCAAGGATCTTGAGGTGGGAAGATGATCCTGATGGTCTGGGTAGACCCAGTGCAATCATGAGTGTCGTTATATAAGGGATGCAAGAAGACACAGGGTCAGACAGTAGGAGTTGTGACAATGGAAGTAAACAGTGGTCGGAGTGATGCAAGGTGGGGATCTCGAGCCAAGGAAGGCAGGCGGCCTCTAGAAGCTGAAAAAGGTGAGAAAAGGGTTCTCTCCTGAACCTCCAGATGGAGCCATCCCTGCTGACAACTTGAGAATAAATTTATGTTGTTTTAAGTCACTGAGTTTATGGTAATTTGTTATACAGCAGCAATGGAAAACATTACTCTCCAAAATCTGGGGAGCTATGCGGTCTACAGTGTCATATCCTGGAGTACTTGGCCGTCTATAAACAACATTCCCACCCCATTTCCTCCCGCATTTTCCCCAAAAGCATCAGGTGGAAGTGCTTTCATTGGCAGGGAAGGGGAAAATCTAAGTGCCAGTGCCCACGAACCTAATTCGTTATTTTCTCCACACAACCAGAGTGTGGAGGTCAACATAGGCACGGTATGGCAGCGGTTCTCAAAATTCTTCACTCGGGATGCCAAGGAGGCTGCTGTGACTTCACAAATTGTATTGACACCAAATTCTAGAAGAAGGGGTTGGGCATGGTGCAAGATAGGTCAGATCAGAAAAGCAGAAGTTTTCCCCAAAGCCTCCAGGGCTGCCCTATCTTTTGGTCTTAGTATCAAACTGGGTCCCACAGTCACCGCTTGTCTTCAAAGAAGGCCAAAAAATAACAGGATGGGATGATCATATCTCGCTTGGTCCACATTGCCTTGACACACTGGTATGGCAAACAAAATCTATTTTTATGCAACAAGGAAAAAAATATTGGGTGGGTGGATGTAGCAGATACATTGGTGTCCCTGTGATCACCGCTCTCCTGCAGTGCACACCAGCCCAGCTTGCAGCTGCACTCCACTGCTTGGGGGAGGGAGAAGCTGAATGCTAAGAGACTTAGCCCTCCACATAGATCCGTTCCCCCTGGTCCTCCACCATGATGGATGGAAGATGGGGAATAGATCCCCGGGCTTCCTTCCCTACCTAGGTGGGATAGCTCAGAGATATGCTCTGTGCTGTCTCCCAGGGTGCCCCAGCAGGGTTAGCCTCTAGGTGTCCACAGGAAACACTTGCATGGAAATGACCTCATTCTTGGCCACCTCCAGGACATCTCCCTGGACCACACTCCTTGCACACAATTCTCTGTCTCAGCATCTGCTTCTGAGGGGCCTCAAATGAAGACCGCAAGTATTTTCATTTTCTCTCACCTCCGTCCTCATGCTGAAACTGGGGGTGTCAATGCCTGTCCCCAAGTGGTCTTTCCAAAGCAATTTCTCAACAGAGGTGAAGATTTTGTTACAAGGACTTCTTCCACAAGGTGCCTGAAAGTGAGAGTAAATGTCATTGCACATGCATTTGTTTGCCAAGCAATCGCTGGGGATCAACTGGACCCAAGTCTAGGCTGTTTGTGAGGTTTACTAAGGTATATCAGATATAATCCCTGCCTTCAAGGAGCAGCCAAACTGGAAGAGAAGAGAGGAGAGGTGGGAAGGCCAGGCAACCCAAGGAAGAAGGGATTAAGCTTGCTTGATGGAGTCTCACTGGGAGCTGAACAGAAGATAAAGATATGGAGACAAAGGTTACTTCAGCCTAGGCACAGCATAGAAAGGAGAAAGAGTAATGACAGAAGGAACTCGTGGCACGGCCTGCTGAGTGATGCAGAAAGGTAGGTGAGAGTAGGGCACATACTGGGAGGAACACAGAGCTGGGGAAGGCACATGTATTTGGAAACATAACCTGCCCACCTCGAAGAGCATCATCCTTCCGCTGAGTTCTAAATCCTGATGTTCACGAAAGCAGCCCACCTCTGGGTGAGGCGGGTATTACCGAACACTTTTGTTTATACAGCTATTTACAGGGTTTTGTAATATAGAGATTCGTATTAAATCTTCCCCACAAACTTTTCTGCCCATTTCTCAATGAGAAAGTAAAGCTCAAAATGCCAGTCTTTCTTAAGGCCATGGAGATAACAGGTGAAACCTCCACCATTTGAAAGGAAGCCTCACGTTCTTTGTAAGGGACTCTAGCCACCCTCCTTTCAACTGGGAAAACAAAGGGACAGAAGACAAAGAACCCATTTGCCTAACACACCTGGTTTCATTCATGGCAAGTCTCCATCTTTATGAAAAATTATTTTATCTTCTTGCCAGGTGCTTCAAATTCTACTGTCCAATAAAATATAATGCAAGCCACAATGTAATTTTAATTTTCTAGTTCCACATTTTTTAAAACATAAAGCAAACAAGTACAATTAATTGTAATAATATATTTTAATTAACCCAAAATATCCCAAATATTATCATTTCAACATATATCAACACCGAAATCACTTATTATTAATGAAACACTTCTATTCTTTTATTTTCACTACTTTTTAAAAATTCAGTGTCTATTTTACACTCATATACATCTCCATTTGAACCAGTCTCATTTCAAGTGTTCACCAGCCACATATGGTAATGGCTGCCATATTGGAAAGGGAGGCCATATTGGACAGGACTGCTCTAGAACTGCATGTGAAATAGCAGAGTGGTTTGTTCCATGACTTGGAGTTGTGCGGTCTGGCTTGGCTTTCTCTCTTTATCTTTGTTTGAAGACACATTGTCAGCTTTTCCAAATATTCAAGAGTGGAGAAAATGTGATCATTATGCAAGGCAAAGCCATGTTGACTCATAGATTTAATGGTAGATAAGAGACCAATGATCTAGGTCAGAGGAAGGAACTACAGCCCATGGGCCAAAATCAGCCCCAGCCGGTTTTATATGGCATGTGAGCTATGAAAGGTCTTTAAATTTTCATAGGGTTGTAAATAAATAAATAAATAAATAAAATTTTATAAATATACAACCACACTCTACATGGCCTGCAAAGCCTGAAATATTTATTAGCTGGCCCTTTACAGAAAAATGTTCCCAACCCCTCATCTAGCTAGTCATATTATCAGTTTTACATCAATTCGTTTTTTAATATTTGCATTCCAATCTATAACCATAATTCCTACATGTTTTTACTATTAATCTAACATCTCTATAGTCTCAATGCTTACCACCAGTCTTTCTCTTCAGCTTCCCCATTCTTGAGTTCTTTATTTAATTCATCGCTTGGTTAGTTGAAATTTGCTGTCATTTTCTTTCTTGTTTTTTTCAAGAAAGGCAACTATGGGAAAAACCAGGCTGAGAAGGTGAAAAAATAGAAAGGCACTTATATGCTGTGTTACTTGAGATTCTACTGTTTGATTGATATTCCATGATTCCTCTTCATTTGTTTTTGATCATTTGTGTCATTATACTTAAGGAGAAAAATCAGACTTAGCCCCTGCCTTCAAGTGATCTGGCTGGTTGTGAAATCTGGAGCTGCAAGTCACATTTATTTCCCTCAGAACTTTATATATCAGCCTTCCGAGGGACACTGAAGGCTGTGCAACCATCTGATCACCTTCTGATTTGCTGGACTTTAACATAGAACACTATCTCTTCCCAAGGCCTGACAGGACTCTATTGCATAACTTCTTTCAGGTTTCAGAATATCTGCCTGTTGCATTTATACCTGAAATACAACTTACCTGTGATGAGATTCTTGATTCATACCTCATATCATTTAGAACTCTGCATACTGCTCCCTGTCTTTGGGTGTGACATGTTGCTGCAGGGAAAATCTAAATCTTGATTTTTCTTCCTGCTCAGATGTCTGAAAAATCCCACATGCTTTTGGTGTTCAATAAACTAAACAGAATATGTCTTGGTGTCAAGTGTTCTTTATTGACTTTTTGTAAAACGTAGTGTGGTCTTTTAATATTAACAAATTTCTTTCTTCTCTTCAGGAGAATTTTTTCCTTTAATTAGGACTACAAACAGTTGTCCCATTTGTTGATTTCCAGATTTTAGGGCCACAGATAAGTCATATAATACACTATCTTTGTCTATTAGCTTTCCTCTGATTGAGTCAATCTCTTTTTTCTGCATTCATTTAGATTTTCTCAAGCATTTTCCCAATGTCTGTCAATTCAGTATTTCAACCACATAGTTCTTTTCTTTGTTGTCATTTATTTATTCATTCTGGCATGCTGTTGTTTCAGTAATCATGTGGTTTTCTTAACTTTATCCTATCATGTTCTTTTCATCTTGTGATGTCACTAACACATTGTTGACTCCCTGTTTTACTAAACCTATGATCATACTATATTTTATATGGCACAAAGCAGCAGTTGCTAAGGATTTTCTTCGGTTTCTGGGGTTATGTCTTCTTCAGAACTAGGTTCTTCATCTATATTTGATATATCATGGTCTTTAATTTTTTTACAATTATCTTTTGATGTAGCATATTTCTAGAACGGCCAAATTATTTCTTGTCACCTAACTTATCCTAAACAAGTTCATCTCTTCCCGGATCTTCTATTTTCTTAAATAAAGAAACTTAATGCTGTGAAAACCGGAATCTACTTCTTCCTCTGAGCCCGTAACAGATGTGCATGACTGGCCACTCCACCCTGTATGAGTCCACTGCATTTTGATGGCAAGGCTAGACACCCTAGGTGGAAACAAGTTTCATAACTCCGGAAGGAGCTTAGGAATAAGCAAATTTACCTCCAACTCTATCCTGTTGCTACCTTGACTGATATAGGCTGGTGTTACTTGGAGAAAATGCAATGAATTTTCCCTGGTGTTTCCTAAAGCTGCTTATTCATCTCCTCAGTCTTGCTCTGTCACCCAGGCTGGAGTGCAGTGGTGCAATCTCTGCTCACTGCAAGCTCCACCTCCTGGGTTCACGCCATTCTCCTGCCTCAGCCTCCCGAGTAGCTGGGACTACAGGTGCCCGCCACCACACCCAGCTAATTTTGTATTTTAGTAGACATGGGGTTCCACCATGTTAGCCAGGATGGTCTCAATCTCCTGACCTCGTGATCCACCCGCCTCAGCCTCCCAAAGTGCTGGGATTACAGGCGTGAGTCACCGTGCCCGGCCTTAGTTGACTCACTTTTTTATGGGATACTTATTATTCTGGGGGTTGAAGTAAATATGCAGACAGTCATTTCGGAATCTAATGTTTCTTTTTTTGACTCCACTTCTGCATGGAAATAGCATGAGATTGGGTCTAGTTCCTTGCTTTATTGCAATTATCCATTCTTGGTTGTTTTTTATTAATTTTTATTCATTTAATTAAATGTTATAGAAGAAACGCTCTGTGGTACATCTTTATTCCATCTATTTATTCAAAGTGTCCCTCTCTTTCTTAATCCCAAATCTCGGTAAATTGAAATCTATCCCTCCTTCCTCTCTGTGTTCTCCACAGTGGTCCTTTTATCAGCAGCACCTTTCCCCCTATCTCCAAATACCCAAGTCATAACGACCCTTTAACACCCAAATCAAATGACACAGCTACATGAATACTTCCATATTGCAAATAATGATCTCTTCGCTTGCTTGAATTTCCCCCATTATCTGTTGCATTTTTGTACCAGTCACCACTTTCTAACTTGTCCTAAATGTCCCTGTGTCCATGTTGGTCTCTTTCACTACATTGTCATCACCACGATGGCAAGGTCTGTACATTATTCAGATCTGCATCCTTTATATGTAGTGAAATACATAACAGAGTAGGAGCTCAGCTAATGTTTGTCAAGCAAGATAAAATTTTGCTCAGCAAAAAATGATTTGCCTTATGTCATGGTGCATATACAGAAAATATGAAGGGATATGAGGTGGAGCTCAAACAGCAGATTTGGAGTCCACAATGAATTCCACTGTAATGAATATCATCAAAGCAGAGCACACCAAGTGACAATTAGATTTCTAGCTGGACCATATAGCCAGTTTGCTTGCAGCATGATTTATACAATAACACAGGTAATAACAATAACATAGATTGACAACCACATTTACCTGCTATTCCAGAGTCATCAAAATGCCTTCACATTTCTTATCCCATCTAATTCTTGCAACAACCTGGGGAAGTCTTTCAGTTCAGTCCAATTTTACAGATGAGGAAAGTGAGGTATAGAAATAACGAGCATTCATTCAAAGTCATATTGTTAGTAGGCAGCAGAGCTGGCACCTGGCTAAGACTGTCTGCTTGTCCCATAGAATCTAAGATGTTCCTGTAAACAGTACCAGCCACCACTCATTGAGGGCAGGCAGGACTGCCCCATAGGATATACAGGTTGTTAACTGCCAGGGTCATCTGGATAGGAGACCGAGTGCAGAGGAAAATCCAGTCTATGTTCCTCTTGCCAAGCTGTGCGTTCTGGCAGAAGGCCGCCTCTGCTTAGCAAAAGTCACTTCCTGTAATTTGCATGAAGCTGGAAGGGGAGCTAATGGCAAAGATTGTGTCTTACTAAGTTCTGCCTCCCCAAGGACCTGCTGTGTGCCAAACACACAGTAGGTAGGCATTCATACATTGCTTTATTGAATGAACATGTTCTCATTTGCAAATCTCATGTTCATAAACAACTTCATTCAGCTCTCATAAAAAATTCCCAAACAGACAAAACTCTGAGAAACATAAAGGCTTTCTCATGTGCCCCATCCCTTCTAGTGATGGGATTTGACCAGGAGGCTCCATGGGGAGTGTAGGATCACCTCAAAGTCAGAGAGAAAGAGTGCTCCTCCTTGACCTCAGAGGAAGACAAGAGTAAGAGCAGTTCTCCACCTGCTATCTCATACTGCACCCAGCCCCAGATGTGGGCAGTATGTTCTATGATCTTTTAGGGTTAAATTTCCCCAAATTTTCCTACCATTTACACAAGTGAAAATAAGAAAACAAAATGAGCCAGTATCTTCACGTAATTTGATGTGCACAAATTTTCTATAAATGCTGCAAATATGTGGATCCCAGCCATTGGAAACCCAGGTCAACAAAAGATTGAGTGGACGACAGTGCCACATACGCAAGACAAAGAGGAAGAACTTAGGAAGTCCAGGAGAAGAGTGAACAGAACACAAGTGGGAAGGGATGACAGAGACAGGTGTCAGGGGAGGGCTGAGGAATGGCAGGTGGGAGTCACTGTCAAGGGAAAGGGCAGTAAAATGGAAGTGGGTAGAATCCACAGAGCTGGATTTATTCTGATTTTAAATAGAGAAAGAATCTGCTTCCTGAGTCCTAGTTTGATAACCTGGGAAAAT
The DNA here is from genome assembly GCF_001698545.2 of Rhinopithecus bieti. Lineage (NCBI taxonomy): Eukaryota > Metazoa > Chordata > Mammalia > Primates > Cercopithecidae > Rhinopithecus > Rhinopithecus bieti. Next base: position 7,568,539 of record NW_016818964.1, read on the forward strand.
ATCTCTGCTTTTTCAGCCTATAATACCCATTTATTGAAAGAGTAAAGAAGACCTCATTCATTCATTGAGCAAAAACTTTCACTGTGTCCTCAGTATCAGGTCCTGTGCTGGGTACCATGACACAGAAGGTAAAGACATGAACTCAGCCTCGAGGAGGATACATTCTGATGGGCAGATGGGTCTGGCACAGGTGTCTCCATGAGAAATTAGAAATGGTCAGCTCTGACAAAAAGGAGAAGAGAAATATCTACAGAAGTTGAGAAGGGGGCAGTGTAGGCAGGATGCAGGAGTCCCCTCAGAAGGCATCTTCTCATGAGGCTAGATGTGAGGTGGGCCTGGTGGGTTCTATGCACCACAGAAGGGTTTGTAGCCTTCACTTAGCTCTACCTGGATCTCCACAGTCCACGTAGTTCTCTTAATGGAATATCACATCATAAACTCTAAGTCTTCAGTTGCAAAGGGAAAGAGGGAACAGGTTGGGACACCCAGCCCTCCACAACCCTTCATGTCCTATGGCATGATCTTCACATAGCAGCAGCTGGCATGTGCTGCTAAGTGCCAGGAACCATGCTGAGTGCTTTCCTTGTGTGATCTTACTGAATACTCATGCCCTCTGCAGAGGGAAGCCCTAGCTGAGGTCACATGAACAGAGGCTGAATGAGGCCAAGGAGCACACCCTGCAAGCATCTGGGGGAAGAGGGTGCCAGGCAGATGGGAGGGTAAGGACAAAGGCTCTGAGATGACAGCATATTTGGAGTCTGAAGAAAAGCCAGGAGCCCAGCTTGGGCTAGGTAGTGAGAGTAAGGGGATGGGCCAGAGAAGCAGCAGGAGAACTACCCTAGCACTGGAAACTACTAGGTCACTGCGAGGACCTGGGCAATGACTCTGAGAGAGACAAGAAGCCATGTAGAGAATTTGACAAGAGCAGTGACATGATTTTATCTATACTTTGGAAGGATTGATATAGATGTAATTTAGACCTCAAGATACTTTTCAAAAGGTTATTTGGCTGCTGTGTTTTTAACAGACTTGGGGCAGAGGAGTACAGGTGAGGACAGAGAAGCCAGTGAGAAGCTATTTGTAAAATACAAAGCATCGTGCAAGGCACAGAGTGGGCCTGAGTACTTAGAGGAAGACGTTATTATGACCAAGTCCCTACTCAACCTGTGCTGGGTGCAGCTAACATGAAGAAGACTGACAGCCGATCTCTGCCACGGCTTCGATATGGTAAAACACAGTTTTCCTTTGCTAAGTGTTTATTGAATAAATGAGTAAGTCACCCCCTGTGTAATTCAGGTCTAGTGGGGAGACCAACAGGGAAACAACTGAGCTGTCACAGCAAGGACCCCAGAAGAGGGGGCAGTGAATGAGATGTGAGCAAACACTTCACAATGGTAGTGAAATTGAGATGGGCATTGAGGAGTGCATAGGAGTTTTCCAGGCAGATGGGAGACCAAAGACACACTGTAAAACGGCAACTCTAACAAATGTGCAGAGACGAGTGCGTGAAAAGTTTACAAACTCATGAAATTGTTCTGTACCTGGAACATAGTAGGTGCTCAGGACATACTTGTGGCACTAATGAATGGTTGCTATGGGACTAATTGGATGCATGGTTGTGAAGACAGCCCAGGGCCAAACACAGGTGGGCTGTTCCTAGGAGCACTTTCCTAAGTACTTACATGGAAATTGATGGGAATATTATGTGTCCTTTAAGCAAATCTGGGGTGAGGGAAGAATTGCGTTTTTGTCATTGCTGTATTCAAAATGCAAAACTAGGACCTGAAATAGAGTAAAAGATATTCACTAGCAACTGTACATTTCTGTATCAAGCCCCAGCTTCTCTCCCTGCGTCCTGGGCTCTAATACCCCAGTGCATTTATCCACTTGGATATCCAATATTTACCACATGCAAGGAAAAACTCCTTATCTCCCACCCAGACACGTGTCTCCCCTGCAGTAGTAGACATCCTGGTACTCACAAATATCTGGCTCATATCCCCTTCTTGGTGCAGTCTTTGTTTCCCTCGACTAGTTCTGGGCAGGGAGCTAAGAACCAAAGTGACATGTGTCTCTTCTCAGTTGGAGCATAGAAGAGGGGCCATGGGATCTCCATGCTCTCATCCTTTCCCCACTGCGGTCACTGATGAGGCCACGTGCCCCAGAAGGCACAGCTGCCAGATGGTGGCTCTGCACCTGCACTGGATAAAAACATGAAAATAAATATTTGTTGTATTAAGGTATTGAGATGTGGGGGGTTATTTGTTACTGCAGCACAACCTGTTCCCCGCTGATGAATACACCCTGTCTTGCACAGTCTTCATTCATGGTGCTGCTCAGTTACTCAGGCCAGAAACCTATGATGCCTTTCTTTCATGTCCCAGCCTGACACACTTTTCTGACCCATTGCTAAGTCCTGGCAGATCTACCTTCAGAGTATTTCTGGAACTGAGTGTTTATCACTATCTCCATCCCATCTCCCCTGGAAAAGCACTAGCCATGTTCCCTGGGAGGAGTGAAGCAGCTCATTCACTGATCCTTCTGCTTCTTCTCTCATCTCCACATAGAAACAAGGGGAACTTTTTCCAATATTTACTATTTCTAATTTTCCTTGCTTATAGTGACCCACTGTCTTGAGAATAGATCCAAATTCCATACTGTGGCCTGCAAGGACCTGTGCACCTTCAGTCCCATCCGTGACAATTAATTACACCCTGTGCTGATTCCTTCCTCTGTCACCCTTGCCTCCTTGATGGCCCTCCCACCTCAAGGTCTTTGCACTAGTTGCTCCTGTTACCTGCAGTGCCTTCTCTGCCAGCTCTTCCCACACTTGACAACTTCTCTTCAGCTCTTCTCAGATAATTTGTCAGCTCCTTAAAGAGGTCTTCCCTAGTACCCCTTTGCTAAGCCAACCATCCTCTCTCCCCAGTAATGCTACATCATATCATTTTGTTCCATTATCTTCACAAAACATACCTCCAACGGAAGTTACCTTTTCTTGTGTTTACCGAATTTTTGACCATGTGTCTCTATCAGAATACTGTGTTCACTAGACCCTTAGCACCTAGGAAAAGTCTTGGTGTATAGTAATCTCTCCATATATGATCAATGAATGATTGAACTAATGAATGAATCCACTAGCATAAGCTTAGCTGTTGGTAGAATAAAATGACACTGCAGCAAACCTCATTGGAAATGATGACTTCTTGGACCTGCCATTGTGTTACAATTCTATTCCCTTATCCAAGATGAAGAAGGAAAAGAAAGGAAAGGAGGGAAGGAGAGAGAATAAGAGTGAGAATAAAAAGGCATTGTTCACGATCCTGTTCGGGGTGCCTCTCATGCCTGACAAATAATGAATTAGAGAGAGATCAGAACATCCAAGACCAAAACAGTCATTAACTGCCACTCCCCCCAGACCCCCTCCCAGAACATGCCGGCTGCCAGAAGCTGGTCCAGACAGTCCAGTTAGGAAACAAAAAGATGGAACAGAAAGGCCCCTTTGAGCAGCCTGGTTATTAAGAGCTCTAGACAGGGAGAGAGAGTGTGTGCAGCTTAACTCAAACATTCGTGCTGAAATGTAAAAAACAATTATGACATTCAATTATTCCATTAAGTGAAATTAACCATTCTTCTGGTCCTTTGAAAAGACCAAAAGGAAGCACGGATCTGAATAATTAGGTCAGTGAAGAATTGTGAAGAAAGGATGTCTAGACTTTTATTTTCATTTGAAAGTAGGCGGAGGATTTTGCATTTGGGCTCTGTGTGTGTGTGTGTGTGTGTGTGTGTGTGTGTGTGTGGTGTCCGTTTGCTCTAAGAACGTCTTTGAATTCCCGGGGTGGTCATATGCGAGACTCTGCCCTGGCAGGTATGGCCAAGTCCGGATCAAGGAGTGGCATTCCCACTTTGATGTTGACTGTCACGCTCGGCTGCTTGACGATCTCTTTGGCTGCCTGCAAGTCTGTTGTCCTGGGCGACCAGGTAAACCCAGCTGGGAATGCAGACCCTGCCTCCCAATCCTCCTTGGCATCCCTTGCAGAGGAGAGATTTGAAGGTGGAGACTTTTCTCCTTGTCTTCCAAACTCTCAGGAGGGATCTTGTCCCCTGAGAATCATCTATTGAGGCTGTGTCACCTGGTGGCACATCTGGACGACACATGCATTTAGCTGTACGCTCACACATGTGTGTGTGTGGACATGCACTCACACACCACACACATGGCCCAATTGTAAAGGCAGGGAGTGAGGATGGAGTGCAAAGAGAAGGGCCACCACTGAGACCCTGGGTGTGTTAGTGAGCCCGTGACCTCTGTGTCAGTAGCTACAAACAAGGACAATGCTAATATCCACCTGACCCAGGGTGTGGGCTGTAAGGAAGCCAACATATCTGCCCTTCAACCTGCATCTGACTTTCCATAGTGTGGTTTCTCCAAAAAAACATTATTTTATGTTTCATGATGTGATTTGCCTGGAAATATTAAGTATCAATACCATCTGGGTTTTTCTGTTTGTTTGTTTTGTATTTTTTAATCATCTGTTGAGTGGTCCATCTCTCCAAGGATACTTGGGACATATAAGCCTGCTTATTTGTGATAAAAGCCTCTGCAGTTTGCTCTAACAGCCTGTCCCATGATAGATCCATAAGAATATAATATTTAATTATGCCCTAGATATTCCTTTTAAGAAGCTTTTTTTAATGATAGTGGTAAAACACACATAACATAAAATTTACCATGTTAGCCATTTTTAAATAGACAGGTCAGTGTCATGAAGTGCATTCACATTCTTAGGAAGCCATCACCACCATCCATCTCCAGAACTTCTTTTTATCTTCCCAAACTAAAACTCTGTCCTCACTGAACCATAGCTGTCCATTCCATTCCCTCCCTCCGTTAGCCCATGGAAACCACCAAGCTGCTTTCTATTTCTACGAATTTGCCTACTCTAGATGTCTCAGGTAAGTGGAATCTCACAGAATTTGTCCTTTTCTGGCTGGTTTATTTCAGTTAGCACAACGTTTTTAAAGTTTGCCCATGACATAGGATGTATCAGAACTTCCTCCTTCTTTAAAGCTAGATAATATTCCATTATATGTATATACCATATTTTCTTTAGCCATTCATCCATCAATAGACACTTGGACTGTCATGGGCTATCGTGAATAATGCTTCTATAAACGTGGATGTACAAATATCTGTTGAAGTCCCTGTTTTCAATTCTTTTAAGTATTAAAATGATTTTTAAAGGAGAAAGAAACAAAAGTATCATTTTCTATTCAGTGTATTCAGCTAGTGTGTTATCATAGGAAGTGGATGTTCTTTGCATTCAAATAAAACATGGATTGAAATTTTGATTGTTAAAAGTTAAAAGAATTGTCTGTTTAAATAAATTATTTAACTTCTCCAAGATTTTTTTTCTTGACAAGCAAAACGGAAAAGTTCTTTCCAACTTAGAAAGGTAGTTGTGAAAATTGAATTGATGATCAGTTTCAAGAAAAAAAAAATATCAAGAGTAATAGAGGAAGACAAACCAGGGGAACCTTGACCAAGAATCTGCCTAAAGATGGGCCCCTTCCACCCCGCTGCTCCAGCCCTGGACCTGGGTCCTTCTTGACCTCAACCCTCCGAAGAGCCAAGAACCGAATTCCCAGTTGGTAGGTGGCCCACTCCAGCTTGGGATAGCCCCAACCACCTCTGAAAATCCTTCTTCCATTTGACCACAAATCTGCGTCCCTGTGGCTTCTACCCACTTGTGATCCCAATCTCTCCTGGTTGAGGTTTCAGAAAATATGTTCATCCTCCTTCCATAGGTGGGCAAAGAAGCCAGGAGAAAGTGAGGGGGTCTTAGACAGCAACAGGGGAGACTCCAAGGTTGCATGCAGAAGTGGGCTATGAAGTGACCTGCCAAGTTTGATGAGAAAACAGAATTTGAGACCCTGTGAGCTGGGTGAACAGGACTCAAGGAAAGAAAGAAATAGGCTGGCAGTGGAGACCTGGGAGGTTAACACCTGGGCTGGCAGCTTCAGGACAGTCACCCTTCCACAACGTCAAGTAGAGGGAGTGGGAAGAGACTCACGGGAATGGGTGGACTTTCAGAGCCCAGGGATGGGCAGAGCTGAAGAGCTGATAACTTGAGGCTGGAAAGTTCTAACCATCACACAGTGGGGCCCAGAGAATGCCAATTACAGCAGGTGGAGAACATCTCCAGCCTGAAAACAAGTGCTTTACGAGAGGACAGAAGGAGCTGGGAAGTTCCAGGGAGATCCACTGTTGAGTGTTCATAGAAAAAGATCTGTATTTCACCAGAGACCAGTTCACACTAGGCCAATATAAGCAAGTCAGAAAACAGGACCTCTGGAAGATCCCAGCCTTCCAGAGGGACAGAAGAGGGCATGAACGCCTATCTAGTGAGGCAGCAATTGCTGGCTAGAAATCTCTACAGGCTGGGCCAGTCTGCCTCTATTGGTAATCTAGTCATTAGCATGCCCATTTTGTAGATACGTAAAATTAGGCTTAGAGAGGCTGACGGGCCCATGCAAAGTTTTTTGGACGAAAGAGCTTGTGTTCTTTTCCTCCCTCCCACACCTTCCTACTGTCTACTATGCAATATTTGTGACTCAGCAAAAATGTTGTGACAATCAGGGGTAATGCCCAAAATACTTAACATGGGGAAAGCAGACATCCAGGTAATCAGAGAAAACAGAGGCCAAAGGGCTACAGCAGGGTTCCAGACATGCCCTGCAAGGCTGAACACTAGCCCTTCAGTTGCTGGATGGTGGATCCCAGGGAAGAGACTGGGTGGATAGGGCAGAACCTAGGGACCTCAGAGAGAGGCTAGTTACCAACCAATTTTGTAGAGAAGAATTTAGGTATTTTAGCAGCCAATAGAGAGGTGCCTGTGTATATGTCAGCCCTATCATGGAATAGGTGTTACGTGTACCTCAGTGTCAGCTGGGACCCACCCCAGCCTAATGGCAGTACAATTCTGAAACCTTATGCCCTGGAAAGCTCCTCCAGTCCTGGGGATTGCAGTGACCAGGAAATTGTGGGCAACCCCTGTCTTCTGGGTCACTAGCCCACCAAGGCACTCAGAGACTGCAGCTGGTCCCCAACCTGGACCAGCCTTCTGGGGCCTGGGCTAGTTCACAGACTCAGAAAGACCTGGGCTAAGCCTCAGGAACCCAGGTGTCCATGCCACATCGGATCCTGATCTTCCAATGTTCAAGGAAGCAGCTTCACGCCAGCAAAGTTTCAGAGCTCTGAGAGGAAAATGCTACTCCTTCTCATTCCTAGGCCCAGTTTCTCTCCAGGGAAAGTAACTGTGTGAAGGCTGGGAGAAGTCAGGAGGTGTCAGACCAACCCCAAAGTCGGCAGGACCAGTAAGAAGTTCTCAGCAGGCAACCCTGCAATGCTTAGGGGATAAATGACTCAGGCACGTGTCAACCGCATTTCCTCTGAAAGAAGTATGCACACCCACATGCTCACTCGCACTCACACACACAAGCTCACTCACTCACACTCACACGTGCTCACTCACACTCACACACACTCAGTCACTCACTCACACTCACACATGCTCACTCACACTCACACACATGAACCAGCTCGCTCACACCCACATAAACTCATGCTCACACCCACTCACACACACACCAACACACTCACACAGACTCACACATGCGCGCTCACACATGCTCACTCACACATGCACTCATGCTCACACTTGCTCATTCACACATGCACACATGTTCACACATGCTCACTCACACATGCACTCATGCTCACACTTGCTCATTCACACATGCACACATGTTCACACATGCTTACTCACACATGCACTCATGCTCACACATGCTTACTCACACGTGCACTCATGCGCACACTTGCTCACTCACATTCACATACACTCACACCTGCTCACTGTCACTCACACCTGCTCATTCACACACACTCACACCTGCTCACTCAAACTCACACTAGCTCATTAACACACATTTGCACCTGCTCACTTGCACTCACACACTTATGCTCATACCCACTCACGCTCTCTCTTTCATTCACACCCACACACTCACACTCGCTCACTTGCATACACATACGCTCACACCCACTCACTTGCAGTCACACCCACCAGCTCACTAACACCCGTACACACCTGCTCACTTGCACTCACACAAACCAACTCACACCCACACCCACACACACTCCCACTCACACACACACTCATGGTCACACCCGCTCACACACATGCTCACACACTCACACCCACTCAGTCACACTCAGCCACGTACACATTTATCCACACATTTATCCACCCACTTGGTGTGGGTGGGTGAGTGTGAATTAGTGAGTGTATGTGAGCATGAGTGAGCAGGTATAAGTGTGTGTGGGTGAATGTGAGTGTGACTGTGTGGGTGAGAGCAAGTGTGGGTGAGTGTAAGTGAGCAGGTGTAAGTGTAAGTGTGTGGGTAAGTGTAAGTGTGTGTGGGGGGGTGTGTCACCCACACACATTCACACTCCCTAATTCACACCCCTACACACACCTGCTTACTCACACGCACCCACACACACACCTGCTCACTTACACTCACCCCCCCACACGCACATAGGCCATAACTCACTCATTCACACACATGCACAGACCTCACAGACACATTCCATAAACACTCACACACTATATGAATTTCCTATCCCTGCTATAACAAATTGCCACAGATTTAGTGACCTAATACAAATGTATTTCCTTACTATTCTGGGCATTTGAATCCAATATGTGTCCCTCTGGACTAACACCAAGTACCAGCAAAGCCGCCCTCCCTCTGGGGGCTCCAGCAGAGAAGCCCTTTCTCACCTTTCCTGGCTTCTGGAGGTGGCCCATGTCCCTCAGCACTGGGCCCCTTCCTCCATCTTCGCAGTCAGCAGTGGTGGGACAGGCCTGCCTCCCAGGGCAGCACGGTGGCCTCCTCTCCCACCTCCTTCTCTCAGTCTTAAGGACCCTCGTGATGACATCGGGCCCACCAGGATCACCCAGGATAGTCTCCATTTTAAGGTCAACCACTGGGAAACCTTCATCCGTCCCACCTGCAGTCTTAATTCCCCTTTGCCTTGCAATGTGTGACAGAGCCCTGGGTTCTAGGGATTGGGACGTGGATGTCTTTGAGAGGCCATCATTCTGCCAACCACACACACACACACACCGCACTCGCTTCACGCACACAATGCACTCACACACACCTTTTTGAAAAATTAAAAGCAAAGATTTGGATGATTCTACTTTGGGTTTTTCTGAGCCCAAAGCATTTGACAGTAAGTGGCCACTTCTGTCGCATCCTGCACAGCCGCACCCTCCATCCTCAATCCGTTCTCTTTTTTTTTACAAGAATACAAACAACAACAACAATCAGAAAAGCATGCCCCTGTGGCCTGTGCTCTCTGATCGGTCCCTCGGGTCTGACTTTGGAAGGCTGAGCCAGAACGTGTCAGAACCAGCCAAAAAAGGACTCTGGAAGAAAGCAGTGTCCAGAAGCTAGGCTCTGAGACAACAGGGGGCTATACTTCATGCTTGGGGGATGCAGGACAGAGGACATTGGAAGAAGCATACAAAACCCGATCAAGTCAAAAAGATGGACATCTCAGTGTCTGAGGACCCTCTAGCCATGCACAGCTCTGCCCTGTGCAGACACAGACTCCAAAGCCCAGATTTGAGGGCCTCTGACCTTCCTGGGCAGGGATGGCGATGTCAAAGGTCTCTGCAGGCAGAGGTGGGCATTGGGGCCCAGAACTGTGCTTGTGGCACAGTTTATTAGGACCAAGGGGCTCTTGTCAAAGCTCATCCCATTATGCAAATGAGAAAATTAATGCATGGAGAGAAAAGAAACTTGCTGGAGTCCACACAACTGGTGGCAGAGGGCATAGCTAGAGCTCACCATTCTTGGCGTCTGGACTAAAGTCTTCATCTCTGTATCATACTCCAGGCTCACACTCTTTCTCCACAGTCTAAGATTGCAGGAAATCAATCCATCACTTCGTTCCCTAGGCTGGTAATAGTATTTGTGTCTCCACGTCCTCATCTGCGCATGCATGGTCTCTGTGGCAGGCCTGGGGTGGGCACTGAGGTCTTGGAGATGGATGGGGCATTAGAGCGGCATCCCCTTCTGCAGCCTCACAGTCCTATTATGAGACAGAAGGGACCAGTGCTGGACAGAGGCAGCAGCCTTTCCAGAGGAGTGCAGTAGAACCAGTGGAGTACGGGGACCACAGTGGGAACTTGGGAGTCTGGCAAGCCTGGACTGAAATCTCTGAAGTCACATGCCAGCTATGTGATGTCAGGTAAGTTCCTTCATCTCTCTGAGCACCAGTTTTCTCATAGTACACCTGATTCATGTGATTATCAAGAATTTAATGTACTTCAACAGTTCGATGCACCTCTCACTCTCCCGCATACGGGATATCTGAGTCCACACACCTGAGTGTGGCCTGACTGACCACCCATGGCAGGTGTTGAGAAGCCAGAAGACAGAGTAGAGAGAGTCAGACAGCTGGAGGTGCCATTTCTAGCCATGACTTTTGCAGGCACCATCCCAATATGGTGAGGACACCCTTGAAGACACTGCCTCCCCAGGCTGTCTCAAAGTGAAACAGAATCTCCATATGACCCTGCAATGCCACTTCTGGGTATAAGCCCAAAAGAACACAGAGCAGGGACGAGAACAGATATTTGTATTTCCATGTTCGTAGCAGCATTATTCACCAAAAGGCAGAAATAACCCAAGTGTCCATAGACTGATTAACGGATAAACAAAATGTGTGGTATATCCATACAATGGAACACTATTCAGCCTGATAAAGGAAGGAAATTCTGACACGTGCTGCACCACAAATGAGCCTTGAAAACATTATGCTAGTGAAATAAGGCAGTCACCCAGGACAAATCCTGTGTGATCTCACACCCACAAGATTCCCAGAGTAGTCAAATTCATAGAGAAAGAAACTGGAATGGTGGGGCCAGGGTCTGCTGGAGGGAGGATGGCGAGCGAGTGGTTAATGAGTGCCCTGCTTCTGTTTGAGATGATGAAACAGTTCTGGAGATAGTCATGGTGATAACTTCACAACTTTGTACATGTACTTATTGCTACTGAACAGTACACCAAAAACGGTGACAGTGGTATATTTTGTTATGTATAGTTTACCATGATAATTTGTTTTAATAAAAGAAGCAATGGCCATTAACACGGAGTGGCCCTGCCAATTAGTAAGTCAGGGATGAGTCAGAGGGATGACTTTTCTTCCATGAGCTAGAGAGTGTAGTGAGGGGCAGCAGGAAGGTGCGATCTCAGTAGCAGAGGTGCCCTCCCCCAGGGCTGAGAACCAAGAGCAAGGGTGGGTCCCTCAACCTCCACCTGGCATCATGCATCAGGCTTTTTTCAGCAGCTGTGAGGAAGCACACCAGCTCAGAGCTGCATTCCTGCTCCTCTCCATTGGAGGTGCTTTCCTTCCATCTAACATCAGCAGGCACCATAACTCCAGGAGCCCTATTCCACACACTCACAGGGCTTATTTCTTCTTGCAGGAACACCATCCCATCTCTTCTTCAACCGAGCGGTTTCTCCCAGACACTGGCCTAGTGTCACCTCTTCCAGGAAGGCTTCCCTGGATGGACCTCCCAAGTCGGCTGAGCCCACCCCCTTCTTCCCATCTTATCCCTTCCTCATCACCATCCCATCACTCACCACATCCAACTATGCATAGCCATGTCTTCTTCAGGATCTCCCACTAAAGCAAGAGTTCCCTAAGGTCAAGGACACCATAATATTTGTGCAGTAAAATCAGCACCTGCATGTTCCCTGGCACACACAGTAGATATTCACCAACAGTTTGTGGGTGAATGAATGAGGGCGAATGAATGAATGCATTGTAGTAACAGCAATGGTCAGTGGAAGGCTGCTTCCTCTGGGCAGGACGATTGGTCTTTTAGTGTCCACAGCAGCTCGATTAGAGGCGACCTGTCTTGGTTGTCAGTTTGCAGATAAGAGCGGTGAGATTTAGTGAAGTTAAGTAACTTGTCCAAGTTCACCCAGCTGATGCTGGAAGCACATTTTGAGTGGATTAAAGGGTACATGACTGCCTAGGAATTGTTTCTGGTTTATTTTCCTGCTTGCACTTCGAGGTTTAGAGACATCACCACATCACCACTCCTGCCCCAAGCTCTTCAGTGCCTTATGTTGGGATTGCAAATTGCCTTTGTTTGTATCCCATTCAAAATGATGGTTAAGAGCATGAGATTTTGAGTCACACAGATCTAAATTACAACCCTGGTTCTCCCCACTCACTTGGGCAAATTAGCCTCTCAGATACTCAGTTTCCCCATCTGTAAAACAGGGAGCATGAGGATTAAGACACCGCACTCCCAAAGCCCTTGGCACATGGAAAATTAGCAGTGAGTAATCATGCTAACCATAAGTGGGAACGGGATCAGGGATCTTGGGGGGTTCAGGCAGGACGAGCTGACCTGGCTGACCATTCTCATGAGACTGATCAAGGAGGAACGACAAGCAAAAATGTGTGTTGGAAAGGTGAGCGCTAACATCGAGACAGGAGAGTGGGTCCCTGATGGGTTTCCACCCTGGGATGCAGGAGACAAGAGTCCAGTTCCAAGATTTAGAGTGGAATGGGGCTGGAGAACCAGGAGAGTAAGTCAGAGCCAGGGAGCGTGAGCAGAGAGGAGTTTGCAGATTCCAGAGACAAGAGGTCATGCCCAAAGCTGAGCTTTTCCTTTTCTGAGAGCCAGCACACAAGTGCATGGGTGGGCTGGTCCCACTTAGAGGGGCCTGTGACAGGAAGGACAATTTTCCCCACAGCTGGAGACTCTTGGCATGCTGGAATTCAATCCCCTGTTGAATGGGTGGTCTGCCTCTCCCCAACCCTCCCCGCCTTTCTTCCTATGTTGGAATATGTCTTTGCAGCCCTGGATCCAGCCAACACAGAACATTTTCCTTGCTGCTAAAATTAACACATAAGAAATAACTAGAGATAGAAATCACAGTTCACTTAACACTAATTATTTCCCAGGAAATGAAGATTAATATTGAACTTGTTACTTGCAGTGAGAAGAGTAAACACACACAGGCATACAACCCTCCAAGTAAATGTGAAGATCTCATCCTCCAATTGCTCCAGACCCAGCACACTGAGCAGCCCTGGTGGCCAAATATTTCCAAGTTGATTATTATGATCAAATCCAGGAATTTGGGGATGTTCGTGCCTGGCCCCAGGGTAGAGACACACCACAGAGGAGACAGGAGTTCTGGGGTAACTGAGTGAGCTCCAGGGCTCCAGTGTTCCCAAGGAGAGTGTTCAGTCTTCCCTGAAGAACAATGGGTATTGGGGCTTTCCTGCCCCCATGTGCCCAGCAGCTCTGGAAGAAGCTCTGATCTCAGGCCTCTTGTTTAGACCATGAGAAACTGAGTGAGTGGGCAAGTGGATGAATGAATGGGTATGTGAACACGTGAGCTGAGTGTGAATAAAGCACTGGCTGCTTCTGCAGCTCACCCAGGACCACAGAGTGAGCAGAAGCAGGACTGACGGCCAGAGGTCCTGATGCCCAGTTCAAATCTCAGTCCACACCTTCACAGCCACTTCTGTGTGCAGCCAGCAACCCAGGCCAGGCTATGTGGAGGAAGCAGCAATGAAAATTAAGCAGCATTTTAAGGGGGGATGATCATTCTAGCAGAAGTGTCAGTAGGAGCTAAGATTTGAAAGCAGGAAAGTTGGACACATAAAGATGGAAGAGTGAGAGGGGTGTGCATGTGTATGCATGTGTGTATGTGTATACATGGGCACGTGCATATATGTGTGTACATGTATGTGTATGTGTGTGTATGTATATATGGGCATGTGCATGTGTGTATGCATGTACATACATATGTATGTGTATACGTGTGTGTGTGTGAATGTGTGTATGTTTTCCCTCTAGCAGGAGCAAAAAGGACTGGGAGGGGTAATATTAACCACATTTGTGTGGTAAGCTGTGGGATTTACAAAGGACTCCACACTGTTGTAGGGGGAGGTCTCACAGCAGCTCCACATGGTGGGTATCTGCCCCACTGTAGATCAAGGGATCTGATATACAAGGAGGTAAAATAAAAAGCTCAGAGTCACAGAGATGGAGAGTCACTGAACAGGAGGAACGTGAGCTCCAGCTTCCTGAGTCCATACCAAGAGCTCCCCCACACCCACAGCCCAAGTTCCATAGAGAGTGGAGAGGTGTTTCCAGAGCCTGTCCAGGAAGCGAGTGGCTGAGGCTGGCAGCCTCTTTGTCACCGGTGAGTCCCATCAGGATCCCAGTGATAACAGTGAGATGCAGACCTCAGCATCTAGGAGCTGCTCACCTCATGAAAGCACCTCCTGGTATTCAGCGGCCAGCATAGGAAGATGGACGTGAGACACTGGTTCTTACATCATCAACTGCACATTACTTGTCTAAACCTCCTAGTGACCGTGCCGTACTCCCCAAACCTGAGACATCTGTTTCCCAAAGTTGTTATGCCAAATTGCCATGGTGTTACCAGGGCAGTAGATACAATTCAAATTCAGTTGCAGGCTAAGATGTTATAGATGTCTTCCCCTGCCCTGCGAAGTTTCGACAAGTACTAAATTACACCTCCTGTCCCTCACCCCCCAACTCAGTAAGAGGCTAGTCCCTGAAGTCTACTGACCTGAGCAGTAACCTGTGAATAAGGTTGAAGGCTGTAGCCCATCATCTCAATGTGAGCCCACGGGGGACACACCTAGAGAGACTGAAGCAAGTGATTCACCTTCTCAGGTCCCACCAGCTCAGAGATCATGTGACAGGGCTGTCAAAGACCAAAGACCCGGCTTTGGAGTTACCCAGATGCAGGTTCAAATCTCAGCTCCACCAAGATCTTTCCAGGTGCCGCTGGGTTTATTCCTTAACCTTTCAGCTTCTGCCACTTCATCTGTCATAAGGTTGTCATTCATCTTGCAAAGGTGCCCTGGGGAAGGGAAAAGCAGGCGTAAAATGGCCGGCACACTGCACACAGGTCAGTTTCCTTCTCTTGGGAGACTGTGTACAGAGGCACTCAATGTCCCCCTAGATAGGAACCTCAGTACTCAGTCTCAGAGGCACTCAACATCCCCGTAGACAGGAACCTCACCTTGGTGGCAATGGACACAACATGAAATAAATGCCTTAAGGTTTGGAGAGCTGGGTTCAACACAATGCATTCTAAGAAGGCTGGATGTCTATAAACTACTTTTGAGGGACTTTGGACACTTGTCAGTCCATACCTACAGGATCCCATCAGCCTCTCCCTTGCCTTTGGGAAATGGGAAATTGAGCATTCTTTCCTGCATTGGATGGGAAAGACCCTGGGAAGATATGGGGACTTAGTGTGAGTTTCTTTCTTTCTTTCTTTTCATTCATTCTTTCTTTCTTTCCCTCTTTCTTTCTTTCTTTCCCTCTTTCTTTCTTTCTTTCCCTCTTTCTTTCTTTCCCTCTTTCTTTCTTTCCTTCTTTCTTTCTTTCTTCTCTTTCTTTCTTTTTTTTGATGGAGTCTCACTCTGTCACCCAGGCTGTAGTGCAGTGGTGGCACGATCTCAGCTCACTGCAAGTTCTGCCCGCTGGGTTCAAGCAATTCTCCTGCCTCAGCCTCCCGAGCATCTGGGACTACAGGTGCCCACCACCACGCCTGGTTAATTTTTTGTATTTTTAGTAGAGATGGGGTTTCACCATGCTGGCCAGGCTGGTCTCGAACTCCTGACCTCATGATTCACCTGACTTGGGCTCCCAAAGTGCTGGGATTACATGTATAAGCCACCGCACCCGGCCGGGATGAGTTTCTTGAAGAGGAGATGGTGGCAACAGCTGTGTGAGTCTTGGGGAAGGTCATGGCCAGCAGGGCACACACTGAGACCTGCTCCCCTCTCTCTACTGCATGAATTTTCTTGATACCTTATCTAGAAATAACGTGACCCCCATTTGCACACTGCATTGATGAAGTCTCACTGTTTCTCTGTAAGTCCACTTCACACTTGGCCAGATGGCCATTAGAAAGCTGGCATTTAGTTGGGAAAGGTGGAAGCAAATGCTTGAGATGGTAAGCAAATAAAAATCACACACTAAATTTGATACTCTTTTTGTAAGGATAACATATATACACCGCAAAGACTCCCGTGATATACTAAAATGGTACATTTTTAATCAATGAACAGCAGGATGCAGCATGATTGTAAGCTTTCTGATCTTTGCCATATTTCCAGTGTCTCCTCATAAATATCTGTTTACTTTTACAATCAGGAAAAACATTAGCATTAATCAAAAGAAGCCATTTCTGACATCAAACAGATAAATGCCTTTCTAAAAGCCAGGTATCTTGATTACTGGCCCCATACTCTATCAATAAAAGGAATAATTTTCACAGACACATTTGTGAGCTACTCCTATTCTGCCAGGATGACTCACAAGATAATTAGCAGGTGAACTTCAACGTATTTAATTAAAGAGTGACCCTTACAGCAAAAAAAGATTCTTTACTTTACATAAGAAATTGCCAGGGGTACACTAAGCTTGCACGCATACAGTGAGTCACAGACCAATAAAAGGCGAGACCAAGGCCTCAATTAGACCAGAAAGAGTATTAAAGTATGTGGTTTTGGTGGCTGGTCACTTTAATCTCTCAGAGCCTCAATTTCCCTATGCATAAAGAGAAGAATGTAGACTATATGATTTCTAAAGGGCTTACCAGCTCTTTAGGAGTGTGACAGGGACAAATTTTTTTTAAAAAAATTGCGTCGAAACACTGAAAGAATGGAAATTACTGATCAATAACTGGACCTCCCGCCCCTAAGAATCTCCATCTATGACAACCAAAGGAGTCAGACCAAGCAGAAACTTAAAAATTAAACTAAATTAATACACATAAACAGAAACTGGCAAGCACAACAGCAACAGCTAAGAGCCATTGCCCCTAGAAGATCAGATAAGAACAAAGACAAAACAGCTCTGAAATGATAATAAGAACCAGGAGAAAATAGACTTCCAGTTGTAAAAACCACACACTCATGCACAAACAACTCACTCAAATACAGCACAGGCTTCCCCTCTTGATACAGAGCATCCGCTTACTAAATAATAGTAGACAATCATAGCACTAGAAAGGTCTTCAGAGATCACCCAACCACTGCTTGTCAGTATTTCTTTCAATTCATAAAACCCTCCTTCAAATGAAATCCCACATAGCACACAGTTAAAAGCAGAGCTGCTCTGATTGAAGAAAGGTGCACAGAGACAGACTCCTGCTGGGTGGTACCCACTGGGGATGCCACCAAGTCCCTCTACAGCATCTCTGGGGTGCCACAGAGCACATGTTGAAAGCCACTGGTCTCATCCAGTTTACAAACCAGGGCTCAAAGAGGAAGTGTGACTTGCTTGAGGTCACACAGCAGATTGAGAACTGACCAAGCTCTTCCTATGACATCACGCTGCCTCCAGACCCAATGGGGGATGAACACACCAGAAAGCAGCTCTAGGGTCTCACCCCACTTGCTCATCGATGTCACCCAGCACTCTCACTTCTCACCCCTGGTAGCGACAGCACTGGATCAGCTGCACCTGGAAGTCATTCTGGATCCTGCCCTATCCCTTCCACCCATATCTAATCAGTCACCTTGTCCTTTTGATTCAGTATTAGCTCTGGGGTGAAACCAAGATATAAGCTTGAACATCAGGACAGCTCAGCTTCCCTGCTCTTTGGTCCCACCTCCAGGACTAATCCAGGGCTTCTTGGTTAGTAGGAGTCAGATTCTCTGAGGTCTCTGGCAGACCCAGCCATGTCAGCATCCCTGACTCTCAGTAAACTCAGAACCTGTACTGAAGAGGACAGTGGGTTCAATCCTTCTATGAAGTGCTCGCAAGGGTCAGAACTGCCTTGAAAATAATGTCATTTCTCTTTTATCCTTTTTTTTTTCTAAATTGTCATGGTGTTTTGTTTCTTGCTAAAGGATGAACGATGGCTCCTGGTAAAACTGGTGACCCCTGGATTTGTCTCTATATCTTAGCAATCTGTTCTGTAGTTCATCAAAGAAACGGTGAGGCAGTAATGATGCTTTTATTAGCAACCTTTACACTTTGTCAAAATTAAAATGAAAACCCAACATTCATATGTAAATCCAGTTACTTTCTAGGTTCTTCTTATCCTTTATCCCTTCCATGAAATTATAGATTATTAAGAAATGTTTGAAGAGAGGGAGACAGGCTTCAGGCGTGTGTGAGAGAGGCAGAGCAAGACAAAGGCGGGAGAGAAGGTAAGGCTCTTTGACTTTCACCTTGTCTTTCATACTCAGAAGCATCTCAGTCTGCACTTCCTTTGCTATTCTATTGTCCAAGACATCTCAGCCCCTGGCAGAGCCTGAGTCAAAGATAATTCATGCATTAGGATTCACCAGGGATCCAATGCCTAGGAAAGGACAGCAGAGAGGTGTGATGATGACAGGAGCTCTTGTTTTCAAATATTTCTCTTTGGTGATGCACTATTAGTAACAGAACATGACCATGGACACTCATTGGCAAAAGGGCTTACTTTAAAGTTATGCAAAAAAATTTGTGGTATGAGAATTGAAAACAAAACAAAAAAAGAAAAGAAGAGAAGAAACCAGTTCACATTGATGAGCAACACGTTGCCATGGAAGCCGTGAAGGATGAGAACCTCTGTCCTGGAAGTCACCTGGGAAGGTTTCAGAGGGAATGGGGATGTTTCCAGAAGGACTTTGACAGATCCTTACAGCAGGCCTTGGGATCCCCACCACGTGGCATTCACACCCTTGCTTGATCCTTTCCCCTTGAGAGTCACAGGGACCTGTGACTTTCCTTTGCCATAGAACGCAGCAAAGCTGACAGGATGTATGTGACTGTGTGTACGTGACTATGGGATTGGGTTGCATACAACTGTAACCCCTCTCTTGCAGGGGTCTCTCTCTCACTTTTGTTGGCTGTGAGGAAACAAATATCCATATTGGGAAACCCCATGTACAAGGAACCATAGGAAGCCTCTAGAACCTAAAGACAGTGATATGGTTTGGCTGTGTCCTCAAGCAAATCTCATCTTGAATTGTAGTTCCCATAATCCCCACATGTTATCGAAGGGACCTGGTGGGAGGTAACTGAATCATGGGGGAGGTTACTTCCATGCTGTTTTCACGACAGTGAATGAGTTCTCATGAGATCTGATGGTTTTATGAGGGGCTTTTCCCCTCCTTCATTCTGCACTTCTCCTTGTTGTCATCATGTAAACAAGGACATGTTTGCTTCCCCTTCACCTTCCACCATGATTGTAAATTTCCTGAGGCCTCCCCGGCCCTGCAGAACATTGAGTCAATTAAACCTTTCTCCTTTATAAATTATCCAGTCTTGAGTATTTCTTCATAGTGGCATGAGAACAGACTAATACAGACAGTCCCCAGCTGATAGTCAACAAAACAGTGAAGCTCTGAGTCCCACAGCTATAGGGAACGAAATGTTGGCAACAAGTGGGACGCAGAGCATAATCACATGAATGGGAAGCAGATCATTCCCGGGTTGAGCCTCCAGATGAGGCACCAAACTTGCCCAGCTCCTTGACTGAGGATCGTGAAACCCCACGCAGAGGACCTAGTCAAGCTGGGCCTAGTCTCCTGACTCACAAAAGCTGTGAAATTATCTGTACAGACTATATAGTTTTAAGCCACTAAATTTGTAGTTGTTTTTTATGGAGCAATAGAAAACGAATGCAACGATATTGGTGAAAGAGTAAGAATTTGCTGATTATAGGAAGTGGAGAAAATTTCAGGCAAAGGGAATGCATATGCAAAGGCATAGTAGCAAGAACATATATAGTTTATTTCAAGAATGGTATTGATTCAGGCATTCCTAGGGCAACAAGAAGAGTGGCAAGTGGAAGATAAGAGAGGAACTCAAAGAGGAGTCAAAAGGCACTAATCTCAAGGCCAGTGTTTCTTTAACACGGTTTCATCTCCAATTCACCTAGGAAACCTGTGTCAATCAAAATCTATGGTGCTATCCACAGCAATTCTTCTTCAGGATGTGTGGAATGAGGTAGAGATATTTGTGGTTCTGATAAATGCCCCAGATGAGTCTGATGCAGCCAGTCCATAAACCAGGAGTTGTGGATCACTTCTGCATCAAACAGTTCCTGACAAGAGGTGGTTCAGTAGAAGAGTGACATGAAACATTTATTTTCTGGGTGTCTAATCCAGAAGCAGTTTGGAGTATGGCCTGGTGTGGGAAGAGAGGTTGGAGACTACACTCCATGGGTTACCTTGGAGACCATTGCAATGACAGCAATTTGACCAGGGGGTGGCCACTGGCAGAATTAGTGGTGAGTCAGATGTACGCAGTCAACGAAAGAGATGTGGAGAAGAAAAGAAAGGAGGGAAATAAAGGGAAGAAGGAAGGGATGAGAGGGTGTAGGAGAAGGACTGCAGATTTGGGGGGCAGGTGATAAAGTACTCTATTTTCAAGAGCTGAGTTTTGCAAGTGCAGTCTTTTCTGACCCTCGGTTCTGCTAACTGGGTCTCTGGAGCTTGGCATATTGACTCTGGCTCTCTCTCCACCGGATCGGCCAAGTGTCCAGACTCCAAGTTTCTGGAACATGTGACCTTCTCCACATGGAGACCATTTACAGAAAAAACTGCTAAGCCTCACTAATCCCAGCTACTAGGATGGCACTCTTTGGCCATTTCAGACCTGCAGTTACTTCTGCACTTAACTCCATAGACAGATGGTGGAGTCAGGACAAGTTTGAGGAATGCTGGCCCTTCCCCCACGAGCTGTTGGTCTAAAGGCAGACCCCTGGACCCTGACTTTGAGACTGATTGAGCTGCACACTGGGAAATAGGGTATTTGTTTATTCAGTTAACATTTGCTGAATACATACTGAATGCCCAGCACTGTTCTAGGTTCTGAGGCTACAGCATTGAACAAGACAGGGATGTACTCATTTGATGGTGTATTCCACCTTTTCTTGCCTGTTAGAGTCTCCAGGGGCAGGAGAGATGGGAAGAGGTAGAACTATTGCCTTCCAGGTTTACATAGTCTCTGTTCCTTCAAAATTCTCTTTCCTACTAGGGATGTTTTCCAAAGTAGGTTCTCTGGAACCCCTGTTTCTATGGGGTATAAAGAAAGGTCAGACTTGCAAAACGTAGTTCAGTCATAGTCAATGTTATGCATGTAACATTCACTGCATGCCACGCACTAAGCACATTATGATATTAATCCATGTGATCCCACCAGCTAGTATGATTCTTATTTTAGACCCAGGGAAATGGAGGCATGAAGTGTGAAGTTGCTGCCAAAGCTCATAGAGCTCGTCAGTAAGAAAGCTGATGTTCAACTCCTGCAGTCAGAACCAAGTGTCTGAACTTTCACCACTGCACATCACCAGTTCCACATGGTCAAAGAAGCCAAAAAAAAAAGAGTCAAGCATGTTCCTGCTAAGCATGTTTTCATGTGCTTATTGGCCATTCAGTAGTCTTCCTTTGCAAAGTGTCTGATATTTTGTGCATTTTTATTGGGTTGTGTGTCTTTTTACTATTGATTTCTGGGACATTTTATATATCCTAGTAATCAGTCTTTTGTAGCTATCATATGTATTGCAAATATTTTCTTCCAGTGCGTAGCTTGCCTTTTTATTTTCTTGATGAGCAGAAGTATTTCATTTTGATAAAATGCGATTTGTCAATGTTTTCTTTTATAGTTAGCATTTCCTGTGTTCTGTTAAAGCTATGCTTTTTTCTTCCTGTCCCAAGGTCACAAAAATTTCTGCTTTTGTTTTAAATAGTTTTACCTTTTATATTTAGAGATATGATCATTCTTGAACTATTTTTCATGTATGGCATAAGATGAGGATAGAGGTAGGTTACTTTTATATGAATATTTGATTGTTACAGCCCCATTTTTTAAAGAACAATTTTCTCTGCTGAACTGCTTTCTAACTGCGTTAAAAATCAATTGGCCATGTAAGAGTGCATCTGTTTCTGGGCTCTCTATTCTGTTTCATTTCTACATCATCCTGCCAGTACCATACCATTTTGATTACTGTAGCTTTTTTTGTTTTGTTTTGTTTTTAGATGGAGTCTCACTCTTGTTGCTGAGGCTGGAATGTGCAGTGGCGCAGTCTCGGCTCACTGCAACCTCCACCTTCCCGGGTTCAAGAGATTCTCTGACTCAGCCTCCCAGGTAGCTGGGATTATAGGCACTAGGCACCCACCACCACACAGGCTAATTTTTTGGGGTTTTTTTTTTTGTATTTTTAGTAGAGACGGGGTTTCACCATGTTGGCCAGGCTGGTCTCAAATTCCTGACCTCATGATCCACCTGCCTTGGCCCCCCAGAGTGCTGGGATCACTGCATCCAGCTGGTAGCTTTTATTAGTCATCAAAAAAGACACAAAAATTAAAGCCATGATGAGATACAGCTATGCACTCATCAGAATGGCTAAAATTAAAAAGACTGATAACATCAAGTGTTGTCAAGAATATTGAGTAACCAGAACCCACATTTCTTGCTGGTGGGAATATAAAATGGCACAACCACATTGGAAAACTATTTGGCAGTTTCATAAAAAATTAAAGTTACACCAACCTCATGACCCAGCATTTTTACACCTAGGCATAGACCTGAAAACATATGTTCACATGTAAACACTTACACGTAAATGTTCATAGCTGCTGTATTTGTCATAGTCAAACCTGGAAATAAACCAACTGTCCCTCAACAGGTGAACTGATAAACAAACTGCAGCGAATCCATATAATAAAATTCTATCCAGCAATAAACAGGAATGAACTATGGATAAATGCAGCATCATTGATTTTACCTACTATATACTTTCATTTATAGAAAGTTCTACAAATGGCAAGGTTATTACAACCCATGATTAAAGAACTTTTATTAGCAGTGGTTGTTTCTTGCAAGGGATGTCTGGAAGGAGGCATAGAGAACTCTCTGAAATGAAAGAAGCTTCTTTATCTTGATGAGGTATAGAATATATAGGTGTACACATCTAAAAAATCATCAGACTGTATTTTACCTCAATTAAAATATTAAAATAAAATAAGTTAAGGACATTTAAAATGTAAAAAAAAAAAAAGTGTGAAACAGGTTTCTTCCTTCTTACATGTTATTATACGGCCTGTAGATAAACTAAAATACACTGTAAATCCTTAAGAGAAGATTAAAGATGGCAGAGCTTTCCAAGTTTAATTTTGGCCATTGTTATGGGTCAAATTTTGTGATGCTAAAATTCATATGTTAAAGTCCTAAGTCCCAGTATCTCAAAATGTGACCTTACTTGGAAATAGGGTCTTCAATTGACCTTTGAAATGCAAATGTAATCAGTTAAAATGAGGTCAGACTGCAGCAAAGTGGACCCTAATCCAAAATGACTGGTGTCCATATGAAAAGGGGAAGGGGGAAGGGGGAGGGATGGCATTGGGAGTTATACCTGATGTAAATGACGAGTTGATGGGTGCTGACGAGTTGATGGGTACAGCACACCAACATGGCACAAGTATACATATGTAACAAACCTGCACGTTATGCACATGTACCCTAGAACTTAAAGTATAATAATAAAGAATAAAATTTTAAAATAGTAAAAAAGAAAAGAAAAGAAAAGAAAAGGGGAAATTAGAATACAAACACGTCCACAGGGAGAACACCAGGTGAAGTTTAGAGCTAAGGTTACGCTGTCCCAAGCCCAGGAACTACCAGAAGCTCAGAGAGAGCCCTAGAATCCTTCAGAAGGAGCACGGTCCTGCCAACCCCTGGGTCTTGAACTTCTAGCCTCCAGCACTGTGGGATAATAAAGGCCTGCTATGTGAGGCCCTTCATTTTTGTGCCTTTGTTATGGCAGCCCTAGCAAACTAATACAGCCCTAGAGCCATTGTTTTTCCTTGGTGCCTTCTGGTAACAGAAGACTCTAGATAATGTCCCTTGTTAAAAGGAATAGCTCATTTACTTAATTTCCTTTTCAAAGAGATAATAGCACCTATTGTGATATGGGCAGCTGCACCCACATAAATGAAGATTTTTTTAAAAAATTGTAATAGCCCTGACCTGTGTCATGAACAAACAATGTTCCATTGAGCTTTCTCATGTTGCCTCCAAAGTCTAGAAGGCAAATATCACTGTTCCCAGTTTACTGATGAGGCAAATAAGGCTCTCAGTAGACAGCGGTGACTGGGCCATGGCAGCTCTTTCGCCGTACCTAGACGTCAGGGCATCTCCCTAACAGGTTCCCCCACAGCCACTCCCTCCTGCTGATTTGAGTCTAGTGCAGGGCACAAAGAGGAAGGCTGGAGAGCCACATCATGGGCACCTGGCCGGTCATCCCACATATTGCTGGCACTAGGTATGGGTCAGGCTCAACCACATGAGAATTCCAACTCCCTTGCTCACTTCCTGGTGACCCCAGACAGACCAGCACACCCCACTGAGGCCCATTTCATTCCCTGCGAATCATCGTAACCCATAGGCCACAGGGCCCAGGGAGAACTAGGTGAACACCACTCCCCTCCAGGCATGGCACAGCAGCGGCTGCTTCTCAGCTCTTAGCACCCGAGTTTCCCCCTCGCCCTGAACATGCAGCCCCTCCACTGCTTCACCCTGGCTGGTGCTAAGCAGCTCCTGCCACACAGGAGTGGCCTGGAGCCGGGTTTGGGAAATGAAAGGCCATTTCATAATCTTTTCCAAAATGGGTTAAACAGTGTGATCTCTCATTACCCATTGACGGAAATGGGAAATGCGGAATGATGTGCAATAACTAGTTTCAGCGGATTCTGATTTGAGATATATATCCTTTTTAACTGAGATAATAACATAGAAGCATGCATTCATGAGGTTTAGCAAAGAAGGCGCAGATTAACACCACAGTTAGATGACTTTTGAAGCAAAGCTTCTATTAAAGTTGCTGCCAAAAAGTCACTTTATCTTCCCTCCGATGCATCTCAGATTTTATCTACCCTTTTATTCTTTTTGTCCTTAATTTTAAATCCTTTTTATTATTATTTTTTCCCATGTAAGCACCAAGGGGGTTGTTTGGTACTCATTCTTTTGGAAGCAATTATCCACAAGAGAGGCGTTCACTTCATTTGGGTTGCATTTTATTTCCAAACCATGATAAAAAATGCACAAAATTGACTTTGCCTGTGCAGTTCAAACACTGCAAAGTCCTTCCCTGTGAATTTCAATTCAGTCACCCATTGAACAAGCCCTCTTCGGAAGACAAGGTGAGTGGCGACTGCTTGTACCACATTGTTTCTCGTAGCCCTAAGATTATCCCTTCACAGCCTAATAGGGTGAATAAAAAACTTTCATTTTAATTGCACATTCATTCAGAACTTACAGACCCCAAGCTGTCTTGCAAATTTGAAAGAAGAGTTATTCCCGCTTGGGCTAAAAAAAGAACTTCACAATTGCAAAATCCTCTGACCTCTGTGTCTTTATATTTTTTCCTAGAGGAGTTCCTCATGCCTGGGTGAGGGAGAGAGTAGAAAAGGGCTGATTTGGGGCTCCAGCCCTACAAAATGAATTATAAGCATAAAATTTCTGTGTGAAGTCTCATATATCTTCAAATGTTAAGTAATACTGCATCCTATGGTGTAGCATGTCTGTGTCTCATTTTAATATACTAATGATGCTTTAAATTAATCATTATCAGCAACAACAACAAAGTTTCCTACCTGTCTTGTAGTTATTCATCAGAAAACAATTGCATTGATTTTTATCACTTTCATAAAATGTGACTGAACTAAAGAGAATTTACATCAAACTGCACATCAGTATCAGCACCTAGGCAACTCCTCTTTTCTCTCTTCTGATCTCACAATATGTAAAAATCCCAACCCATGTGCAAATGTGGGTAGAAAGGTCGTCGGCCTCATGAGCTCCATCCAGGCACTGACCAAGGGGAGCAGACTCAAATACGCCCAAACAATGGACCAGCCCACCCCTGAAGGCAGCTCTTAGAGACCAGGATCCCGTCTTCTTGCTGAGTGGTCACATTGCTTGCATTTGCTGCACTTGTCAAAATAGTTTACTGCTTCAAGAAAATATTTGTCAATGGACTTTTTCAATAAGAAAGAGACTGATTGGGTGGTATAATCTCATCCCCTGCAAATCATCTCATCTTGGAGTACTCATCCTACACACCCCTAACCCTTGAAAGCCTAGGATGAAGCGCCTCTTACTGTGCACCTTTCACCATAAAAGGAAATGCCACTGACCCTGTATCAGGGACTGAGAACACTGGGGGTTAGAAGAAAATGGCTTCTAAATAAATTAACTCCTTGAGCTGTGTTTGCAATTCACAGGAACAATTCCATATTCAGTTTGGATCTTGACCGTCTGTCCTAGAGCCTTTGCTTTTTTGCTCCATGAGGAAAAATAAACCATGCAACCCCAAGTTAGCAAATCCTGACCACACCTTCTGCCCACAGAGAAGCCCACATTGAGCTTTTGGGAGCGAGCTTTTGAAAGCATTGTTCACTTCATTCCAAACAGAAAAATGAGAATTCAGGTCACCGTGGTTCATTAAAGTGATTGCTGTGCCCACCCCAGGAGCCCCTCTCGAAGGGGTTATTCCTTGGTGCAGGAGCCTGGGCACCTGGTGCCTTTGTGGTGAGCAGGTAGACTCCCACTCTCCAGACCCCAGCACCTGACTGGGAGCTGTCCCCTCTGCCTTTCAAAGTGACTAATCCCAGTGCCTCAAACAGGCTCTGGCAGGGCCTGCCTGTGGGCATCCACTTGTTTTCTTCCCTCCCTCCAAATACCCTCCATTCTCCCACCGAGTCCCTAAGTATCCATCCACTAGGCAAAAAAACAGGAGGAGGAGGCACCCTGACGCCTCCGTCCCTGCCTTCCCTCCCGTTCCTTCCTCTAAACTTCAGAAGACACTTTATCAGTCCTATCCTAGGCACTAACACATTCTGCCGTTAATCACCTTAAATTACCTCCCACTAATAGGCTGTGACTCCCTGGGGCAGGTCTATGTTTAACGGCTCTGTGGGGGGGGGGGTATGTGCTCACATCTAGTCCAAGTCTGGCTTTTATCCACCCGATGCAGGGAAGAGCATGTGGTTAGCTACAGAAAGCCTTTCATTATAGACCTGAACTTATCACTGGGCATTGGTTTTCCCACTTTCCACAACTGTATAACCCTTACTTACATGTAAAACGTAGTGCTATCATGTGTGTCTGTGACTGAATGTCCAAACCTTTTCTAAATAAGGTCCACTCCCAGATGGAATTCAGGTCCTTCTCATGGCACGATAAGAGAGATGAAGGAAGGAGATGGACTGGCTTCAATTGTTTAACACTGGTTGGTTGTTCATATCATTCTTATTTTTCATGCATCTCTCCCCTCCATCTCCAAATGCAAGGTCTGGGGAGAAATAGTCTAGATGACCTGTCCTATGTCACTTGTCTAACCCTCAGCTAAATGCTGAGAGGAGGCATTCAGTTGACAGACCCTCTGACAAGGCACCCAAGAGTGTCCTTCCCCAAAAGAAGTTGGGGCTAGGGTCAAAAGAGAAAGAAATTTGTGACAAATGCCCCCTACAAGAGGGAGGGAGAAACAAGTTCTCAAAGCCTAAGCTATAGTGGTGGGCATTTGAGCAGTGTGTATAACTCCAGCCTTCCCCTGTTGTTAAGAGAATGTTGCATTCTCCTCTATCCCCCAACTTTCTCATCAAAATCAGGTTGATCCCTTGCTGTGAAATATTGCAGGTGAGCAGATGCTGTTTCTTAACTTGGGATATTTGTCAAAGAATTTTGACAAGTCCTTGTCAATAAAGACAAAAAATTCAAACCATGTGACCATACCATGTTAGGAGAAATGACAACACATGCATTGTTCTTTCCACGCGATGTTTGCCCTTGAAGTGATATATTCTCTTTCTTATTATACAGAATTTACGAGGTTCCCTAATGTTTAATCTTCTGTGTAAACTTTGATCTAGAACCAAGCATCCTAAAAAAAAAAAAAAAAAAAGAAAGAAAGAAAAAATCTACCCAAATCAGAAAGAATTCAAACCAGAAGCATAAAATGTGAGATTCTTAGTGTGGTGGAAAAGCTTTGCTATCAGACCTTTCTAAATTCAGCTCAACCATGACTGGTTGCATGGCATCAGGCAATTAATCTAAGCCTCGATTTCCGTATCGGTAAAGTGGAAATTAAGAGTGCCCTCGTTATCTGGGTATCATGAAGATTCAATGTGATAACACTTCATCGCCATCATTTATCCTCCCTCAGCTCTGTGGTACTTAATACATGACCATTTATGGAGTGAAGGCTGTGCTTTGGGAGCTTTGTATGTAATATTTCTATGTCTTATAACTTCACAAGGTTGTGTAATCCCCATTTCACGGAAGAGCAAACCAAGGTTCAGAGAAACGTGTTCCAACACCAGCAAGCTCTTTCGGATACTGCTGGCTGCCTAAGCCATCAAAACAGCGTTATCTCATGTGGGCTTTGCAAAGGTTGGAGGCAAATGAGCACTGAAGGGTCAGAGGCATCACTCTCTGCAGCCAGGCAGGGCCTGGGACTGCTGGAGCCCCCAGCAGGTCAGCCCCCACTCCTTTTATTCCAAAGTGCCAAAAACGTGTTCTCACTATCGTATTCTATGTATGCCAAGACATTTTAAAAGGTTGGAAAGCATGAAGTCAAAGAGCTGAGAAAATTCCAAAAGGATAAAATAGAGGCTGAGTTATTTAGAGTCCCCAGGTCACTGAGTCACCAGAAAACCCGCCAACCTTTGCTCATGAATGGCCTCTCAGAGAATGTCTCCCTACAGCCCATCTAGGCGTCTGGACCCTCATCTGCTTTTCAAACAAGTAAATGTCCAGGCATCCTGTTTGCCTGGCGATTGGTCCCCTTGGTGATTAGATTACTTGTATCTAGACTTAGGGAATGAAAGAGACGAGGCGAGAAGCGGGGAAGAAGGTTAGCCAGGGTGGAGAAGGTGAAAGAATTTCAATATCACATCTCGTTCCTTATTCGGGCAAAATGAAAAGGCCTCATTATTAAATCACAAAGCAATTAAAAAATTAAAAATTTCATAAGACCCTACATAAAAGAAATACAAGTGTTTAATGATGGATTAGAAAGTGGAAGTAGGGGAAGAGAAAAGTAAAAGCCCGCTTGTCTCAGGGGGTTCTCTCTCCTGCGGTGATAGTGGTTTCTGCCTTCACCCTCACGCCAGCCGCAAGAACTAATAAATTCCGGGCTCCCCTGCCTAGAAGCCAAGGCCGATTAATATCTGCCTACCTTGTTACCTAATTCATTATGGAATAGCAGTTAATTTGATTTGATATTATTTTAATAAAATTCTGTAATATATTAGATTGTTTCAGGCTATCAAAATAATTTTCCAATTATTACGGTTACTCAAGCAAGTCTTTTTTTTTCCCCCTTCATGAGCGGCAGTTGGTCTGACTCAGAATACATTAGCTCCTACAGCTTCATCCTGGCCGGGGGAGCAGGGGAGCTATGCATGGCTACCCAGAAGAGCTCCTGCCAAGAACAGGTGCCCGCAGTTCGCAGCCACAGACTGATATGGATTTGTGGCCCCCGTGACTCCCTGACTGTGGGGCTGGTGATCCTTCAACCACGGGGTTAAATTTTAAAAGGATGTTGAGATAAATGTATATGAAAAGATCACTAACTGTTGAGATTAGCGAGTGTGTGTCGGGTGATCAATAATGCCTGGTGGAGAGAGTGTGTACTTTAAAAGCTCAAGTTCAAGTGCTGCCTTCACCATGTCCTCACTCTATTGACAGACTGACCTCCAGCTCCTTGTGCGCAAAATTAGGGAGGCTCACCTGATGTATAGCATTGTGAAAGATGTCAAATTCCATCACTTGTGTAAAAGTGGTAAATGCTGACCTGTAATTGTCTCTAAGACATGAATTCCCTCTTCCCTGTTAATCCACCTGGGAGCTAAAGCTGAGGGAGAATCAAAATCTCAGGAGGGAATTTGGGGGAAAGTTGTTTGGCTTGCAGTAGGAAGCCTGGGTCTAGGTTCTTTTTTTTTCTCTTCTTCTTTTTTTTTTTTTTTAATTTGTGATGGAGTCTCACTCTGTGACCCAGGAGTGCAGTGGCCCAATCTCCGTTCACTGCAACCTCTGCCTCCTGGGTTCAAGTGATTGTCCTGCCTCAGCCTCCCGAGTAGCTGGGATTATAGGCACTCACCACCACACCCAGCTAATTTTTGCATTTTTAGTAGAGATGGGGTTTCACCATGTTGGCCAGGCTGGTCTCAGACTCCTGACCTCAAGTGATCTGCCTGCCTCAGCCTCCCAAAGTGCTGGGATTACAGGCGTGAGACACCGCGCCAGGCCTGGGTCTGGGTTCTTGATGTGCATTCTCCCTGGGTGGACATAGCAGGCAGCAGGGACCCTCAGTGTCTGTTCCACAACTGGAGACTCACATTCTATGTCTTTGTCGCTGGTTCTCTGATGGGGCCTCCCCAGGGTGCTGAGACAGTCGATGTTCTCAGTCGCTCATTGATTCATTCAGCAAATATTTCTCTAGCTCCTTGGATGTGCCTGGTACCCTGCTATGGTGAGCAGGGCAGACAGAGTACCCCATGCATAGTGTTTTTGTGGCACCAGTGCAGCATCAGCAGCCAACGTACAGTAGGCACTCAATGAATACGGTTGAGTTAATTAGTCCATTGAGCACAGAGGGACTATGCATAAGCCAAATAATCACATAAGCAACTACAAGTGAAATAAACAACTATAGAATGAGAATCTATGAAGGAAAAGCACAGCGTGCTACAAGAGCTGACAGCGAGGGGACTTGGCCCACAAAGTCGGTGGGGATCCAGAGCGTGGCAGGGATTAGCCATGGGAAGAAGGAGGGAAGAGCACTCCAGGCAGAGCATGGCGCAAGCAAAGGCCCTGGGGTGGACATGCTGGCAGAAGGCTCTAGGGTACAGAAAGAAGGCCACTGTCAGGGAGTGGAAGGGAGAGGTGGGTGGAGAACAGGTCCCCAGGGCACCTGGTCAGTGGGCATGTTAAAGTCACGGCTTGACCCTGTGAGCCACGGGACGCAGAGGGACCCTGAAGCTTGGGATTTCTTAAAGCTTGCTCCGTGCAGTGTGGAGAAAGGATTGGCACAGACAGGAACAGGTGGCAGGTGTGGACGGCTCATGAATAAGCCATGGCAGGTGCCTGGGGAAGGGATGACATCGGTCTAGACCTGGGCAGATGTCAGGGTGAGATTCTGGGGCTAGAGGATCACTCTCTCCTGGGTCACGCAGCAGGGGAAGCTCTGAGCAGGGGCGCAAAAGCAGAGGCTGCCGGGCTTTGTGGCCATGTCTGGCCACCCTCCCTTTGCCCCAGGACCTCCCAGCATCCCCAGGCCTCTGATGCCTGGCTCATTTTGCATGCCAAGCTGCCCCCTGTCCTCGCCAGGGCCTTGTATGCTCAAAGTCAGCCAGCCTCTCACAGAGCCGATGCCACCCCATCCATGGAGCCCCAGAATCCATGTTGCAGTTACTTGCTCTGTCCTGCCAGGCAGGCGCAGGAAGATTTTTAACCTCCCCTTCCACAGAGGAAGAAATGACCCGTATGTGCTTGGGCTCACCGGCTGAGCCTCCCACGGGTGTGGGATGTGTTTTCATCTTTCTGCCCTTGGAATGGGTGATTGGAATATGACTCCCAATGGTAAGGAAAGAATCATAACCTCGTCACAAATGGCGCCATGGGAAGTTCTGTTGCCTTCTGGGGTAAGGAAGAGGATGCTGATGGGGAAGAGGGTGAGTGAACTCTGGCTACCCGCAAGTCAAGGACTGAGGAGGGCCCGGGCCCAGAGGAACAGCCTGGGAGGTGAACTCCAAGACCCCCCCAGCTCTAGCCCTCCCCTCAGTCCAGACCCAGGGGGACAGGCTACCAGTGGTGTCACCTGGGAGCACTGTCTACTGGTGGGAGTAGACAGGGAGCCAGAAATGTATAGACCCTGGTGACTCAGGCTGCTGGGGTCTCTGAGACCCTGTATTTCTGTTCACTCTTCCCAGCTCACTGGAAACCAAGCAGCCTGCCCTCAGCTGTGCTGTGGATTAGACAGAGGGGGTCACTTGGCCACACCTGGAGGCTGAGCATTAAAAGAGAATTAGGAAGGAATGAGCAGCTGAGTTCAGGCTCCAGCCCCAAGCTCTGGGAGTTTGGAGGCCAGGAAGGAGGCAGTTTCCATCCACAGAGCAAACACTGAGCCCCTACTCTGCGCCAAGCCCCAGCTACATGCTGGAGACTCAGGGATGAGCAATGCTGGCCCTCAAGCTGCAGGGCAGGCTCACAGCTCAGTGGAAGGGGAGAGGGCAGGAAAGGGCACTGTGATTGAGGGGCTGATGCTGCCTGGGAGGGAGCTTGTCAGGTGAATACCTAGGGAACAGAAAGTGCAGGCAGGAACTTGGAGAACACTGTGGTCCAAGAGACAGCCCCCAACTGGGTTAGGGATGGGGGTGGAGGGTGCACAGCCCAGACCTGCAGAGGGAGGGAACCAGCCAGGGATGGGGAGTGGAGAGGACATGCCCTCGTAGGAGGCTTCCAGAAGGATGACTCTGCATGGGATTCATGGAGGATTAGAGAAGAGAAGACAGAGGCTGGGGGCTGAGGGGATTCAGGAAGACCCAAGCCAACGACTGGACACATAGTGAAGCAGAAACCCATGAGAGGCTGACTGAGGGGCAGCCGGGGCCAGGCTTGGGGGTGGTGGTCACAGCGTAAAATGCAGGAGGGCCGGAGCTGTGGGTGCCTGGGCTAGGGATAGGAAGTACCGCTGCCCCATCTCATGGCAGTTTGCTCCTCTTTTACTTCCATAGGGTGGTGGTACCCCAGGCATCTGGGCAGGAGAAACAGCCATGGAAATGTGTGTTTGAGTCTCAGAAAAACAGCCATCCAATTTCATTTCACTAATACGTATGGAGCATCCTAGGGCCTGACATCAGGACTGCCTCACGTGCAGGACACTTCCTAGAACGTGGGGAGTGACAAAGTCTCAAGGTTATTCCCAATTTCTGTCTCACATCCTATCCTGCAACCCAGACATTCGTCAAAGAAGTGAGGTCCCCAAATCCCATGACACTTGCCAGCCACAGTCTTCAGCCACTCAGCTTGTTTGAGAGACACCAGCAGAGACACAAATGGCTCAGAGACAGAGGCATGGCTTGATTTCTGTGTTGTTGAATCACTGTGTTCCTGTCTCCACATGGCTGTTCTTGGGTGAAGAGAGCCCTAGGAGCCACATGCTCCTATTCCGAGTTGATGGCTGTAAAGAAATATCCTGCCCCCTGGTTACGAATCACCACTATTGTTTCAGACTCAGGAGAAGGAGGCATTTTGGTCTGTGATTTGATACTGCTTTTGTTAAATTCCCACTGTGGTGAGCTTATTGCCTAACAGAAAGCTCTGTAGTGAGGCATAATAAAGAAGGAAGATGTGTGTCTCATGGCAGCTTGCATTCCCTTAAAATAATATAGCATGGTTACCGGAAAATGTACCCTTCAGAGGTAAGGTGCCTTTGGTACCTCTCAAAGTGGGGTCTTAAGAATTCTTCACAAATACTGAGGATCATGGGTCAAATGGGGCCCCCCTCCCACCAATAAATAGCTCCACCCAGAATCTGTGAATAGGACCTTATTTGGAGAAAGGGCTTTTGCAGGTGAAATTAAATTAAAGATCTTGAGATGAGATCATCCTGGATTATCTGGATGAACCCTAATCCAATGACAACTGTCCTATAAGGGAACGGTAGAGGGAGCTTTGAGATACATGTGGAGACTGAGGCAGAGATTGGTGTGATGCTGCCACAAGCCAGGGAACACCAGAAACCACCAGAAGACAGAAGAGTCAGGGAAGGATTCTCCTCCAGAGCCTTTGGAGTGAGCACAGTCCTGCACCTTGACCTTGGACATCTGGCCTCCAGAACCACAGGAGAATAAATTTCTGTTGTTTTAAGTCCCCACCCCACTTGTGCTACATGTTACAGCAGCCCCAGGAACAAATCCACCTACCCTGTGTGAATGCACAATTTTAGATCAGAAAGCAAAAGTGAAGGTTTTAAATAAAACAAATCCTAACCTACACATACCCATTCCTAGGAGAAAGGTTTAGGAATTACATACACTTTTAAGAGTTTTATTAAACCCCAGCTCTTTGGGAGGCCGAGACGGGAAGATCACGAGGTCAGGAGATCGAGACTATCCTGGCTAACACGGTGAAACCCCGTCTCTACTAAAAAAAAATACAAATAGTAGCCGAGCGTGGTGGCAGACGCCTGTAGTCCCAGCTACTCAGGAGGCTGAGGCAGGAGAATGGTGTAAAACCTGGGAGGCGGAGCTTGCACCACTGCACTGCAGCCTGGGCGACAGAGCGAGATTCTGTGTCAAAAAAAAAAAAAGAGTTTTATTAAACCACATTAACTGAAGTTAATATTAAGTAAAGTCTGAGTTGTCCTATGCAGATGGCAAAGCTATGCCTTGCACACTTGACCCCTGCTTAGAACAACATGGTGAAGGCATCACCATCCAGTTTTCATATGGGGAAACCAAAGCTCAGAAAACTGATGCTTCCAGAACCTCCCAGCTAAAGGAGCAGCAAATTTGCGAAAGAATCCCAGGCTTTCTGCTTTCACAAACTATATCCTTGTTTCAGAAGCAGCTTCCCACCAGCTGTGACTTTTACAGGGGTTGTAAATAGCTTTATTTCTAAGATGTAATATATCTGAATCAGAGGAAGCTAGTCTAGGTAACCAATGGAAACATCCACCCCTTCTGAGAACATCCAGTCTCCAAGCCCAAACTTTGAAGCCAAGAAGCTCAGTTGTTGTCTTTTTGTCTTGTCCACATGAAACCAAAGGTTAGGACTTCATTCAAAGACTCCTTTAATACATAATCAGCTAAGATGATGGCAGAGCCTCAAAATTGCTACAAGATGTTATAAAGTCTTTGTGTGGACAACTTTTCCATTTGGTGGTAAAACTGGAGGGTCTTATCACTCTTTTATAACTTTCTATATAATTTTTATGAAACCAAACAGCCGGCATCAAAGACTAGGGGCTGAAATTGCTGCTGCGATCCAACCCAAGTGGCAAAATGGAGTTCTGAAAATCCTAAGGTTCACATCTGGTTCATGGCCTGCCCAGATGACTTGGCTGTGGAACATAGCCCGTGAGTAGACGGATGCAGGAGGAAGCTCAAATTTAATAATCACACTCAGTTACTGAATACAGTCATAAAGATGGAGTCGATGAAATATGTACTCACTGTGCCTTCGTTCATCACGTACCAGAAGACCAGGAGGTATGATCAAACAAATGCAGAACTTGGAGGCAGGGTGGTCTACACTTGGGGTCAGCCAGTAGGTGACCCACCTCATTGAACAGGTACATATCCTGAGAGCGCCAAGTGGACACTCAGTGCTCTTAACCACACACTATGTAAAGGGAGAAAGGAAGAGTTCAATGTTTGGAATTCATCAATGCTGGGTCCAAGCTTGCTCTTAGCCTCTTGCCTGCTGTGTAACACCAGGCAAGACATTACACCTTTTTTAGCCTCAGTAATCTCTACTGTCCAAGGAAGATGGTCATATCATCTTTCAGGGATCACAAGAGGATTAGAAAAAATGTTTGAAAAGTTAGTGATAATGTAGACAGTAGCTGTTATCATTAGCAACTTAAAAGGAGGGGAAACAGTTTGACAGTTTGATATCTAAGAGCATGAGTTTTGAAGCCAGACCCGAATTTGAGTTCCAGTTCTGTCTATCACTAAGGGTTAAGTCTAGAACAACGTGTTTCATTTTTCTCCGCCTCAGTTGGGAGGATATAATAATCTGGAACCTGTGAATTTGATCTTACTTGGGAAGTCTTTGCAGATGTAATCAAGTTAAAGATCTTGAGATGAGATCCTTCTGGGTTACCTGGGAGGGCTCTAGGTGCAATGACAAGTGTCCTTATGATGAACATGACAGAGGAAGGTTTACACGGACACAGAGCAAAGCATCACGTGATAATGGAGGCGGAAGCTAGAGTGATGCATACACAAGCCAAGGAACATAGGTTTCCAGCAGCAACCAGAATCCCAAAGAGGCACAGACAGGGGTCTCTCTCTGAGCCTCTAGAAGGAACCCACCTGTGGACACCTTGGTTTTGGACTTCTGCCTTCAGGACCCTGAGAGACTGAGTTTCAGTTGTTGTAAGTCACCAGTTTGTGTGAATTTGTTATGGCAGCCTTAGGAAACAGACATTACTTTAGCATAGTGCCTCACATGAGAGACGCCCTTCTGAAACAGGGGCTGGGAGAGTTAGTGGAAGCAGCTCTTTATTTGAGGAATTTGGAGACACAATCGTGGAGACATAATCGTGGAGACATTGCCTCTTCCACCTCCCAGTGCCTCCTATCCCCATGTGGGGGACACGCTGTGCCTAGAAAGGCCTGCCCTACCTAACACCTCCTGTGACACCCCCAACATGTCACATGGAGCCTGTAGAAGACATTAAGGCAGCCTGGTGAAGGCCACATGGTGAAGGCCACATAAATGTCAGAGCCAAGATGCAACTTATTTCCCCTGATCATCAACTGAGTGTCTTCTTGTCTTCATTTTGCTTTATTTTGCTTCTGTTGAGGAGAGATGCTGTAAGTTGTTGTTATTTTTGCCCTTTAGACAAGTGCCCCTCGGATTTGGTCTCACACGGCCCTGGTTTTCCAACATGTCTGGAATTGTCTCAAGACGATTCCAAGCATCCTAATGTGACATACTAAAAATGCTCTTAATGTAAAATTCATGATAATTTACCTTAATGGAAAAAGAAGGTAAACTTTGTGCACATTGTTCTGCAACTGTTAAGAAAAGAGTCAGGAATTAAACACACCCACACCCACAATTATGCAATGCCACCCTGAAGTTAGGGACTGAGTAGAGGGCACCCATCTTTGGGATGAAAATTTTAAAATGCAAGTGGGTAGAGCCAGATGTGTGGCATCCCCAAACCAACATGTCCAAATCATGGCAGAAACCCCAGCCCCCTCTAGAAGGGCTTTTAACAGCTATACAAATTTGCAAGGCTGTTTCAGGAAGGAACATAAATCCTCTCCACTTCTGGATTGCCCCTTCAAGGACGTGGGACAGACTTTCCTGCATCCACTGCCTCTCCAGGCAGCAGGCCAGAGGCACAGGGCCACCCTGTTATCCCCATGGAAATCAATGAAGCCTACACAGAACTGATCTTCTAATTGAATGAGAAAGTGAGACCTAGAACATCTGACTGGTGCATGTGAAGGATCTGTTGCTTCTCTGCTGGGTGGAGCTATAGCTGAGGGGCCTGGCCCCATCTGAGTCCTCTTGCCACACCTGATTTCAGCGCAGCTGGGTAGATAGTTCCATGAATGTGGCCAGAGCAGGGCACCTCTCTGCTTTACCACCACAGGGCAGGGCCTGGGTGTGAATTCCCTAGGGGGCCGCCCTCAGCAGTGAAGTGAGAGTTGGTAGATGAATGGGCCAGCCTCCCAGCCTTCAATGGCACAAGGGTGAAGCACATTTATTTGGTCCTTCAGAGGCTGCCTGGAGGACATACACCTAGCTGCCCACAGCAGCCACCATCTCAGTTATGTGTCATGTATTGGCTTTTCTCCTCTTCCCACCTCACTGTCCCCACTGTCTGCTCTGTGCTGGCGTCAGCAGGGTCTACTTGAGAGGAGACACTGAGCAGAGGCTGAGCACGTGAAGCAAACTGTGACCATCTCCTTAAAAGGGCACTTCAGGAGAATCTGAGGAAGCCAACATTTGTCTCCCAGCTGAAAGCAAAGTCAAGGACAAGTTTTGGAATCTGAGAGACTTGCATTCAAATCTTGATCATTTCCTACCTACCTTGATCATTTTAAACCACCTCCCCAAATGGGCACTTCAGGGGGCTCTGGGGAAGGCCATCCTTTTCTCCCAACTAACAGCAAAGTCAAGGACAAGTTTTGGAACCTGAGAGACTAACATTCAAATCTTGATCAACATGTCCTACCTTTGTGGTCATTGGATGAGATAATGAACCTCTCTTTGAGCCTCAGTTTCCTCATCTGTAAACTGAGGGTTAAAAGAGCCAACCTGCAAGCTTGGTGCGAGACTCAAGTGAGATTCAAGACTCTTCAAATTGTGAGACCTCAATTTTAAACACAGAGCTATCAAATTTCTCAGAGACCTACGAGAAAATCTATGTGACCTTGGGTTAGGTAAGAATTTCTTAGCAAAGACACAAAAAGCACAAGCCATTAAAGAAACATATTGATAAGTTGGAATCCATCAAAATTAAATATTTATGCTCTTTGAAAGACACTGTTAAGAGAACGAAAAGATAAGACACAGTTTGCGAGAAAATGTTTGCAAGTTATTTATCTGACGAAAGACTCATATCCAGAGTTTAACCAGAAATCCTACCAAAGAAGATGCATGGATGGCAAACAAGCATATGAAAACATACGTTCAACATCACTGGTGTTAAGAAAAATGCAAATTAAAAAATCAAAATGAAATACTACTACACATTTATTAGAATAGCTAAAAATATACTGGCAATATTAAAAGCTCTCAAGGATATGGGGCAACTGAAACTGTCACACATTGCTGGCAGAAGTGTGACATGGCACAACCTTTTTGAAGAACAGTTTGGCAGCATCTGACAAAGTTCATATATTCTTGCATGTGACCCAGCAAATCCGTTCCCAGGTATTTACCTAAAAGTAATGAAGACGTGTCCATACAAAAACCTGTATGCAAACGTTTAGAGCAGCCTTATTCATAATCACCAATAGATCCACAAATTGCGGTGCATGCATATCACGGAATACTACTTGGCAATGAAAAGGAATGAACTGTGGATACAGGCAACAACTGGAGGGATGGCAAATGTCTTATCCTAAGTGAAAGAAATGAGGGCCAAAGGCTACCTACTGTATGATTCCATGTATAGGCTATGCTGCAAAGGCAAAACTATAATAACAGAAAACAGATCAGAAATTAAGAAGTTGACCATAAAGAGAAATGAGGGGCATTTTGGGGAGTGATGGAAGCATTATAAATCTCAATTCTGGTGGTGTTTACTGATTCTATGTGGTTTCCAGAGGTTGGGTTTGGAAGTGGCTACAGAGGGGCACCAGGGAATTTGGGGGATGACAGAAATACTCTATATCTTGACTGTGGCATTGATTACACCACTATGTACATTGGTTAGAACTCATAGACCAGTACACCTTTAAAGTATGAATTTTATGTATATAATTCTATCTCAATAAACTGGCTTGAAAAAAAAAGGCACGGACATGTAGCAAACTCTGGCTACAGGTAAGTTTAAGATCTTCAGGCTCTCAACTGCCTGTATCCCATCTCACCACAGGCCTGTCCCACGCACCTGCTCTGGCATTTCCCTGGCCGCATCTCAGAGCACACACTGTCCTATCTGCCCAGCGTCTGCGTCTGGGTTAGGGACTGCCTATCCCCAGAGAAAACAGCAGTTGTGCAGTTTACTGGAACATGCTTCAGCATCCAGCCCACACTACTCAGGTGCTCCTGCCTCCGCCAAGCAGCATGACTTCGGACAAGTCATCTGGTCTTGATTTTGGCATCTGCAATGGAGGTGTCAATATCTGCAGGCAGATACAGCAGTACCTGTCAAAGACAGCTCTGGAGACTGCCTCCCAGTTCAGGACCAGCTGCAACCCTCATTTGCTGTGGCCTCCAGACAAATCCTTTTGCAGCTCTGGGCCTCTGTTTCCTCACCTATGGGGCAAGGGAGAGATGAGCCTGGACCTCCCTGGGTGGTGGTGGTGAGTTCTGCATAAAGTTGCAGAAAGCAGCCAGCACTGGCCGAAGTTCACACTCAATGATAAAAGTTAGCTGTTACCACTGTCATCACAGTGACTGTGATGGATGGAATCATGTTCCCCCAAGATTTACATGATGAAGCCTAACCCCTAATACCTCCAAATGTAACTATTTGGAGATAGGGTTTCTAAAGAGGTCATTAAGTTAAAACGAGGTCATTCAGGTGGGCCCAATTCAATCTGACTGTTGTCCTTATAAGAAATTAAGATGGAGACACATGCAAAAGAAAGGCCATGTGAGGACACAAGAGAAAGTGGCCATCTAGAAGCCAAGGAGAGAGGCCTCAGGGGAAACCAACCCTACTGACACTTTGATCTTGCACTTCTGGCCTCCAGAACTGTGAGCAAATAAATGTCTGTTGTTTGGGCCCCCCGGTCTGTGGTGCTCTGTCATGGCAGCCCTGGCAAATTAAGCGATTATGGTTGAGAAGCCAGGATACCAGCCAGTGACATTTGCCCAGGACAGTGGTTTGGTGCATTCCGCTGTGGAGTGAAGGGTGATTCTTGCTAGAACCTCTGGAGCTCACATGTGTCTCCATCTGCTGTGAACCCCGGGCCATTTTCCTCACTGATTTTTGATATCTAGGCCCAATGCGTGACTCCTATTTCTCATTTACTGAATGAAACACCAAGAGAAGAACTTGGGGCTGGCCTCCTTTCTCCTTCCCCCAGCTTCAACACACAGCTTGGAAGCCCACTGCAGACCCCCAATCTCTGGCCGGATGCCTGATCCACCAAGCTCTCGGGCCCTGCACAGAAAAGTTGGATTTCCCTGCAAATCTCATTCTTTCCAGAAAGTTTCTTCCTTCTTCTTCTCCTCCCAAACATGCCTTGGAAGGAATATGAGTACATCTAATATTGCACAATAAACATCCACAAAGGATGCCAGAGGCAGTCCATAGTGCCTGCCCAGAAGGGAATCCCAGCCTAGTTGTGCTCCTCCATTCCTGTTCACAGGGTGACTCAGCCATGCTTCCTGGGCTCCCATGGCGTGCACTCCCCATCAGCCCCCAGAATGCCTGCAGCGGGAGGCTATGCCAGGGCACTGGGCACAGCCAAGCACAGCCCGGGTCCTTGCCCCCTGCCCGTTCTCACGTGGTTCTCCCCGAACTGGTGCTTGACGTTTTTGCTCTGAGTTTTCCTTTCTTGGGATGCTTCATTCCTTCATCTTCCCTTTGGTCTGAGCCCCTTGTTCTGAAGGGATAGAATGGTGTCTCAGGTAGACCTGAGCAGCCTTGTGCAGACTGGAAAGAAACCTGAATGTGATGTTTTCCAGCCGTGTGATCTTGAGAAAATCACTTCCACTCTGTGCCTCAGTTTCTCCCTCAATGAAGTGGAAAGAACTTTGTCACCTTGAAGAGTGTCTGGGAAGATGGACAATAAATAAGAAATAACAAACAACATAACAGCCTGTAGAGGTACAAATCAGGATGCCAGGCCGTTTCCTGTCTCACTGAACCTCACACCAACATGCTCTCAGCGTCCCCAGGCTAGAGACAACAAATAACTACTCCAGGAGGGGAAATGGCCGGTGCAGGGGCAGAGCTACTCACATATTTGAAAGGGGCTTTGAGAATTAGAAAGAATGTACAGATGTAGGGAGTTTAACTGGACCTCTAAGACCACAAGTTCTGGGGCAAGGCGGTCTGAGTTTGAAGCTCACCTGGGTCTTGTCCTAGCTATGTTACCCTGAACAGGTTATTCAAACTTTCTGTGACTCAGTTTCCTCATCAGTAAAATGGGAATAATAATAGTACATACCTCACATGATTGTGTGTGAAGTTTAAATGCACCAGTCATACAAAGCACTTAGAGCAGGGCCCTGGACACAGAATGACTCAATAAATGTCAGCTGTGATTACTGTTCTTATTACTATCATCATCATTATTATTACCATCATCTGTATTATTACTTTAAAAAGAGCACTAGTCAGAGGACTCAGAAGTCCTGGTTCTTGAAGCACCTTGGCTTGCAGTGGTGAGAACGTGGGTTTTGGGGTCAGACAGGTTTAGCTCCCAGGCCTATTCTGGCCCATGCCTGCCGTGTCACCCTTGGATGCCTGAGCTGTGGTTTCATCTGTAAAGTGAGGCTGAGCAGCCCAGGGGTCCAGGCAGGGCTTCAGGATGACATGCACAAAGCCCCTCAGGAAGTGCCAGGCGCTGGATACAGAAGGGTCAGGGGCTGTTGCTACAGTTGTCACTGTTGCTTGTTCACAGCTAAGAAGGATTGGACAAAGTTGGAGCCACCCAGGCAGGGTCCCATAGTTCCAGGATCAAGCAGGGAGCTCAGGTCACACCAGCCTCTCCACCCTCCAGCCAAGGGCATGATAACAACTGGGGAGCTTTTCCTTCTCCTGGCCAGTCTGCAGAGCAAGAGACTTTCCCAGTTAGCAGCAAGCGTGAGGCTCCCTATCTGGGCAACTGCACAGCACTGACCTGCCTGACCTTGTGCCCCCAAAATTGCAGGTATCTTCCTCCTAAGAAGGATCTTGGAGGCCCTTTCTTTCATGTTTACTTAAGACCCAGAAGCATCTGAAGGGAGCGTTTGAAAAAAAAGCATGCGTCATTGTTTTGTCAACAATGTAATGATAGAAAACAAGAAAATATAAAGCAACACCCCACAGTGAGGGATAAACACCTTATCACATGACCTGATAATACCTAATTATTACAATTCTGGGAGCTTTTAAATGCTTGGGGGATCGAAGACAGAGGAGAAAGGCCAAGATTACATTACCTGGAAGTATACTTAATATGTGATAGAATACCACTCAGCCACAAAAAGGAATGAATTAATAGCATTCACAGCAACCTGGATGAGATTGGAGACTATTATTCTAAGTGAAGTCACTCAAGAATGGAAAACCAAACATCATATATTCTCACTAATAAGTGAGAGCTAAGCTATGAGGATGCAAAGGCATAAGAATGACACAATGGACTTTGGGGACTCAGGGGGAAAGGGTGGGAAGGGGGTGAGGGATAAAAGAGTACAAATTGTGTGCAGTGTATACTGGCCAGGTGATGGGTGCATTAAAATCTCACAAATCACCACTGAGGAACTTACTTATGTAACCAAATACCACTTGTTCCCCAATAACTTATGAAAATAAAAAAATTAAAAATAAAATTAAATATAAAATATATTCTTTAAAAAAACCAGCATCTTTGACGTTTGGGAGCTGAGGAAGATGAGGACGGGGGAGAGTAATGGTCAGAGGACCACACCTCTGGG
The DNA here is from genome assembly GCF_001698545.2 of Rhinopithecus bieti. Taxonomy (NCBI): domain Eukaryota; kingdom Metazoa; phylum Chordata; class Mammalia; order Primates; family Cercopithecidae; genus Rhinopithecus; species Rhinopithecus bieti. Next base: position 7,611,711 of record NW_016818964.1, read on the forward strand.
CCTGAGAAAAGGCGCTACCTGACTAACTGCCAGCATCAGAGAGCAGAGCCCTGAGACCAGAGGGAAGAAACTTGAGGCAGACGCAGCAGTCATGCCAAAGGCTGCCCTCCAACTGGGCGTGCTTCATAGATTCCGTGCAGTTCCATCCAAGAGCATGGCAGAGACCAGCTCGGAAAGATGAGAGGACCTACTGTGTACTGGACACTTTATGTGCACATCCCCAAGGAAGTCTCCCAGATAGCTTGCTAAGCGGCAATTGTAGGCTCATTTTTCAGAAGTAAAAACACAGCTAACAGCAAATGAGAAGTAGACAGGCTTGTTCCCACCACAACGCACTGATTGAGGGCTCAGTGCATTCGGGATCTGGGGTGGTCCCCAGAATCCAAAGGTGAATAAGATGAATGGGATCTAGGTTTGTCCTTGGGTAGCTCAGGTCTACCAGGGACAACCTCAGTAACCGAGCATGACAAAGAGGGTGGCAGGCTCTAGGACGGACACTTTACCAATTACAGAACTACAGATGGCAGATCCTGGTCAGAAGAAGCTACCTGAGCCAGATCTTGATGAAAGAGGATGTTTACCAAGAAGAAGTAACACTGCAAGCAGTAGACCATAGCCAGGTCACAAACAGACTTCATTTGGCTGCCAGTGTTGAATAATGTTTAGATGAGGGTGAACCTTTAAAGATCAGACTTCACATAAGATCTGGCAACTGGCTAGGCTCAGTGGCCCACACCTATAATCCCAGCACTCTGGGAGGCCAAAGCAGGAGGATTGCTTAAGGCCAGGAGTTTGAGACCATCCTGGGCAACATAGTGAGACACCATCTCTACAAAAAAATAAAAGTAAGCCAGGCACAATGTCTCATGTCTGTAATCCCAGCACTTTGGGAGGCCAAGGCAGGCAGATTGCGAGGTCAGGAGTTCAAGACCAGCCTGACCAACATGGTGAAACCCCGTCTCTACTAAAAATGCAAAAATTAGCCTGGGGTGGTGGCACATGACTGTAATCCCAGCTACTCAGGAGGCTGAGGCAAGAGAATCACTTGAACCCAGGAGGCGGAGGTTGCAGTGAGCCAAGATTGCACTACTATACTCCAGCGTGGGCAACAGAACAAGACTTCATCTAAATAATAATAATAAATAAAATTTAAAAAATAAAAATAGCCTGATGGAGTGGTGCACAGCTGTGGTCTCAGTTACTCGGGAGGCTGAGGCTAAGGGATTGCTTGAGCCCGGGAGGTTGAAACTGCCATGAGCTAGGATTGTGCCTCTGTAGTCCAGCCCAAGCAACAGTAAGTCTCCGCCTCTATTGAAAAAAAAATTAAAATAAAAAAAACAATTCTGGCAACCCAGGACCCCCTTAGCTACATGACTTCAATCAACTAAACAACAAACATCCCAGTTTAGACAGTCATCTCAAGACTCTCGTACAGAGTCCCTACCCCACCCTTCCACACTCCACCCCATCAGCTTTATTCCACATGCATGGTGCCTGCAGACATTTGCATTTGTGCTTTCTAAGACCACAGACTTTAAGCCATTAATCAAGCTCTTTTTGTTTTGTATGGAAAGTTGTTTCATCTAACATGTTACATATGGCATTCAGCCAAAAACACCCAGAAATCCCTGAATCCCACTTCCCATTGTACAGAAGGAAACACAGTGGCCAGGGAGGCAAAGAGCTGTGGCCTGCCTTTCACATTCATTTTGCATTTAATGGAACCACACAGCAACTCTACCAAGTAGGTGCTGGGCATTTTGCAGCAGCCCAAACAAGGCTTTGAGAAGTTGGGAGGCTTGCCCAAGGTCACCCAGCTAGTAAGAGTGAGAGCTTGGATGGGACCCAGGATTTCTGACTCCATATCCAGTGCTTTGCCCACCACACCACAAGGGCTGCCTCCCATGTAGAAAGGACTGTGGAGGACAACAGAGAGTCAGAGACCCAGGGAGGCCCAAAACCACAGAGGACCCGATGTCACCCAACTGTCAACAGTAAAAGTGGGCAGCTGATGCTCAAACGGTTTGCATCTGTTCCCGGCATTTTTCTGAAACTCCCAAAGCATAAAGTGTGCAGGAAAATGTTCTATTTCACACACACACACACACACACACACACACACACACACACACAGTGTCACATTGTTATAGGCCTGTTCTTTGGGGCACACTTGAGCATCGCCAGCTCCCCACAGCCTGGAGACAGCCGAACAATCATCCGCCCTGGGCCACCAAGGGATTTTTGTTTTGTATTAAGCCAATCTGGTCTAGATTAAAGATAAGTGGGAATAATTCCTTCAAATGAAAACACAAAATCTTTGAACAGAATCTCCCAGTCCACAGTCATGAGAGGCCAGAGCCTTGGGCGTCTGAGGCCATGACATGTGCAGGCAACTGTCCCCGGCAGGAAGAAGGGAAAATATCAGAAAAAGGGATTGTGATTCTTTATGATTAGGTTGGATCTCAATGATACCTCTCCCTGCTGGGACAATCATAGAATGAATGAATCATTCATTCAGCCCTTGGCCCAGTTCAGGGTGTGTAAAACAACAGAGGCACAGCCCTTCCCTGTGGGGTCTTCCAGTCTAGTGGGCAGAAAGACACAGACAGGAGGGACTGCAGAAGGCTCCCGAAGCTGCTCTCACAGCTGCTTCCCCAAAATGTGTCCCCACCGTGCTTCTCATCAATGGCCCCGTCATCCTCCCAGGTGGTCAAGTCTGATGCTGGAGCCGTACCTGAACCGTCTGTCTCTTTCACCTTCCACTTCTAAGACAGAAGGCCGTCATCCTGGCTGAACTCCAGCATCAATTTCTGTTCCCATTGCCTCTGCCCTTCCCCTCCTCCTGGTCTGCACCTTTGTTCAGGCTGTTCGTCTCTCCCCTGGACCTCGGCCACAGCCCTGTCTCTGGATCGCCCTGCTCCTGGGTTCCACACCACCCTTGGAGGGGTCTTTCAGAGGCTGTAGGTCAATGTCCTCCCAGCTCCAAATCCTTCAAGGACTTCTCATCGCTCTTAGAATAAGATCAAAATCTCCTGTCATAGTTGGCCCGTGGGGTCCCCAAAATGGACACACGGCTCCCCCACCCCATGCAATGGCTCACTTGCCCACACACCTCAACAGCACCAAGGGGTGCTCACCACAGGGCCTTTGCACCGCTGCCCCCTCAGCCTCAGTGCCTTACCTGCATTCTCAAAACTGCCAGATCCCTCAACCCCCCAGCCCCCGCTGCGTGTCTGCTCCTTGGAGTTGTGACAGCTTTATTGTGCCTGCAGCACTGTTTGTCGAAACAGACAAACAGTGTTTGTCTCTCTGTCTTCCCAACTAGACCAGAAGCTGCTTGAGGGCAGGAAGGAGATCTGTTGTGACACTCCAGGCATAGCTTAGAATGGTCACTGTAACAGAATCTTTGAACAAAGCCAGAAGTCACTGGGTCCAGTGCTCCAGGAAGTACTGGAATCCATTTTGCAGCTCCTTGGGGGGCAACTGTTTCTCATCTGCCTGGCTGCCTCCCATGGCAGGAAACCCCTGTTCTTCCAAGGATGCTGATCTTATCCTTAAATTAGTTTGATGACTAAGTAGGTCTTTCTCACATGGAACTTTGCCTTCCTGCAACATCTTCTTTCTAGGCCTCCTTCCCTCCTGTAGAACCTGCCATGGTAAGCTGCTTCTCCATCTCCGTAGTGGCACTCCAGTTACTTCACGATGGTGCTCTGGCTTATTCGGCGTTTTCTCAAGCGTAATCTCAGGGCCTCTAACTGTACTCCTCACAGGACTTCTCTTGGAATTCTTGGACTATCTCGGTTACCGTTCCTTGGACCTGCTTATACTTTTTAAAAATATTCTAAACATTTTAGCCAACCGACCCAATACTCCAGACATGGTCTGAGTAGCACAAAGTAGAATTTTCAGCTCACTTATCATAGAGACTATACTCCTGTTATTGTAACCCAAGTATACACTACTTTGGCAGGTATCTGTGGTCAGATTTCCCAGAAATGGACTAGGGACTTATTAGAGAAGTTGTCCTGGAGGAAACTAGTAAGAGACTGTGGTAAGGAGAGCATCAAAGGAAGAAACCTAGCAAGGCTGTGACCACAGCCAAAGCCCTAGGAAGGTGTATCAGTCTGTTCTCAAGCTTCTATAAATAAATACCTGAAACTTGGTAATTTGTCAAGAAAAGAGGTTTAATTGGCTCATGGTTCTGCAGAATGTACAGGTAGCACGGCTGGGGAAGCCTCAGGAAGCTTTTCACCATGGTGGAAGGGGACGGGGAAGCAGGCTGGTCCTACATGGCCAGAGCGAAAGGAAGAGAGAGAGAAGGGGGAGGTGCAACAGACTTTTAAACAACCAGATCTCATGAGAATTCACTCTCACAAGAATAACACAGGGTAAGTCCACCTCCACGAAACAGTCACCTCCCACCGGACCCCTCCTCCAACAATGGTGATTACAATTCCACATGAGATTTGGTTGGGAACACACAAATCCAAACCATATCAAAAGGGCAGCCTCAGACTGACCCTGCAGGGGAGCTCTGGAGTAATAATTACACCTTCCAGTTTCTCAGACTTGAGCCAGGGAGCTGGGCTCTCATACTCCCTCACTGATCAACCCTTGGCTAAGGAAGCCCCAAGGGGTCATAACCTCTCAGGCAGTCCCTGTTCTCTTCCAGGGATGGCAAAGCAACTCCAGTAGCCTGAAGGCAGGCCCCAGAGAGGGGCACAGATGCAGAAGGTTAGAGACCAAAGCACTGAAGCCAAGAAAAGGGTGCATCTGAGCTCTGCTCTGTTCTTGTACAGTTTTCATCTTAGACATAAACACGAGACTACATGTTCATCCCTGCATCCTTCAACTTCCAATGACATCTGAACTTCCAACTCTCAGTGACATCTAGCAAGCCAAGATAATGTTAAATAGTGTTTCTCTCACCCAGCACAGTCACGTTGACTTGTACCTTCATTCTATGGGTAAATCTGCTGCAGATCTGACTGCTTTTTATTGAATGCCTACTATTTCCATAGCATAACATCAGCCCTTCTTGCATTTTTTTACAGCTTTGTTTGAGACGAGAACTTCCAGAATGCTCACCACATCCATGAAGAAGAATTGCCATTTGTGGCTCAGAATCTGCATCTGGCCATAGCTGACCCAACGGCAGATGCCCTGGAGAGGAGCCTTGCCCAGGACAGGAACACACCACCAAGGAACCCCAAGGAATCAGTGAAGGATGCATAGCTCCCATGTGATCTTTAAGATAAAGATACTACTTACCCCGATACTTGTCATGGCAGCGTGGCCTAGGGCCTAGAGGCTGTAGGACATGGAAACTGTCTCCAAGATAAAATGGCCTCTAGAATGTCTGAGATGATAAATTTAAACAATGATGCACACTAATGTTCTGAGAAATGACCAGGCCCCTTGCGGTTGCTCAAACTGAGGATATATACCTGAAATGAGGATATGAATCGTGCCTACTTCAGAGAGCCTCCATGAGGATTAGAGGGGACACCCTGAGGACAGTGACCCCATCCGTGTGCACAATGGGTGGGGAGCACCATGTGACTGTCATTCTTATTTCTACCTGGGCCACAGGCTCTCTTACTCTGATTTTTAAATCCTTTCTTGAGGACAGATATTTTAAGCCTCCTTAATTATTGGGTAAGAATTCAGATAAGACAAAGAAAACAAGTGGATAAATTTAGACCAAAAAAGAAAAGAAGATTGTTTAATCCTGGATTACAGTCACCCAATGGTCCAAGAAATTTCACATCATAAACTATGACAGACCGCACGTTAATTTTTAAGGTCAATGTTGAAAACAACAACTTCCTAATGAGGTTAAAAACATGGAATAATTGAACAGGCAATTAAGTGAATATCATGTGCTTTACCTCACCCTAAATTTGTCATATTCAACATTTCTTCTAAAGGGTAGAATAGTTTTGTCGGACCCAGTGATACTTTCCTCCAGTTGGATGGAACTAAAACTATGGCACCATAGGATCTCAGCAGCAAGAGGACAGGAAAGTTGTCATCTAGCCTGAATCTCTCGTTTCAAGATGGCCCATCTGGGATGCAGAGAGGGAAAGGGAGCTGCTTGTGCCTCATGGTTACTAGCAGCATCAGGACTAGAACCCACCCACATGTTGTCCCAGGTCTCTTACAGTTTGAAAAGGTCATGACTTCACTGAGCAGAGGTCTTGAAGCTCCTTTGAGGCAATTGAAAAGCTCTCTGAGGAAGGTACTCAGCCCTTTAAAGCCTGTGACCTTCACATGTGAGTAAAAAGGAAGAAGACACCAGAACATTCTTGAAAAAGAAGGATGACCTTGAAGGACTCACACTTCCTAATTTCAAAACTTGCTACAAAGCTGCAGTAGTCAAAGCAGTATGGTACTGGCATAAGAATAGACACATAGATCAATGAAATAGAAATGAGAATCCAGAAACAAGCCTTTATATTTGTGGTCAATTGATTCTTTACAAGGGTGTCAAGATAGTTAAACACAAACAATAGACTTTTCAATAAAAGATGCTAGGATAACTGGATAGCCCCATGTAAATGAGCAAATTCTGACCCCTCTTTCATACATATATAAAGATTAACTCAAAATGGACCAAACACCTAAATATTAAAGATAAAACTATAAAACTCTTAGAGGAAAAGTAGGAATAAATTTTATGAGCTTGAGATAAGCAATGTTTTCTTGGCTACAACAATAAAAACAAAAGCAATAAAAGAAAAAATTATATAAATTGAACTTTATCAAAATTTAGGGCTTTTATGATTTAGACTACTATCAGGAAAGTGAAAAGACATCCCAAAGGATGGAAAACTAATTTGAAAATTATGTATCTGATGTAGGACTTGTTTCCAGAGTATACAACAAACTCTTTCAACTCCATAATAAAAACTTATATAACACAATGTTTAAACGGGCAAAGGATCTGAATAGGCATTTCTCCAAGGATTATATACAAATGACCAATAAAGACATGAGAAAATGCTCAGCATCATTAGTTATCAGAGAAATGCAAATCAACACCACAATGAGACACCCATTTCACACCCACTAGGATGGTGGGATCAAAAGGATGGACAATCACAATTGTTGTTGATGATACAGAGAAGTCTCATAGCAGGTGAGAGTATAAATGGTGCAGTCACTTTGGAAAAGAGTTTGGCGGTTCTTCCAAATGTTAACTGCACAGCTACTGTATGACTCAACAATTCTATTTCTAAGTTACATCCACGAGAAATGAGTACATAGATCACACAAAAACTTATACATGGATATTCAAGCAGCATTATTCATTGTCAATATTCCAAAATAAATAAAACATGAAAACAACCCAGTGCCCATCAACTGATAAACAGACAAAATGTGGTGTATTCACAAAATGGAATGTTATTTAGCAATAAAAAGCAATTAAGTTCTGATACATGTTACAACATGGATGAACCTCAGAAACATTACACTAAGTGAAAGAAGTCAGTCACAAAAGACCACATGTTGTATGATTTCATTTATTTGAAATGGCCAGCACAGAAAAATGCATAGAGACAGACATAGAATAGTAGTTGCCTAGAGTGGGGAAAATGAAGAAGGATGTTACTGGATACAGGGTTTCTTTTTGGAGTGCAGAAAATATTCTAAAATTAGATTGCAGCAATACTTGGGTAACTCAGTGAATTTACCAAAAACCACTGAAGTGTGTACTTTAAATAAGTGAACTGTATGTATGCAAATTATATTTCAATAAAGCTATTTTTTTTAAATGGAAGAGATACATTTAAGCATTCATTCATTCGTGATTCAACATTCATTGAATTATTCTATTCTAGATTATGGACTACAGTAATGAGTCTACCCTACATAAATACCCTACATTCTATTGGATGATAGAGACATTAAGCAAATAAACTACAGTCCAAGAGCCAAATCCAGTCCATCACCTGTTGTTATAAATAAAGTTTTATTGACACCCAGCCATGCTCATTTATTTACATATTGTGTTTAGATATTTTATGCCACAACAGCAGGAATGAGTAGTTGCAACAGAGCCATGTAACTCACAAAGCCAAAAATAATTACTATCTGTTCCTTTAAAGAAAGTTTGCCAGTTCCTTTAATAGAAAGTCAATTAATGAGATGGGCTGAGTCCAGATAAAAGAGGGTAAGAAGACAGTGAGTGACATGAGCTGCTGTTTCAGGCAGATGAGTCAGAAGGTCTTTCTGAGCAGTGATACTGGAGTCCCTAATGAGCATGGGACTGGAGTGAGTCACGTGACCACCTAGGTGAAAAGTGGTCCGGGAAGAGAGAACAGACTGCACAATTACATTAGTCCATTTTCACATTGTTGATAGAGACATACCCAAGACTGGACAATTTACCAAAAAAGAGATTTAAAGAACTCACAGTTCCACATGGCTGAGGAGGCCTTGCAATCATGACAGAAGGCAAGAAGGAGCAAGTCACGTCTTACATGGATGGCAGAAGGTAAAGAGATAGCTTGTTCAGGGAAACTCCCCCTTATAAAACCATCAGATCTCATGAGACTTATCACTAGAAGAGTACAGGAAAGACACGCCACCATGATTCAATTACCTCCCACCAGATCCCTCCCACAACATTTGGGAATTCAAGATGAGATTTGGGTGGGACACAGTCAAGCCATATCAATGATGGGAGCCACTGAGGCAAGACTGTGTCCCAGGAGCCAAACGAACTACAGGAGTCACAGGAGGGAACATAAGTACCCAGATGGCCACACCCACAGCACCAACCCAAGCTTGGAGATAAATGAAATCATTTCAGAAAATCTTAGGAAAATAGACACTAGGAGGCATTTCACTTTGGGGTGCAAGGGACTCTTAACCAAACAGCCACCAAAAGTCACTGATGGTGAGTGGATTGGATAAAGCTATACTTTAAAGCAGAAAGTCCAAACTCATCAACACTGTTCTCCCAGGCCAGCAGAAGCTGTTGCAGGATGCAGAGGACTGCTGGGGGTGAGAGGCAGCAATCGCTATGGGGGACCTAAGTTAGAAATGTCCCTTTGTCACTTACTGGCTGTGTGCTGCCATGATGGATTTGTTTATATATGTTATTATTATAATAAGGATTTATTACCTTATTATCTCCAGCAAGGCCCTTCCTTCTCTTGAGTTCCAGCTTCCTCTGACAGGAATGATAATCATATTTCCTCCTTAATACATACACAATCACCCACCCTGAGACCAGACACTGACACTTCCTCAGTTTGTGCCATTGAAGCCGAAAGTGGCTGATGGTCAGGGGTAGCCAGCAGGGTTTACAATCCTGAAGGTCAGCTCCTCTTGGAATGTCACAAATCTCCCCCTACAACTGGCAAATAAACACCCCTAGCAGAGGCAGGGATACACTCTCCTGCCTAATCCAGGATAAGAAAAACACAAATATCACCACTTCACATCTGCAAGCCTCCAAAAAAAATAAATAACGTAACATAACACGCTAGAGGATACACTGAAAATCCCAAATTGCATTTACTCAGAAGGTCCGTTTCGAGTCAATGTCCAGAATGTTTTGGAAATATGTCCAGAGGCTTCTTTCATTTCATAGTATGCCCGGGGCATTATTTTCTGTTCGCCTCATATGCCTGCAGGAGAATGAGAATGCACTGTGCAGGCATTGTGCTGGTCGAAAGGAACCAGATGGCTTTAAGGCACAGGAGACCTGTAGGGTGGTGTCTGCATCCGTGAGTGAGCCAAAGACGTGTTTGTCTCCTGTTGGATAATTTGGAACCTCAGGAAACCTCACCTCATTGTTATTTTAACAGCAAATAATTCCATTGGAGCTGTGAGGAAGAGTCTAGAGATAACTGCTCTGTCCACTCTGCCCTGAAGGGATCTTTAGTGCCCCAAGTCCCCAGAGATACTTCCTCTGCCTTTCAAAGATTGGCATCATGACAAAATCCAGTCTGGAGTCCAGAAGTGCCATGCTTTCTGGACTCCAAGGGCTTCCTCTATGCTGCAACAGAGAGTGACTGCGATCTTCACTGGAAATTCTCCACTGGGTGTGGTGGCTCACGCCTGTAATCAGCACTTTGGAAGGCCGAAGTGAGCAGATCACAAGGTCAGGAGATGGAGATCATCCTGGCTAATACGGTGAAACCCTGTCTCTACTAAAAAAAAATAAAATAAAATACAAAAAATTAGCCAGGCGTGGTGGCACGCATCTGTAGTCCCAGCTGCTCAGGAGGCTGAGGCAGGAGAATGGCATGAACCCAGGAGGCGGAGCTTGCAGAGAGCCGATATAGCCCCACTGCACTCCAGCCTGGGCGACAGAGAGAGACTCTGTCAAAAGAAAGGAAGAAAGGAAGAAATCATCCCCAACCTGGAGGACTAGGTGTCCCACACTGATATGACTTAGCTGTTTGTTCCCTCCTGATACAGTTTGTCTGTGTCCTCACCCAAATCTCATCATGAATTGTAACTCCCACAATTCTCATGTGTCATGAGAGGAGCCTGGTGGGAGGTAATTGAATCATGGGGGTGGGTCTTTCCTGTGCTGTTCTTCTGATAGTGAATAAGTCTCATGAGATCTGATGGTTTTTTTAAAAAAGGAAGATTTCCTATACCAACTCTCTCTCTTTGCCTGCTGCTATCCACGTCAGATGTGACTTGCCTTCCACCATGATTGTGAGGCTTCTCCAGCCATGTGGAAACGTGAGTTCTCCATTAACTCTCTTTCCTTTGTAAATTGCTCCATCTTGGGTATGTCTTTATCAGCAGCATGAAAATGAACTAATACACCTCCAAATCTCATGTTGAAATGTGATCCTCAGTGTTACAGGTAGGGCCTGGTGGGAGGTGGTTGGATGATGGGTGCAGATCCTTTATGAATGTCTTGATGGCATCCTTGCAGTAATGAGTGAGTTCTCACTCTGGATTCACAAGAGATCTGGTTGTTTAAAAGAGCCTGGCACCTCCCCTACTCTTGCTCCTGTTCTCACCATGTGATGTGCCTGCTCAGCCTTTCCCTTCCACCATGACTGTAGCCTCCCTGAGGCCTCACCAGAAACAGATTCCAACACCATGCTTCCTGCAGAGCCTGCAGAATGGTGAGCCAATTAAACCTCTTTTCTTTATAAATTACCCAGTCTCTGGTATTCTTTCATAGCAATGCAAGAATAGACTCATACACTCTGCTGACTTGCTTTTCCTGAATTGCATGACACCCATGATCCACCTGGGAACCATTCTTAATCCCAAGCCCAATATATTTCCTAAAGCTAAAGAACTTTTTATTCAAAGGAAGCTGTATTAGTCAGTTCTCATGCTGCTTATAAAGACATACCTGAGACTGGGTAATTTATAAAGAAAAGTTTGACACACAGTTCTGCAGGGCTGGGGAGGCCTCAGGAAACTTACAATCATGATGGAAGGGGAAGCAAACACATCCTTCTTCACGTGGCAGCAGCAAGAAGCGCCGAGCAAAAAGGGGGAAACTATAAGATCTTATGAGAACTCACTATCAGGAGAATACCAGCATGGAGGTAACCACCCTCATGATTCAATTACCTCCCACTGGGTCCTTCTCACAACCCATGGGGATAATGAGAACTGCAATTCAAGATGAGAATTGGGTGGGGACACAACCAAACCATATCAGAACCCTTGAGCAGAATGTCTGCCCTGAGATATAAAACAAATAAAAAGGAAGAAGCTCTAGATGAATTAGTGAGTTTCAAACTTCACCACTATCCCACCAGTGTCTGCTCCTCCCAATAAACTCCACTCTGGGACCAAATGGGAACCACCAGGAATCCAGAAGGCACAACTGGAAAACCAGTTTAACCCAAACTTTTCATTTTACAGATGAGGAAACTGAGCCCCAGGGTCACGAAGTACCTTGCTCAAAGGCCAAGGCAAAATCAGGCCAGGACCTGGTTCTACTAATTCAGAGGTTGGCAAATTATTTCTCTAAAGTTCTCCAAAAACGTCCAGATAGTAAATATTGAGGGAATATGGTCTCTGTTGCAAACACACAGCTCTATCATTATAGCTCAAAAGAAGTCATAGACAATACATAAACTAATGGACATGTTGGGGTTCCAGTAAAACATTATTTATAAAAACAAGCAGTAAGAGCTGCATGATGTTCATAGCAGCATTATTCACAATAGTCAAGTGTGGAAGCTACCCAAGTACCCATGAACAGATGATAAACAAAATGTGTTACATCCATATGATGGAATATTATTTAGTCTTGAAAAGGAAGCGAAGTCTGACCCATGCTATAACATGGATGGACCTTGAGGACTGAGTGAAGTAAGCCAGTCACAAAAGGACAAATATGGCATGATTCTCCTTCTTTTTTATTTTTTTTTTCTTCGAGGGACGGATTCTTACTCTTGCTGCCCAGGTTGGAGTATAGTGGTGCGATTTCAGCTCACTGCAACCTCCACCTCCCAGGTTCAAGTGATTCTCCTGCCTCAGCCTTCCAAGTAGCTGGGATTACAAGCACCTGCCATCATACCCCGCTAATTTTTGTATATTTAGTAGAGACGGGGTTTCACCATATTGCCCAGGCTGGTCTTGAACTCCTGACTTCAGGTGATCTGCCTGCCTTGGCTTCCCAAAGTGCTCAGATTACAGATGTGAGACACTGTGCCCAGCCAGCATGACTCTACTTTTATGAGTCTCCCAGAGGAGTCAAATTATAGAAAGTAGAATGGAGGTTGCCAGGGGCTGGAAGCAGAAGGAAGTGAAAGCTAGTGCTTAATGGGTACAAAGCTTCAGACTGGGAAGATGAAAAGTTCTGGAGATGGATGGTAGAGATGGATACACAACCAGGTGAATGTCCTTAATGCCACTGAATTGTGCACTTAGATATTGTTAGGATAGCAAATTTTATGTTAGGTATATTTTACCCCAATTTAAAAAACAAAATAAATTAATTTTTAAAGTAATGGGTGAGATTTGGCCCATAGACTGTAGTTTGCCAAGCTGTGGGACAGTTCAAGCTACTTGTCTTAAAACAAAAAGGTGGCCGGGCGCGGTGGCTCAAGCCTGTAATCCCAGCACTTTGGGAGGCCGAGACGGGCGGATCACGAGGTCAGGAGATCGAGACCATCCTGGCTAACACAGTGAAACCCCATCGCTACTAAAAAAAAAAATACAAAAACTAGCCAGGTGAGGTGGCGGGCACCTATAGTCCCAGCTACTTGGGAGGCTGAGGCAGGAGAATGGCATGAACCCAGGGGGCGGAGCTTGCAGTGAGCCCAGATCGCGCCACTGCACTCCAGCCTGGGTGATAGTGCCAGACTCCGTCTCAAAAAAAAAAAAAAAAAGTGATAGACAACAGCAGAGAATGTAGAGGAATCTCAAACGTTCTTGGGGCATAGAAATTTGGCTATCTACCTCTAAACTATCTGTGATCCATTGACTCAAGAAGCCAACGGTGGGTCAAGAAAACTTACACAGTAGCATGTCACCTACCTGGAGCCATGCACTTTCAGTCACTCTGGCCACAACCAGGTTAGTTAAAACTGGCAGAACACAGGTATAGCATCAGACTAACTGCACTTTGCATCCTGAAACCTCCATTCAGTGGCCGTGTGCATCTGAGCAAGGATATGGTTTTCTGAGTCAGTTTCCCCACCTATAAAATGAGTATTTTGTACTATATGATCTCTTAAATTAAATGATAAAATTTTCCATGCCAGGTTATGCTGACATTTATTTTATAAAAATATGTGTAGATAACCTACCACACAATATAGGTTCAATGATAATTACCTAATTTCTTTTGTTTCTAGATCTTAAATTAACAGTGACTAAAAGTAAAGGACTCCCTGAAGAGAAGAAGAAAACATTTTACAAATCAAAATGTAAAAGCAGGAGAAACTCCAGGGAGCTGCCACAGCTGCCAAAAATGGAGCCATTTCCAGGCTTGTCACGAATGAGGGCAGGTCTGGAGCCTGTGACTCTAGGCAAAAGCATAGCCTTAGGTTTCTCCCTGAGAACAAAAATATCTTCTCAGCCAAGGAAACAGGGTCGGCTGCTGGAGAAAGAAGTTTCATTTTAAGAATTTCCTTGCTTCCCTTCTGTGATGAACTAAATGTTTTTGCCCCCCACCATATCTATATGTTGTCATCTCCCTGACCCTCCATGTCCAGCCTGCTCTGAGACTGGTTCCTTCAACCTCCTTCTTTTCCTTCCAAATCTCTCCTTCTTCTCAATCCTCATGGCCTTACTCGCATCCTAAATGGTTTTCCTGTCTCTCTTCTTCCCTTTCTCCACCCTGTGGCCAACAGAGAAATCTTCCAAGATCTTGCCCTTTGTCAATTACTCCCTTGTCCCAGACTCTTTAATGGACCTGAGTGATAAAGTCTCATCTTGACTTATTGGTCTGGAGTCTGTGGCCCTCCTGACCACCCCAGCCTACCCCTCCAATTATCTTCTAATGCCTCTGGCCTCTCGTTATCACTGTGTTGGTCTACAGACAGCCCTCCACCCCTGACTTCTTATCCGTCCTTCCTGCTGGCTCATGCTCTTCCCTCCAGATGGATTTTCTTCTCTCTTTTTCTTTCCTACTCCTTTTCACCCTTGAAGAGCCATCAGACATTGCCTCCTCCAGAAGCCCATCTCTGTGCTCCCAGAGACTTTGTGCCACATTTTGCGTCGCACCTGGGAAGCCATGCTGGGAGGGCTCTAGGGGAGTCTGCCGCTCCTCTGGGTGACTGCAGTGGCAGAGTCTTTTCAGGCCCAAATCCCAGCCCCCAACACTAAGACCAGACCCACAACAGAGGCCTTCTCTCTATGTCAGTGAAATAAGTGGGAAGGGCCTGTCTCTTTCCACGAGGACAAAGGAAGATACACATATGTTCTGGTCACCTCTTTGAGTGCTATTGTGGTCCTTTGAAAGGAAATGATTCTGTCCCTTGCTAGATGTGAGATTAAGAAGCTTTGCAGACTCCCAGGGACCACTGGATCTGGGCTGACCAAACCAGACCCAGAACACAGAATGCATCCAGCCAAGAACCAGGCTTGCGGGTGTGTGGGCTGGCAGTGGGGCAGGCTCGAGCCGGCCTGGTCACCACACCTGATTGCCACAGGGGCGACCACAGGCTGCAGGGCCAGCTGTAAACATGCAGGTGTCACAGGTCTTCGACCACAGAGAAAGCAGTCCCCACCTCGTGCTGGGGCTCTGGCCTCACAAACCAGTGACACTACTGGGCACAGCCCTGCACAGAGCCCTGCTCTGCCCGTGCCCTGAAAGGCACGGAGAAACCAGGAAACACAAGTCGTGTTTGTACTTATTTTCTCAGTCCCTCTCCTGCTTCTTTTTCTTCTTTTCTTTCTCTCTTCAACAAATATAAGTGCCATTGTAGGCCCTGGGACACAGCAAAATGTTTAATCCCCCAAATAATTTCCTTTCACTCTACTTTCATTGCATGAGTAGCCAACATCCCCATGTTAGGCCAGGAGGATGTAGCAGTAAGAAGGGGATACACTCTCTGCCCTGCCGGAGCTTGGAATAACACCACAAATAAATACATGTGGATTCATGGCCGTGGCATGTGGAAAGACAGAAAACAGGTGGACCTATGGGAAAACAGTACCAACAGCAACGGCAGTTAAACCCAGACAGGCTCCCTGAGGATGGGCATTTGAATCCACAATGGAAGGATGAGTGGGGAGGTAACTGGGTAGAACCCAAGGCCTGGCCTGGGTACAGGAAAGGGGCATATTCCAGGCAGGATAGAGTAAGGACAAAGGCCCTGAGGTAGACAGGATGTAGGAGGCAGTAGGTCTAAGAATCACATAATGACCCAAGTAAACAGAAGTGGGCTCCTTCTCCTGGATCCCACACTTCCAGCATCGGTGGGTCCTTGTGAGTTCCTCCATAGAAGCCAGAGTCCTCCCCAGACCTGAAAGAACAGGAGCCAGTAGAATGGGGCAGGGAGAGAGGAGCTCAGAGGACTAAATAGGGTGTACTTATATCCCCTGTGGAGAGGGGTGAGGACGAGTGGTCTAGTTCCAGACCAGGAAGGGCACAATGGGAAAGAGGGAGGAAGGGCAAGCAGAGCCGGCTGCAGGGAGAGCCAGGCATGCTCCAGGAAGGCCTGGGAGCCCGCAGGCTGGAGGGGCATTCTGGCCTGGGGGCAGGGGGACAGGCTGACTCAGAGGGCCCTCCAGGTGAGCAGGGAGCCAAGGTGCGTGAGGAGGCAATGCAGGAGGCCCGCCTGAGGAAGGAAGGCGGGGTGGGAGGAGGTCAGAGCAGGGGGCAGAGGGCAAGGCTGGGACAGGGCCTGGGGTGGGGTGTGGGTAATTGAGAGAGGCTGGTGCTGCTAGACACCACTCAGTGACAGACGGGTGAAGGCACCAGGGAGGAGAGAGGTTGGGCATGGAGGCCCAGACCAGGGCCTGCCCCACAGGGCAGAGGGGTGGGCCTCGCAAGTCACTGAGCCTCCAGGGACTGCCCTTTCCTCCTTTAGGCTGGAGTCAAGTAAAAAATAAATCTACCACTTAAAAAAATAAACAATCTGAAAGTCACTGTTTGCAATGCAATGCACCATTTCACAGGCACCAACTCATCGTTTCCCCCGCCATGATCTCTGAGTCAAGTAGGAAGATGGACAGACTCTCAGAAGGCACCTGTGCTGTTGCTCACAAGTGGACTCTGCAGCAGGATGACCTGGTTTCGAATGACTGCTGTGTGAATGGGAGCCCAGTGACTTAACCTCTCTGTGCCTCAGTCTCCTCATGTGTAAACGGGGTGTAACCATTGTGAAGATGAATGAGTTCATGTACACAAGCGGCATTTAGAAAAGCATCATTTGGCTAACACAGTGAAACCCCATCTCTACTAAAAATACAAAAAATTAGCCGGGCATGATGGCATGCACCTGTAGTCCCAGCTACTCAGGAGACTGAGGCAGGAGAATGGCGTGAACCCGGGAGGTGGATCTTGCTGTGAGCCGAGATCACGCCACTGCACTCCAGCCTGAGCGGCAGAGTGAGACTCCGTCTCAAAAAATAAAAAAAATAAAAAAAAATAAAAAAAGAAAAGCATAATTTAAGTGTGTGCTCACATGGCCTCACCTTACAGATGTAGAAACTGAGTCTCCCAGGGGTTAAGCACTGGACAGAGAGGAATATCTCAAAGCCCACGCTGATGGGAATCCATCCATCTGCCCTCTGCTCAAGCACTCCTTTTCGGAAATCCCGCAGAAAGATGAAAACCAGATCAGAGCAAAGATCCAGCAAGAATTAGATGGAATGGATGGTGTGACTTCTATCTTTTTTCTTTTTAAAAAAAATTCCAACTGGAAATCATGGCACTGAAGTCACAGCGAGGAGTCGAGGCTGTGACGTTGTTGTGGGAGCCTCAGGCAGCTGTGTCAATTACTCTAAGAAGTTCACAGGGAGTCAAGGCTTTGGAGCCATGCCCTGCCAGGAGAGCTCACCAGCTTGAAAGCAGGGCAGGTGGTTTGGGGTTGATTCCCGCCTGAATGGGGAACTCCCCAGCCCCATCTTCCTTTCTTCCTAGGCATCTGGGGGGTGATGGTGATGGGAGGATCCCCCTGGCTCCCTCCTCCTCCTCTCCTTGCTTCTAGATGAGGTATCTGTGGGCTCCATCCCAGGTTCCCTGTCTAACTCCACTCCCCACAGACTTGGCCCAGCCCTGCCCCAACCCCAGCTTCCAATATCCTCAATAAGCTGATGGCTCTCAAATCCCTATTTCCAGCCTCTCTGCCAGGAGATCTAAGAGCAAGTATATAGCTGTCTTCTCCACCATCCACAGTGGGCATGGCCGGGTGCCTTATTTCCTGGCAATTTGCAACTGCTTCTGTGCAGGCCAGAGGAGGGGCAGTGCTGAGTATTTCAAGGTTGCCGTTTTACCAGACAAGTACCTTGGAGGGTGAGGGGTGAGGGAGAGAGTAGAAGACTGTGGAAGTGACTAAGTACCGCAGGCCAGTGGATCTGGGTCCAGGGTGGGGTGGGGATACTGGAGGGAGCTGGAAAGGAGAGGACGTTTGCAGCCTGGAGTTTGCAAGTGGTAAAGTTATGGCAAGGGAACAGCGAAGTCCAGGGGTGAGCATGGAAGCGGAGGAGGGAAAGAAATGATTGGAAGCAAAGTCATCCATCCCTGTATCCAAAGTATGTTCTGAATCTGTGTATCATTCTCCCATATCAACCAGCCTGGCCCAAGCTACCACCAGCCCTTATCTCCTACCTGGTCTCCCTGATCTCTCTCCTATCCTGAGCCCCTCACTTTATTCTTCGCAGATCAAACAGAGTCATCTTTTAAAACTGCAAACTGTGTCACGGCACTGCCCTGTTCAAAGCCCTCAGATGGCTGCCATCACATGTAAGATACGCTAATAACTTCTTGCCCTGGCTGCCACATGCTATGCTCTCAAAGCTTCCTACCTCTTTTCATTCCCATCTCTTAAAGGCTTTGAATTCCTCCAGATGCAGGAATCGCACTCCTTGCAATACAATGTTGCTGCACCCCCACCCCACGCAATGGTGAAGACTGGAATCTGACTGGGCCTCATGATGTTTAAGCTACAACCTGAGTGACAAGAAGATCTGGGGAAGAGCAAGCCAGGCACAGAGGACTGCTGACCTGAGTGACCTTAGGCAGGAGCAGGAAAGCCAGCGGGGCTAGAGTGTAGAGGGCAGAGGGAGAGAATGGCTTGGGAGGACACGCCAGTCAGCCTCTGCCATGTAACGAATGGCCCTGAAGCTTAGCAGCTTGCAACAACCACCATCTCAAATTTCTTCCGATCCCGTGGGTTGGCTGCACACTGCTGGCATCTTCCTCTGCTGGCATCACTGAAGCACCTGCAGTCACAGTGCCCTGGAAGACTGGCCTGGCTGCGAGGTCCAAGACAGCATCACTCACACATCTGGCAGTGGGCGCTGTGCTGGCTGGGATGCCTCAGTTCTCTCACAAGGCACAGCCTTGGCACTCAACCAGCCTCAATTCCCCTGCCTGCCTTTCCTTCACTGTCTTCTGGACCTGGAGTTCTTTCCAGGGGAGGCCTGACGTCAACCTACCATTGTGAGAGGATTCCCGGAACGCTGGCGCAGCCCTTCAAATGCAATTCCTCAGCTGAAATCCAGGCCTGCTGGAATGAGATGGAGCTCCACAGGAGGGACACGTGCTAAACCCTGGCCCGGGTAGCCCCAGAGGGCACACGAGGCCCGCTTCTTCCTAGAGCAGGGCTGGCAGACCTCATGCCTCCCGGCTCTAAGATGAGCCCCATTCAGTGGCAGCTTGGGTGTCTGTGAGACCATTGCCATGGGCTTTGATTGGCATCAGCGTCATGGCACCTCTCTGAGCCTCGGGCTTTTCTCCCATAAAGTGAAAGAACAGAACAGAGGAGGTGGCAGTATTGGGTTCACCTTCAAGTACCAAATGCCTGTGAAGTATCCTTTGTGCTCAACCCGTGAACAGAGGATTATCCATGATATTTTGCTGATCGGGTAGCCTTTGGTTGACCAATGCAGACGCCAAAGTCAAACCCTTGTAACTCTGCAAGATGACAACTTAAGTCTGAGTTACAGGAGAAGAAAAATCTCAATATGCCTGAGAAGCAAGAGGCTGCAGCATGCGATCCTAAGCACCCGGTGCCTTTGCATTTTCAGGGAAAGAGGTGGAAATCTCTCCTGCTGCACGAATTTTAAAAAGCCAGCACAGAAATCTCTTGACAGCTCTGCTCTCTGGAATTTCATCGAGGCACTCAATGGAATACTTCAGTTGCAAAGTAACCATTTCCATTGTTCTGAGTGGCCACAATCCCTTTTTATTGATGTCATAAAGTAGGTATTTATGAGATGAGGTTATTAAGATCAATAGAATAAATGGAACACCTAATTCTATCTTTTTCTCAGCGGCACGAAGTATTCTCTTGGCGCGATCCCAATGAATAAAGGGACCCGGGCGCTGTCACATAGGCCTAATCCCAAAGCAAAGAGCTCACCCTATTAACGGTGACTCCCTTTTTACATGCTTCTTAAAGTCAAAAATTCTGTTGGCCCTAAGTAGCCTTTATTGAAAATTAAAAAAAAAAAAAAAAAAGAGTACAGACTGGAATTCATTGTGCAACTGGATTTACCACATTTATAACCAGGTTGGCCGCACTAGTTTTCACTTCACCAGAAGAAGAAAAAAAATAACACGGAGAGGAAAGAGCCTTCGGTTTTTAAAAGCTGTTTGGAAACATGTAACTGGGTTACCTAATACCCCTTTCAAGGGGAAAAGTTCCACTGCAGGGGAAAACGCTTGACCCCAGACTCGACTCTGGTGGTTAAGGGAAGCCCTAATCTCTGCAGACTGCTGGGCTCTTAAGAAGCTAATGCTGAGACAAGCCCTGGAAGGCCAGCCCATTCCTTCTTCCAAGGGAAGGAACAGCAGAATAGGGACTGCGTTGTTGATCTGTGTTTGCACCAGCATGAATGCTTCCAGGGGTAATTATCAAATGTCTATATTTAGACAAACCGGCCCATTCTGAGATAATAGCACAGGCTCCTATTTACCAAGTGTGTTTTCCAAGGAAGAAAGCATCCAGCAACCGTGCTCGGCATATTTGCTCAGGTTAAAGCAACTTGGGTAACTAGGGGGCAGAGCGACTGCGTTGTCTGCAGCGGCTTTGGGAAACTGATTCTGACTGCACCCCAACATCCCATGGGGCGGTTCACGTCAGTGGAACTGGGAGGAGTCCGGCCAGCACCCAGCACATGTGTTCCATGGCCCTTCACAGAGGTTCTCCTGTGTGCCTGGCACCATCCTAGGCACTGGCTGCGACTGTTCTTGTTTTTGTAGTTATCTTGGCCCACGAGGCCATCGGTGGTCACACCTACCTACCCTGTTCACCTTCTCCCCACTCTCATCCTCAATGCATGCTACAGGCAGATCAAAGGCAACAGCCTTGTGTGTCCTGTTATTCCCTGTGACATCCACCCTAGGCTCTGATCCATGGGATCTCTGCTTCTCACGTTCCTTTTCCCTCTCACCAGTGGGATAAGATGTGCCCCATCTTATCTGTGTATTTATCACCTCCCATAGTTATTAAAGAATCAGCACATAACAGTATCAAGTTACTCCAGAGCCACTCTTCAGGGTCTTTGCATCAGCGATGGAAAGAGGAACTCTTCCCTTGGCCCTCAGGGCCAGGGTAAGCAACCCAGATTAAACCCCAGTCCCTCCCTGCAAACAAGCTGGGGTCAGACGCGGACAGATGTAGATAGTGAGGACAGACAGCAGAAAATCACAGAGCATGCAGGGATCTCAGAACAAGAAGAGGACATGCCCAGCTCCCCAGTCCACTGATTATGAGGCATTTCCACATCCATGACCTCATCAGGTCCCTCTACCAGCCGAGGAGGCAGTGGATGCTGATCCTGCTTTGGAATTGCAAAAACCAAGCTGGGTGACCTGCCCACAAACTGAGAAGGTGCAGGAGTACAAGTTTAAGCCCGTTCTTCCAATGCTTGAACCATTGCTCTTTTTACCACACCCCAGGGAGCAGCATGACATGCCCAGTTGGGCTGTTCCCAGAGTCCACCTGCCAGGCTCCAGGTCCCACTCCACCCCCATTCAAGCTCGGAGACCTCCTAGGCCAGGTGCCTTATTAGTCCCTCTATGTCTTGGTGTCTTGCCTAGAGAATCGAAGTACAATGGCAAAAGGTGGGTGACCCTGACCGTGATCAATAGGGTTGTCTTCAGGATTATGAGAGAAGATGCAGGAAAGCATTCACTTGGTGCTGGACATACATGAAGCATTCAGTAAATTAAAACAATTGTTCTACTTCATTCTTTAGGTCAATAACTTTATAGATGAGAGGTTGGATGACTTGGCTGAAAGACCACACAGCATGGGGCAGAGTCAGGACTAACAACAGACACTCAGATGGGCAAAGAGCCTCAGAGTGACAGGCCCTGCCCTAATAAGATGCAGAAAACATTTGTAGCCCTGTTTAGGCAGTTAGTAAATGGTGGGTCCAGGATGACACCTTGATTCCGAATCCTCTGCTCTTTCTCACTTTGTTAGGCAGCGCCTTCTTTTTGTCCTACCTAGGTAGAGAAAAGGAGGTGCCACTGAGTCACTAGGTGTCATGGACCAGGACAGCAGGATCCCAAGGCAATGAAGAGTGAGCTACAAGCTCACGGGTGCCCCTTGGGTGTGCTGGGCACCATGCCTGCTGATTTCCATCAACTGGGGCTTCCTGGCAGCAGAGCTCAGCCTTTACAATCATCCTTTCTGAGTGGGTATCATTTTATGATGGGAGAGACTTTCCGCGTCCTGAGAGTAGCAGATTTATAATTGAGCAAAGCAAAAATCCCATTAGATCAAAGGTCCCAGGAAGTGAGGCCTCATCAGTTCTCAGTAACACATCATTTATATGGACATCAGGGATGGGAGTCCAGCAAGGACATGTTCAAGTTCAAGTTATCTAAGTGCCTGGAGCAGCTGGCCATTTCCTAATGACATGGATGGCTTTCATGGCAGGTGCTTTCCCTGGGATCTGAGCTCATATAGAAACAGAAGTTAAACATACAGTATGGACTTCCAGAGCTGGGAAGGACAGAGGCAACCCAGTGTTTTGCTTCCATTTATTTTACAGTTGAAGAAATAGAAGGAAAGCAACTTTCCCAGATGTCAGGTCAGACCAGTGACAGAGTTCAGGCATTCATTCATCAAACTCTCATGAAACATGCCCTCTGTGTCGGGTCCACTGCTAGATGCTGGGCATATATACAACAAGACTTAACTCAAGGAGCTCCTGCTCTCAAGGAGCTCACCATCCAGTGGAGCATCAAATGATCCTCTGAGGATTCAAATGGAGACAGGAACTACTGACCATCAAATCCAGTGGGACCAAGAGCAGATTTTTGATTTCAAAGGCAAGTGGAATAAATGACAAAAGCAAAAAGATGTATCTCTTGGTAGTGTGTTAGTCAGAATGAGATAGGTTGTGCTGCAGTAACAAACAAAGCACTGACACCATGCCCAAACAGTTCAGCAGAGGAGGCTCAACTTTACACAGTCTCTCAGGCTGACCAAGGCCACCACCACCTTGCAACTGCACCTGCTAGAACACACCAAGGCAGAGAAAGAATGCCAGGAATCTTGGACCAGCAATTACATTCTTCAACTCCTGAGTAATACGCTTCGCTTCCACTGGCTGCCCTAACCAATTCACTGTCTACTAACCAATTCAAAGTAGTCTTGTGTCTTTACCTAATTACAGAGGGGTGTGACATCACAAATCTTCAACAAGCCCAGAAGGGAGGGCAAGTGAATGTGAGTGAGCCTCAGAACCCCACAGACACACTTTTGCCCTAATAGATACTTGGGACTATGTTTCTCTTCCACCAAAAAACTTAGCTTATCTTTGCTGAAACCCTGTTTCTTTAGTTTATTTTTCATTTTCCCACTTTCGGTAAACACATGAGCATAAGAGATCTTTTGTTCCTCTTAACATTTCCATAAACGACAACTAGCATTCAGCCCAGAGTGGGAGCAATAAGGGTGAGTGGAGACTGCAGCATAAGGGGGATGGAGACAGGGGCCGTTTCTGCTGTCTCTGCCTTACTGCGGCCATGTTGAAATGCCAGCAGCCTAAGTGGCACCAGTTGGGTTTTTTCAAAGAAAAGCCAAAAATCTGATTTTTTTCAGTAGAACCTCTTGATGTTAATATATTAGCAAGTAAGCCAACTTTTTTCTTAAAGAAACAGTGCTGGCCATACTATAGACACCAAAAATGTATAAAATAAAAATAAATACCTGGCCATTGGTGGGAGACCTCTGCTCCAATCAACATCTTCTTCTCAAAGAAAGGGGCAAGGTTCCAGGGGAAAGAGAAAGTGGCCTGAAGTCAGCAGCAGCTCAGGGGATGGGGACAGACTGGGCAAGAGGACCTATGCACCAAGTATCCATGTACTTGGCCTCTCCTTAAGACTCTCTCATCAAAACTGACCAACACGGCCCCTCCTGAGATGCAATGCAGCTTGGCATGGGTCCAGGCCTCTTCCCTACCCCCTTATCTTTACTCAACTTTGCCAATCCAGGGCTTGGCAAGCCTTTGAACGACACCACGCTGCCAGACTAACAAGCTAAGAGAACTTCCAGCATGATGGAGCTTTCCAGTGGTCCCTGTTCGTGGAGATGTCCCAGGGAGCGTTGGCAGGGGTGAACTCCCATGAGGAACCTCAGCTTTCCCATTCAGGACAGACCCCCATCAGAACTGGAGCCTCCAGCCTCTTAAATTAATGCATGGCCCAGGGAGCTCTGGGACCCCTGATGGGTGTCCTTCTACACTTGGACCCTCTCCTTCGTGAGCTCCAGATCTTTTTCCTGGGAGCAACTCGTGCTGCCTGGCATTGAGACTACCAAACCAAAGACAAGCAGTGCACCCAGAGGTAACACAGGGCTACTCATATCGCACTGGATGCTCTCCAAAGTCCTGACAGGCAGGATTTTGCCCAAGAGCCCTTGTTGACCTTAAAGACTCAGAGGGGAGGCCGGGCATGGTGGCTCACACCCGTAATCCCAGCACTTTGGAAGGCTGAGTCTGGCAGATCACCCGAGGTCATAAGTTTGAGACCAGCCTGGCCAACATGGAGAGACCCCATCTCTACTAAAAATACAAAAAATTAGCCAGGCGTGGTGGTGGGCAACTATAGTCCCAGGTATTTGGGAGGCTGAGGCAAGAGATGGCTTGAACCAAGGAGACGGAGGTTGCAGTGAGCCAAGATCGTGCTACTGCACTCCAGCCTGGGCAACCAAAAATAAAAATAAAAAAGATTCAGATGGGAAAGATCACACAACTGGTTAGCAGCAGAGCTGGAAGTAGGGTTCTGGTCTTTGAACTTTAAGGAAACTATTTATTTCATCCATTTTCCATGAACAGAAAGTGAAGATTTGAGTCAACTGAACAATGGACGGCATCATGGCCACCACATTCATTTGTTCATCTGAGAAAGGAAATGTGAGTGTTTATCATGTGCCAGCACTTTCCAGATTTCAGCTATGTCCTCGTCAGTTCGGGACACTGTAACAAAACACCATAGACTGGGTGTCTGTAGCAGCAAACATATATTTCTCACCGTTTTGGAGGCTGGAAGTTCAAGAACAAGGTGCTGGCATGGTGGAGTTCCTGGTGAAGGATTGCCTCGTGGTTTACAGACAGACACTTTCTTTTTGTTTTGTTTTGTTTTGTTGTTTTGTTTTGTTTTGTTTTGAGGCAGAGTCTCCCTCTGTCACCTAGGCTGGAGTGCAGTGGCGTGAACTTGGCTTGCTGCAGCCTCCGCCTCCCGGGTTCAAGTGATTCTTCTGCTTCAGCGTCCTGAGTAGCTGGGATTACAGGCACATGCCACCACACTCAGCTAATTTTTGTATTTTTATTAGAGACGGAGTTTTACCATGTTGGCCAGGGTGGTCTAGATCTCATGACCTCGTGATCCACCCACCTCAGCCTCCCAAAGTGCTGGGATTACAGGTGTGAGCCACCACGCCTGGTCCAGACAGACACTGTCTTGCCATCTTCACATGGCAAGTAAAGAAAGTGCTGGTCCCTTCACTCCCTTATAAGGACACTAATCCCATCACGGGTGCTTCACCCCGTGACCTCACCCAAAGCCGATCCCCTCCCAAAGGCCCTGTCTCCAAATACCACCACAGCGGGGATGAGGGCTTCAACACATGAATTTGCGGGCAATGCAAACATTCAGTTCAATATGTAAATATGTAAACCAAAACACACACACACACCACTGCCACAGATTCAGGAATTGTTACAATTTGCAATTTATAGAGAAAACAGAGGTTCAAAGTTACACAGATAAGAGCAGTCTAAGCGGTTGGGTGTGGAAGAGCAAAGCTGCCGGGAGGATCTGCATCTGAATTCCCAGGCCTAGATCAATGCTCTGGGTTTAATGATCTCTCAACCCCAGCCAGAGATAATGGGAAGAATTAACACCATTGATGGCCACCACCACGCCTTATTCTGTACCATGTATGATGCCAAGGACTTTTTTTTTTTTTTTAACATTTTCATTCACATACCATAAAATATACTCTTTTTAAGTGTACAATTCAATGCTATTTAGTAAATTTGCCATTATGCAACCATCACCACAATCCAATTTTAGAACATTTGCACCACCACAAAAGAATCCCTCAGGCTTATATACAGTCACATCCCACTCCCGTCTGTCCCCAGTCCCTGGCAACCACGAACCTACTTTCTCTTTCCATGGATTTGCCATTCTGGACATTTCATGTAAATGAAATCATACCATATGGGGTCCTTTGTGCCTGGCTTCTTTCGCTTAGGGCAATGGTTTTGAGATCCACTTTTTTGTAGCATTGTCAGTATCTCATTCCTTTTTATTGCTGAATAATATTCCATTGATGACTCTAACACACTTTCTTTCTCTATTAATCCGTGGATGGGCATTTGGGTTGTTTCTTCTTTGAAGCCACGATGAATAATACTGCTGTGAACATTCACGTACAAGTCTTTGTGTAGATGTGTTTTTATTTCTCTTGAATAGATATCCAGAAGTGGAATTGCTGCTGTGTAAATTTATGTTTAACTTTAAAAAAAAAAAAAAACTGCCACAGTATTTTCCAAAATGGCTGCAGTATTTCATGGTTCCACCAGAAATGGACCAAACGTTCCAGTTGCCCCACGCCCTCACCAACACTTCCTATTGCCTGTCTTTTTACTATTGCCAAGTGATTTGTTTTTGCCAATTAACTTAGAGAATCCTGGCAGATACCATAGAGATACAGGCTGTTCCTATTCCTACTTGACAGCCGGGAAGACTGAAGTGCAAGGATGATGAAGCCCCTTGCCCAAGGTCACAAGCCAGTAAGGAGCACAGTCAGGGCTAGACCCAGGTCTGCTGCTCCCTGAGGCTGGTCTGCCCCTCACCACCCTACTCTCCTGCCTCCTGTGGCATCGAGCAGTGCACTGGCTTTCCCCACATCATCCAACCATTAATCAGCACCTACCAAGAACCAGCACTGACAGGTCTCGAAGAATCCATAGTCCCTTGTGTCATCTCATACTCTCACTCACAGCTAGCTTTTCCCTGCAGAAACTAAGATTCAAGAGGAGTCACCATCTCTCCAGGGATCAGCAAACATATTCTGCAAAGGGCCAGAGAGTGAATATTTTAGCTTTGCAGGCCCAGTGGTCTCTGTTCCAAATACTCAGCCCTGACCCAGCAGTGCAAAAACAGCCATGGACAATACATAAACGAATGGGCATGGCTGTATTCCAATAGAATTGTATTTACTAAAACACGCAGCAGGCCAGGTGTGGCCCACAGGCCATAGCTTGCTTACCCATGATTTTTATCCATTGTTACATGACCAGGAAGGGACTGAGTCATTTGAATCCAGGTGGGCCTGATGTCTTGGAGCCCATAGTTGTCCCAATCCTCATAGCCTTTTACACATCCACTTCCCATGTTGATTTCAGGACACTCTTTCCATCCAGGTTGTACACGACTCTTCCCCTCCATTTTTGCTCATGACTGACTGTGGTCATTAATTCATATATTTAGCACAGTTCAACCACTAGCAATTCCTCATGCCCCAGGCTCATGCACATGTAACAGGAGCACAAGCGCTGGCCCCAAATGCCCAGTTCAACTCCCAGCTCCACACTGCCTGGCTCTGGACTCTCTCAGACCCTCACTCTTCTCATTTGTAAAGTGGAGGCAGTCAGAGTGCCTGCATCATAGGTGGGTTGTGATAATGAAATAAACTCTAGGAACATCACTTTCCAATAGGGCCTGGCACAAAGTAGGCTCTCCTCAAATGGTAGCTATCACCAGGTAGCCCCTGCCGTCCAGGAAATGGCATCCATTTCATATCGACGCGTTATTTGATATCTCACAGGGGACAGCAAAGAACGCACTGAGGTTAAAAGTTCCTATGTAATTATCGTTGGCTGCGCAGGGTGGTGCCACACAGTTCTTCACAAAGTGGAACAGCCCGAGGACAAAACTGTAACACGCTAGTAGTAATAATAATGATAATAATAATAATAATAGCTCACATTTATTAGGCATTTAGTAAAGTGACATGCTAAGTGCTTTCCAAACACGGTCTCATAATAGCTCACATCAGGACAGCTCTTCCAAGCTGACAAAGCGTTTTCCTGGGCTGTATCTCACGTGTACCTCCCATCTGCCTGTGAGGGTGGCCTCTGTGTCCTTTCTAGTTTACAGATGAGGAAACTGAGACTCTGAGAAGGGACGTGACTTATGCAGGCAGCCAGCGAGAAAGTGGCCAGGCGGGGCCCTCACTCAGGACTCTGACTTGCGGAGTGGACTCCCCTTCCTGACTCCACACCCCACCCTCCCCATGCCAGGCTTCAGTCCCGCATTTTCCTTATGCTTCTGCCCACAGCTGCAGAGCAAACAACCATGCTAAGTCACCGGGCACTACCCACTCCCAGGAGCGGATCTGCTCCAGAAGACTGGGGAGAGGGAATGCTTAGCCAGGAGAGTGCCCTGTGGCAGGAGGTTCACGTGCAGGCAGGGCACGCCGGGTGCTGGAGGACTCTTCAGGCTGGAGCCCTGTGTGCAGTGGATGTGCAACATGGAATTTAAAGTGGGGAGAAGCCTGAGCAGCCACTGTATTTGACCTCCCTCCCCAATGTTAGACCGTTCTCACAAGGCCATGGTCTGGGGAAATCCCTCCAAGAACAGGGGAATCCTCGAAGACAGGAATCATCACTCCTGCCCCCATCCCCAGCAGCGTGGATTGGGAAAATCTGTTTGTGTGACATCCTCTAGACAAAGCAGGGGAGCCCGGCGTCCTCTGCCCCATGACAGCCTGAGAGCAGTGCTGCCGGCCTCCATGCTTCCTCTCCAGGTAACCGTGCAGTCGCAGCCCCCACTGTTTGTACCTGATGTCGTTTCCAGACATCTTCAGGGGCCAGCTCCGGCTACATCTTTGCTGGACACACCCATGGGTAGCTGGTTTGGAAGGACACAGACCAACCTTGATCATTTCCCTCCCCTGTAAAACAGCAGTGGTGACCCTCGCAGTGTGGCTGGTGTCTGATAGAATCAGAGGTGGTACACACCAGGGGCTCCCTGGAAAGCCACTGTATACTAGGACTTCTCTGGCAGTGGTAGATGCTGTCAGCTCTGTCGCAAAGCCAGGAGCCCTTCAACAGGGGCTGGAAGGCGTGCCTTCGTTTAGCATTTCCCTCGCACAGCCTCTCCTATTGGGTGAAAGGGATTTATTAATAGAGGAAACAAATCACTTTTTAAAGTATTTATTTAAATGTTTAGTTGACAAATAAAAGTTGTACATATTTGCTGTTGTGAAGCATGATGTTTTGAGGTAGGTACACATTGCAGAAAGTCTCAATCAAGCTAATTAACACATTCATGGCCTCACATACTTCCCATTTTCGTGTGTGCAGTGAGAAGAGAATTACAATTTTTTATTTAAAAATGCAGAAAGCAATCTTCACGGCGAACGCCATGGCCATCACAATTGCATCTAATCTGTTGCTCTCTCATGGTTCGCACACTCGAGTGGGGGCAGCAGCAGACCATTACCCCCCGCCCCGGGAGTGGCCCCCAAGAACATGAACAAAGAAGGAGGTGCCTGCTCCCATCAGAGCCGCCCAGGACCCCCAGCCAAGCACCAGAACATGCTATCCGTTTGCCCTGCTGTTCCTTCTATCTGGAAGGCACTCTCTGTTCCTACTGTCTTCATGTTCTAGAGCCGCCATCCTCTTGGCTCTGAAGCTCTCCCAGGCAGCGTGGGTGTGAACGCTGCTGTTTCCTCTCTTGGTGTGTGCTATGCCGTGCCGTGTGAGTGCTGACCCCCATGCCTTACTCTCCACCAGCCTGTCACAACAGCGATGAACAGCCACTGTCTGCTGAGCACTGGCTGCACGTGAGGCATAGTGCTGAGTGACTTAGATGCACGCTCTTGCTGTCCTCCCTCCTAAATCCTTGATAGTCAACCCTTTGGTCTGATCTGCTGAGGAGGAAACTCAGGTTGGCAATTTTTCAAGTTACACAGCGATGTCAGGGCAGAGCTGGACTTGATTCTGAAGCTCCACTCATGATCTCAGCCGTCTCTCTATCCCCAGCCCCTAGCACCTGTGATTCCAGCCCGGAGAATCCCAGCCCTCTTAGGAGAACAAAGATTATCAGTTGTTGTTTTGCAGTAACAGGGTCTCCCAGATACCTCATTCAGTAGCAAACCAGATGGCAGCCCGATCCAATGATTCCTGCTCCACTGCCCAAGGGAAAAGGCCTTACCTCCAATTGGATCATCTCCCCTTCCATTGGGGGAGTTACTGATCTAATGACCTTGGCAAACAGAGACTTAAGCTAACTCCAGCCTCCTGAATCTGACCATCCTTCCCTCTTCCCTTCCTGCATTTCTTTGTTAGCCTTTCCTTCCTGCCTGCCTCCTTTCCCTCTTCCCTCCCACCCTTTCTCTCTCATTCTTCTGCACTCAGTGGACAGTAGCTGTGCCCTGCTGTGGGCTGCATCCTGGGCCACATGGAGAAGCAGACATGTCCAGGACATGGAGCAGACATAGAGGAGTTAAGAGGGGGACTGACAGGCTCCAGGAAGGCTTCACAGAGGCCATGTCGCCTGCACTGAGTCCTGATGGCCTACACTCTGAGGAGTTAGTGGAGCCAACAAGACAGAAGTTTTTCCCCACAGGTCCCTGCTGAGCGGTCTCCTCTCCTGATGCCCCAATCCTTGTTGGTGCCACCCACCTTCTCACCTCCCTGACTTAGGAGCTTAATGCCAGTGTGGCCCCCTCTCCCTGTTGTGCCTCAGTTACCCACTAGGCATCATGCTGTTGCATCTCACTCTATAAAGTCGGCCAGCTGGGTTCCTGCTCTTCTCCCCACTCACTCACAGTCACTCACAGCCAGACCTACAGGGCGCCTGCCCAGCCACTGTCACAGCCCCCAGTCTGGCCTCCCTGCTTCCCATGCCCCCCCATCACATCCAACCTCCAGGACACACCGCACCTGCCTGAATAATCTCCCAAGCACAGCAGAGCTCACAGGGCTGCCACCCACAGCCATGGCAGGGTGGGACCCACACCCCCAGACCTGGATATGAAACTTCCAGTCTCATCCTCCACCACATGGAGGCCCAGGTAGGCACCTCCTCTGCACCCTCGCTTCCACCATTCTCCCTTCCCAAAGGGCACAGGCACAAAGAGTTTCGGCCAACTTGGAGGGTGCTGGGTCCTGAGAGGTGACAGTCCTTCAGTAATAGCCACAGTCAAAACCCAAGCAAGTGCCAGGCACAATGCTCAGTGCTTCACGGGGGTCCACCAGTCCAATCCCCAAGACCATCCAACAGAGAAGCATCATTAGGCCCTTGTCACCAAGGAGGAAACTGAGGCTCAGAATGGCAAAGTGGCTCACTCAGAGTCACCAGTTAGTAAAAGGAAGGTTGTCTGTGAGTGCTGGTCCCTGTCTCCAAAGCTTATGCCCTGCACCCTTATGACACCTCTTCCCAGGCACAAAATGGGAGCTATCCATCTGCCTGTCTGCCTGACTCCCTCTTATTCTTTAAGAATCAGTCACCTCCTACAGGAAGCCCTCCCGACCTTCCCCAAGGCTGGGGTGGATGCTTCTGCTTTGTAGGTGTGGCATACACACTTACGAAAAAAATCTCTGTTCCCTGCACCGCCCCGCCCCCATGCCCCAACACACACACACAAACTGTGCAATCCTCCCAGGCCTTCCCCACAGCCACCACTCTGCATCACACTGGCACTGCTGAGAAAATCCTACAGCCTACATTAAAAGACAGAGGTGTCAGGGCTGCCACAATGAGCAGAAGATGACAAACACCTGACTCAAGGGAGCCGGGGTTTCATGGAAGAGCTCTTTGAGCAGGGCTTCATGGGTCAAGGTGGGTTTAAACAGATCTGGGTGAAGGACACCCCAGCAGGTAGGCCTGTGTGAAGGTGGGAGGAGGAGGAGCGCCTCCAAGCACGGGTCAAAACTCCCTCCCTCCTTCTCAGTCTATCTGCCTTCTCCTAATCCTTACATCAGAGGTCACAGGCTGGAAGTCCAGTTTTGCTTGACCAGCACAGCACTTTAGATTTTTTGTAGATGCATGGCCAACATTTAGTCATTGGGAATTTCAAATTAAAATCTGGATTTCTGGGGTCTGACAGGAGGTGTTCACATCATTGGGGCGAATCCCTTATGACCAGATTCGTGTTCTCACTTGGGAGTAAGTGAGTTCTCACCCTGACAGTGCCCAGCAGAACTGGTTGTTAAAAAGAACCTGGCACCACCCCCGAGCCTTGTGTCCCCTGTCTCCATGGGAGCGACACACATACCAGCTCCCCTTTGCTTTCTGCCATGAGTGGAAGCAGCCTGAGGTCCTCACCAGATACCCAATCTTGAACTTTTCCAACATCAGAACCGTGAGCCAAATAAACCTTTTTTCTTTGTAATTTATTCAATCTCGGGTATCCCTTTAGAGCAACACAAAACAGACTAAGACACTCCCACCCAAGGGGACCTTCCGTCACCAACCGTCAGGGCACCAGTAATGTCACCTGGCCGGTCACAGGCCTTGGTGGCCCCTGCCTGGCTCTGAAGGCGTTTAGATTAACCCAATCCCAAACCACCTCTGATGGGAAGCCCGGGCTCCTTCCACTGGACTTCCTGCTGGCACAGAGAGGTTTCTGCCTGGAATACACTACACTTTTATACAGTCACACATTTTCTCCCCAAACACAACCACGCCCACTCTCCCTTGGGGCCGGGCAGGCCCACACTTGAATTCTAACCCACATGGCATCAGAGTGTGGCTCACAGCCCTCTGAGCCTCCATTGTCCCTCCAACTTTGACACAGGTCACCTTGCTGTGGGTGGGGTTTAATACTTCTTTTTTTTAATCAGGTACACTTGACAGGGCCACAGTCTCCAAAGGACATTTTGTATTTCCACCCTGGGTCTCATCTCCCTCCCCCAACCCCACTTCTCTCTCTCTCTCTTTCTCTCTGTAGCTAACTCTAATTCACACACACACACACACACACACACACACACACACACCCCACACAACTCCCAAACCCAGAAGTATTTAGTTGAGTTGAAACTTGGCACCAGAGTCCTGAGCCTTAAGGCAAACATTTGTCCTAGAATTTATGGAAAAATCACTTGGCTTCTCTTAGCTGGGTCATGGCAAAAAAAAAAACACACAGCAACACCCTCTGTGCCTGTCCTGCACCACACTATGCCATCCCACCCCCACCGTGCACTTTGGCTAATTAGAGGCTCTTGGAATTTCCCTGGGCTAGAGACAGGAGCTACTCTAGGCACACAACACAGCAAACTACCACCCACGGCTGTAGTCCAAGCCATAGATAGCAAAGGGTGCCCATTATTGACACCCATATCCTTCCATCGGCTGGTGCTCATCAAAGCTGCCTTGAGTTTTGAGTGGATTCTGCATGCCATCCTTCGATTCCCCAGGATGAGGGTGCATTGGCAGAACTTGGTGCTGAGGTGCCTGGCATATGCCTGAGAAGCTCATTAATGAGAGAAGTTATCTGTTCACTCATGTATTCACTCACACATAAATTCTTCCATTCATCTTTTCATTTGTTTCTTCATTTATTGCAGCTTACTCTATTTTACTCATTTTCTTCCTCACACATTCATTCACTCAGAGTTTGACTAGTTTATGTATAGATATAGATCCAGATCCAGATATAGATATTGACTGATATAGATTCCCTTGTTCACTTACTCAGATATTAATGCATCCATCATCCACGTTCTCACTTGTCTATTTATCCATTCATCCATTCATTTATTTCCCCAGACATTGACTCACATTCTTAATGTATTTATTAATGCATTCACCCATCCACTGTCTATCTATCCATCCACGCAATCACTGCATTTATTCATTAACTCGAACACATATTCAGTCAAGAATCAGCTCCTCCTCTGGGGAAAGCAAGTAAGAGCGATCAAGACGAGGGTGTCACCCACTCACACCTGGGTCTCACACAGGAGATGAGCCTCAGGCTGCAGTCAGTCCACCTCAGGGAAGAAGTGAGTCACAGCATGACTGGGAAAAGACAGGCCAGGTTCTTTAGGGCACCAGGGACAGAGAGTAATTTGGGCCAGGGCAACCAGGGAGCTCTCCCTTAAGGGCAGTCCTCCCTGAGGCCATGGAAGACTTTCAAAGGCATGTGGAGCAGTGGTGAAGACTGCTCCCTCAGGTGCTGGGTGTGCACGTAGGCCAAGGAAGGGGAATCCCACCCTCGTCTGGCAGCCGCCAACTTCATAAGTAAAAATATGGGCTGCTGGATGTCCTGGCTACGGCAGAGGAATACGGAGCTGCAAGATCCTGGACTCCATTCTAGAACTGCCACCAAGGAGTCCTGAGACCTTGGGTGGCTTCCTCAACCTGAGTGAGCCTCACATCGTTCCCTGTTCTGGGGCTGCTCTGAGGACACTGATGGATGAAACCATTGTCTGTGTCCCATCCGTGAGGCCCCCTGAGGGCCCAGACCCGGAACTGAGCCAGCCTTATTCCCTGCTGTTTATCCAGAGCCTAGAACAGGGCTGGCACACAGTGGATGCTTGGTAAATATTTGTTGAATAAATGAATGATTGAACTGGAAAGGGATTTTTGAAATTATCTCATCCAGTCATTTTCAAACTTTTTTTTTTTTTTGAGTCGGGGTCTCGGTCTGTCACCCAGGCTGGAGTGCCATGGTGCGATCTCAGCTCTCTGCAACCTCCGCCTCCTGGATTCAAGCAGTTCTCCTGCCTCAGCCTCCCAAGTAGCTGGGATTACAGGTGGCCATCACTACACCTGACTAATTTTTGTATTTTTAGTACAGACGGAGTTTCACCATGTTGGCCAGGCTGGTCTCGAACTCCTGACCTTGCGATCCACCAGCCTCAGCCTCCCAAAGCGCTGGGATTAGAGGGGTGAGCCACTGTGCCCAGCCATTTTCAAACTTTTAAGGGGCTGCAGGGACCACTAGAGAAAGTTTGGGGCTGTATCCCACTTGACCTAGGTACCTCTGTTTTTAACTGTTTACATATTGGGCTTTCCAAATTTCATTTGCAAACTGAAATTTCGCACACAAAAAATTACAAAATAAAATTTTCAAAATTATGGTCTAATTCTTCCCTTTCAACGATAAGACACCAACGCCCAGAGAGAGAATACAATGTGCCCAAGATCGCCTAGCAAGCTGCTGATGGGGCCAGAAAGAGGATCCAGACCTCCATACTCCACATCCAGGGCCCTTCTCACACTGCCCTCATCCCCTGGCCTCGCTCTATCCTAATGTTGACTCCGCAGGCTTTCAGGGGCCACCTGCCATCCAGTCCCCCTCCTGTGGGCTTATTAGTGGCTGCCTACAGGACTCTGAGATTCCAGATGGAAATAGAAAGAATGGTAAAAAGGAGGTAATTAGGCCAAGTTGTGGAGAGGGGAGCCATCTCAGCCAGGTATGCAGTGTCTCCTCAGGTGCAGAATCTGGCTAGAAATTCCAAGGGGAGAAAAGCTAACTCCATATGACCATGGTGTTGGGTTTTGAAACCCTATATGTTTTTAAAATCTATAATTATGTGGTACACACCTAATTAAAATGGACTATAATTGTTGAAATATTTTATTGAAGTCATTTTTTTTTTCCGAACGACAGGTTTAACAGATGATAAAACTTGTCTTGTGGTTAACTGGGGCTGCCAAGATCCCCAGGCACAGTACAGAGGGTGGGGCTGTCCGACAGCGGACAGTCAACTGCATCTGAATGCCAGCATTCTTTGCTAAGCACTCCCTTCTGAAGGCTCCTCTTGGGCCCCATGCCAAGCGCTCAGGACGAAGACAAATAGCCTGGGTGGGTGTTTTGTGCACAAAGATGATTGAGGTTTGCTTTCGCTCGATGGAGAAATCCTTTGAAATTGTGCTCCCGGGGAGCTGCGAGGGCAGCTAAGATCAGAGGGAACTGTTTATTCAAAAGCACAAGGAGAGAAGAGTGATCCCGCCCCTCTCACAACCCACACCCTCCTTCAAACTCCAAATGACCACAGCGAAACAGGCCTCGACAGCGTCAGGGAGCTGCATCCTCACGTCTTCCAAAGGATGAGATGGACGCTTCTCTACCAGTGCCTCCGACAGCAGTTGCAATTTACTGACAGTCTCCTAGGTGCTCAGTGCTTTACATGCTTTGTTTCTAGTATTTACTACTCACTTTACAGATGAGGAAAGTAAGTCAGAGATAAAATGAGGAGTTTAAGGTCTCGCGGCAAGGAAGTGTGGCATAGTCTTAACCCCAGCTCTGCCGAACTCAGAAGCAGACGTTTTTCCACTACTGTGTTCTGACTCAAAGGCTGACTCAAAGAGCGCATCTTCATTATTCAAAAAACTGAATCAGCCTGCGGGAGGGCAGGGCAGGAAAGCATGCCCCAGGAGTTGGGGGTTCCTTTTCGTTTGTGTTGTCTGTTTGTCTGTCCTCCCTACCCAGCCCTGCCAGCGGCATGGGGGAGGGGGCATATTACAAGACCCAGGGGTACTTCCCAGCCCACACCACCAGCACAGCAAGGGCTAGGCCAGGGAGGCAAGGGAGAAGTTTGCTCCCTTTCCTGCCTGAGAACCAGGGAGTAGTCATTTGACTCCCAGTTCTGAGCTCAGCGAGAGTGAGAGCAGTAAGGTAGGGCCCTAGTTGTGAGCCACGTGCCGTTGTCCAGATTTTGTGATGGCTTTATCCTCTGTGACTGTCCCAACCCAGCTGTTGTCATCCTCGGGCTACTGGTGACCAACAGGGGCCTAGATGCTGCCTCAGACCTAACCTGACCCAGCTAAAACAAAGCTCCAAAACCACCCTAAAAAGAGTATTCTGGGAGTTTCTCCATTTCGCGTTGGTGGTTTTTTGTTAAACATATTCTTTCCCGTGCATTCTTTGTTCTTCCTTTGCCTGTCTGCTTTCCCTCAAACTTGCCCTTCATTTTGTGGTCCTCGTTTTATTGAGCACCTACTATGTGTGAGACCCTCTGCTAGATGTGTACCTTGGAGGAAACACACGTCTTGAATTCCAGCACCCACTCTCCCCCAGGGGTCGCAGCACTCGACTACTCTCTGCTTCCTAAGTTCAGTTTCTGCCTTACAAGGCCGGCCCTCGGGGTTGTTGTGTGGAAGGAGGGGACAACGTTTGTGTAGAGCCTGGCTTAGGGCCCATGAGCCCCTGCCCCTCCTCCAGCCCCCCACCTGCCCCTTCCTTCCCTTGGGGGAGGGACAGAGCAGGCTTCATGCGGGACTCATTCTGACAGCTGTCCGGGAAGGGGGGTGATTTGTACAAAGCAGCCTGACTGTGTCTAAATCCCTCCCTGGGGCACTGTTTCCAAATTAAAATGTGGCAGGTTTGATCCCTGCCACCCAGCCCCACCTGCCCCCGCAGGACTTTCCTCCATCCTGGGCCCTGTGTGATGGGATGACGAGCCCTTCCATCTGCCCCACCGTCCCTCTCAGTCCCCCTCCCTCACTCCTTCCCCACCTGTTGGATCTGTCTGTCCATTTGGCATTGGGTGAAGCAGGCGGTGCCTAACCTTCAGCACTCAACGCCGGGATAGTGACAGCAGCAAGGGGACAATTACATTCTAGAACCAATTAATTAACCGAATGCTCCCCTGCCAGTTGCTTCATATCACTGTCTTATCAACTCTGAGAGTGCTGTCTTATTATGCCCATTGAAGAGATGTGGAAATTGCAGGGCAAGCAGATCACTGCCCCAGGTGACAAATGGCCTGGATACAGGTGGATGGGATGCCCACTCAGGACCTCCTGTCCTATTTATAGTAGGAACGGCTGCCTTTTGAATGTGCCTCCTGGCCTTGGACATGCTGCGTACAGAAGCACCGATCCTCAAAGGATCAGCAAGGTAGGTACCACCCAGCTCACCTTACACATGGCAGAACAGAAGTCAGGGAGGGCACATGACGGGCCAGGAAGCTCTGGCTAAGCACAGTGGTAAAATGGGACCTCGTATCTTTGCAGCCCTCTGACTTTCCCTCCCTTTGGAGACGCGGAAGAAGGGGAAGCCAAGCTGCCTTAGAACCGAGCTGTCCCCATGCACCACGGCCATTTGGAACTGGGTAATGAGAGGCTGCCCTGTCCATTGTAGAAAGTTTAGCAGCATCCCCTGGGAGTAGCGAACTCCCCTCTCCCAGGACAATTTAACAACCAAAAACGTCTCAACATTGCCAGATGTCCCCTGGGCGTTGGGGAGCGGGGGGTAAAATCACTCCTACTACAGTTGAGAACCATTGCCTCACAGTTTTCAGTTTTCCTTCAAGAAAGTCTATGCTATTTCTCACAAGGGCATCTAGAAATTCAGAATACACGATGCCCAAAAGGGAAGGAACACGGAGCATGTCACAGCAAACACTGATCACACGTGGCATGGTTATTATTAATCACTAACTTGACTACAGTCGGTGGGAATGAATCGCCTCATCTTCTAGTGACTGAGCCCCGGGGCATAGACAATGGGACTTCAGGACATCACTGTTGGAGTCCCATGGCTGACTCACAAGGGACTTTGGACAAGTCTGTTTGACCTTTTGGAACGCAGTCTTCCCCTCTCTAACATGGAAAGGCTGATGGATGTGACTGACAAGGACCATTTTAATCTAGTGTTGGCAGATGTCCCAGATTTTGCCGCCCTGGGACCAGTGTTGTCACACAGTACAGAAGCCAATGTGCTCTGGGTTCTGCTCACCTGGGTGCAGACTGTGGCCCGAGTACTCCCTGGCTGGGTGACCCTAATCAGGTCATGTAACCTTGCCGTGCATCTGTTTCCTGCTCTGTAAAAACTCTGGGATCATAGAAGTATCTGCCTTATAGAACTGTCATGAGCCTTAAATGAGAGGATATATACAACACAACAGTGTCTGACATTAGTAATAGCCTCGTAAGAATTAGTTATCTTCAGAACACCATGGCAGTATGTGAAACCACAGGACCCTCAGTCCCAACCACAGCCCGGCTGAATCAGATCTCCCAGGGAAATCAGCAACCAAGTGTGCATGGCTCCTGAAGGATGGATTTGGTTTTGCCAGCTGGAGACACAGTGCAGAAGAAATGGAGGGAGCATGTCTGGCTGATTTTTTAAAATCCTCCACAAATGATTCTGAAGCAGTGAGTCGCTGGCCTGGCACTTAAGAACCACTGTAAGTTATGTGAAGCTCTCTGACGTTAGGAATATTCCAATAATGTTTTGAGTGCCACTCTGTATGAAGGCCTGAATGGTGGAAAGATGGAAAAGGTACTCTTTGTCCTCAGAGAGCCACTGCCTAAGCCAGCAAAAGCAATTCCTAAGCCACATATATAGTCCAAGTGGGCCTCTGTGTTCAGAGGCACAAGGAAGCCTGAAATATGTGCTCAGCGATGACAGAGGAAACAGTGATCTGCAGGATTATCAGTAGGATTGCGCAGGTTATTGGCTGCACAGAGGTACCCAGAGAAAGGTCACTCTTGGTCACTCTTCTTTCTAATTCACATAAAAGCTCCATTGGGCCAGTGGCAGGTCTGGAGGTCATTATTCAAGCAGGCTGCTCTGGAGGCTCCTACTCATCCATCAATGAGAGTTTAGCTGCCCCTTTCTCTAAGGAATCTTCCCCAAAACAGAGTCAACCACACCCTTTTCTATGTCATGCCCTATTAAAGTTTTCCTTACCCCAGATTGTAAATGCATGTTTGGATTAATGTGTCCCCAACTTGTCTTTGAGCCTTTTGAGAGTAGTTACTGGGTTTGTTTGGTTTTTCTGGTGTTCTCATGTTAGCACCCCAACACAAGATCTGGTACAGAGTAGGTGCTGAGAAGATGCTTGTATTTTGTTTTGTGGGGTTTTTCAGTGGGGTGGTTGCTTACTCCAGCTGCTAGCAGCAGATGCTTGTTGAACGAATAAATGGATGGACGAATGGGTGGATGAGTGGATAGGTTAGATGGATGGATGGATGAATGATGGATGATGAATGAATAAATGATTAAATAAAAAAAAATCCCAACTAACTAAGAGGGTTTTAATGGACCTGGGTAAAAAGGACACTCAGTTACCAATCGAGCAAGCTGGATGTCAGCCAAAGTGACTTCTTGGAGGAGGAGCAAATGGCCCCTGAATGATGGATTCGTTTTTGCCAAGTAGAGACACAGTGCAGAGGAAATGGAGGGAACATTCTCTAGCCAATCTCATGCCCAGAAAATAAGATTTTAAAAAGTGGAAGATACCAGGAGTCGTTAGCGAAGTGTTCATGGTTTGATGGTTGCTGTGGCAACATGCTCTTCATTTGGTATGGAATCGCAAAGTAAATATTTTCATAGCATCAGCAGGATAATAAGACACACGTTGCCATATCTGAGAGAGAACCAGCACTCTGCACTCTTGTGTGGGTGTCCTCCATAACTTGGTTATTTTGCCCACAGCTTCCCCTAAACATGGAACAACTGAAGGAATAGAAATTTGGCTCCCATGTGCCCAAGAGACAGAGGAGCTTTGAATGTCAATAGGGGCCTTAAAAATGCACTGTTTAGCAGGTATGTTCATGTCAATGATGTTCCTCCCTGACCTGGGGTCAGAAATGACCCTGTTTTAGTGCCTTACACATCTAGAGTATGATGTGCCTCATCTTGTCATGTGACCCTGGATGAGCTGAATTCTCCTCTGAGCTTCAGTTCCTGTATCCATCTATTCCCAGTACAAATACCCACCTCTCAAGACTCATAGTTGAATTAAATGTAATACAACATTGACTTCGTGGGCACTTAATCCATGTTGGTTTTCTTTCTCTGGAATGTTCCATTAATGTCCACTCCACACCCCACTGACAGTGTGAGGCAGATCATTGAGACAGAAAACTAATAAAGTAGTTCTGGACTTAAATTCAATGTTTGACCAGTCGAACCCAATAGGCATTTATGGAATATGTTACTCAACCACAAAATATACATCTTCTCATCTGCACTTAGAACATAGTCTGAGATCGAGCACATGTTCCACCATAAAGCAAGTCTTACTAAATTCAGAAAAGGCAAAATAATTCCAAGTACACTCCTGGACCACCGTGCAATAAAAAGAGAAATCAATACAAGAGGACTTCTCAAAACTACACAAAAACATGGAAATTAAACAACTTGTTTCTGAATAACTCTTGGGTGAATAATGGCATTTAGACAGAAATCAAAAATTCTTTGAAAGTAATGAAAATAGAGACACAGCTTACCAACATCTTTGGGTTGTGGTTAAAGCAGTGTCAAGAGGAGAGTTTATAGTGCTAAATACCTTCATCAAGAGTTTAGAATCTCAAATTAATGATCTAACGTCGCACCTAGGGGAATGAGAAAAAAAAAAAAAAAAAAAAAGAACAATCCAACCCCAAAGCTAGTAGAAGAAAAGAAATAAATAAAATCAGGAAAGAATTGAAGGAAACTAAGACCCAAAAGTCTATAGAAAGATCAATGAATCCAAGAGTTGGTTCCTCAAAAGAATAAGCAAGATTCACAGACCACCAGCTAGCTAGATTAATGAAGGGAAAAGAAAGAGATAACGTGTATTTAAAACTTATGGAATTTCCTTTGAACCAGTAATTTCATCAAGGGACTCTGCCTTTCAATGACCCAAATGGCAAAGATTTATGCCCGACAATTCCCACTGTAGTGCCATAAAATGGTAAAATATAAGCTATGTCAGCCGTATGGGGACACTTAAGTACACAGAGAAACACTCATACAATAGAATATTCTGCAGAACTGAGAAGTATGAGTATGAGGCAACTCAGGGAAACTATTCCTATACTCCTGAATTCAACTGGGAAGCTACAAACAAGATTCATAAGCAATTTCACCTTTGGGTTCTTTGCTTTACTGCACAGCTTTCTGTTTTGTTTTGTTTAGATACCATTAAAATAGAATACCTTGGGACAACTTCCTCCAACAACCCCAAAGCAGACTCAGCAACCAAGCATCATAAAACCACAGCTGTCAAGAGCACACAAGTCATAGGACATCACCAGGATGCTATGAACTTCCTCTGAAGTAAATATACTGTGGTGGTGCAGAAGACCTCGGGCAAGTGCAACGTGCCAGGCACCCTGAACAGCAACTGCATGCACTGTTTCGTGCTAGGGGCTATATGGAAGTGAGGAGAACAGGTTTGCCCTGGCCAGGAGAGACTGTAGTGAGAGAAGAGGGATAATGCATAGAAGCTGCCTGTTCTCAAGTGAACCCTCTCACTGAGTCCTACAAATTCCTGGCCTTAGTTCTAA
This sequence comes from Rhinopithecus bieti, assembly GCF_001698545.2. Classification (NCBI taxonomy): domain Eukaryota; kingdom Metazoa; phylum Chordata; class Mammalia; order Primates; family Cercopithecidae; genus Rhinopithecus; species Rhinopithecus bieti. The sequence continues at coordinate 7,654,048 of NW_016818964.1, forward strand.
GTCTCATCCCAGATACTCATGCTAGAGGTAGCTTGAGGGTTAGAAGCATGGATGCTGCACTGGGGCTGCCTGGGAACAAAGCCCAGCTCTGCTAGGACCAGCTGTGTGAGCCTGGGCAGGTGATGTGGCCTCTCTCTGCCTGGTTTCCCAGGCAGAGAAAAGTACCCTTCTCATAGATGGTGTGGGGTTCCTTGGTGTGTAAAGCTCTTAGGACAGAACATACCCGTTAGCCTGTTCTAGATGAGGGCTTTCTATTAATATAAGTTCGGAAGCCACTGAGATCAAACTGACTTCAAATCACATAATCTTGCCACTCAGTGCAACTGCCACATGTCCACAAATAGCTCTGAAAGAAGACTCTCAGAAGGGTTAACACAGGTTCAAATCAGACACCACGAAAGCTTCAGTAGGGTGGGAACAGGATCACTGCAATTTGACTGCCTTGGGTTCAAATTCCGGTTCTGCTATTCACTAATGATCTACACTCCCTGCCTAGTTCCTCTGAGCCTCTGTTTCTTTGTAAGGTGGGATTAGCTTCCACCTGCTCATGGGGTAATTTCCTTCAGCAATAATCATGCATCAGATGAAGCTCAAGAACAGTGCTATTAACCTTGCACCAGGATGCCACAAGGGGTTATAGGAAAGATGACATGAGAGAATCTGTGTATTACAACTGCGCAAGCTGGGTACCCACCCAGTAAGGACAAGCTGAGTCTCTCTGCTGCAAAAGACTCAAGGAAGCAGCAGCTGAGCCAGTTCTTTGGGGAAGCAGGGGTTTCAGATGACACTGAAGGAAGACAGGACTTTAGACAGTCAGAAATGGGGCAGTGAAAGGGGCAAGCCCGGGCAATGATCCAAAGCCCTGGAAGATTCTCAGATGGTCAGACTCAAGCAGAGCCCCCAACAAATGTCTGGAATATAGCAGGTGGTAGCAGAAAAGAAGGAAAGGAGGAAGGAAAAGAGGAAGAAAGGATGGGGGAGAGAAGAAGAATGAAAGAAGGAAAGAAGCAAAGAAGGGAGGGAGGAAGGGAAGAAAAAAGGAAAGAAGGGAGAGAGGAAGGGAGGGTGGGAAGAAGGAAGGAAAGAAGAGAGGGAGGAAAGGAGCGAGGAAGCACGGAGAGAGGCAGGGAGGGAAAGAGTGAGGGAAGGAGAAGGATAGTCAGAGTCCAGACCTCTTCCCAAGTCCCCATCTGTGGCCAGTGCGATGCTAACCACTTCTCCCACTGCCTGACCCCACACAGAAGGCTCCTTGTTCTGCAGCCCACTCTGCATGATCCTGGGGGAATGTGATTACAAACCTCGACACTCCCATTTCACCCTTTCAAGGGGCACTGTTCCCACTCAGGCGTCTGCTTCTCCCCTCGTGACATAATGCATCCTGCTCGCCACTGAGAGATTTAGTGTCCTCTCCCCATCCCCCGAAAAGAAAAATGTAGCTTGAGATTTTAATTCCAATTCATGTCATTTTACAATAGCTTCATTCATTCCCACTGGCTGTATGATTTTTTTTTTAATTTATGGAGTACATTTGTGATGTATGAATTAGAGAAAGAAAATGTTATTAGAAAGGTCCCAGGGAGTAAGCTGTTTCTTGTCTAAAGGCTGAGAAAGTAAGTGTGAAGAAAGAGGAGTGAGTTGGAAGCTAAGAGAGCCAGGTCTAGCTTGCAAAGTGGCCCCCAAAGTGCTATGACTTTGGAAAAGGGGCTTAACCTCTGTGAGCCTCATGACCCTCTAAGGGATGGCTTCCCATGCTCATCAAATAGTGTCTCTGCTAACAATTACAATACCCCTGTGAATTAAGTATGGTTGTTACCATGTTACCATAATTAACATGTGATGTACCCTTTAGGGGACCTGGCTCCAGACCCCACCCCATCTCACAGGGGCTCCAGCTAAAAGGACAGGCTGAGCAGCTCTGCACCCCCCAACCCCTGCTGTCCAGCTTCAGCTGTCAGGGCCCCTGTGGGCAGAAGCACAAGTGAAGAAATTTAGAAAGGCTGCAGAGGCCAACGTTCTGGCCTCATAAAGCTCTTTTCCGAAACAGCTGCCCACAGCTGCCCAGAGCTATGTTCTGCAGTAAATTGGCCCACTGCCCTGGAAATGGAGGCGCTGAGGGCTGGGGCACAAAGGCCAGGGTCGGCAGGAGGAGAAGGAAGAAAGGCACTCCTGGAGGAGTGGAAAGAGTCTCTCTCTGCCCTCACAAGCCTCAGTTTCCCCAGGTGTAAAGTACAGAGAATCCCCCTCCCCCACGTTGCACAGCAATGGTAAGGAGACAGCATCGTGGAGGGTCCTAGGCCAGGCCTGTCATGGAGTGAGTTCTTGGTAGGTCCCCCTCAAAAGTCCAGCACAACCACCATTCCCAGGTTCTGCTGTCATACAGCTTACCCCCCCCCCTCCCTGGCCCCCAGACTGCAAGGAACATGCACACCTCTCTCTTCCTCACCGTAGACAAATTACCAAATTCTGGTGCTTCTAAGCAGGTTGTGCCCTACTGAAAGCCAGGTACTGGCAGCTCACTCTATGCCTGTTGAAACGGCCATTCAGAAAGGGAGTGCTTTTCCTGGTTGGCTGCAAATATGTTTTATTTATACTTCATTTACCAAAATGTCCCCAACAGATTGCAGCAGAGGAACTAGGAGCACGACCTTGCTGGTCTGCATGTGTTCCCAGGCCAAGTCCCAGGGTGCAAAGTGAGCTCTCAGGCTTCCTTTCTGCTGAGGGTGGAAAATCATCTGCTCAGGATAACTTGGTGTCTTCTGATATAAAACGGGGAAACACTCGGTCCTTTCAGGGTTTGTCCCTCTCCTCTCCAGGGAAGGTCTGAGCCTGGAGGAAGGGAAGTGCGTATTATTCTGACCACAGTGGTCCCCAGTGCCCACTGGCCTTGGAGGGCTGACCCTCATCCCCTTCTGTCCTTGTTTTCATAGCTGGGGATTTGAGGATGACGGCTGCCTTCCTCTGCGCCTCCATTCACAAGGCCTCCCTTGTGCTGAGTCCCCCAGCCCTCTCCCAGCAGTGCCCCAATCTCAGGGGGCTCAGATTCTCCTGGAGGCTTTGCAGACATGTACCATGCAGGGCCTGTGAACTGTGAGGCCAGAAGACCCTTCAACTCACTACTCCTTGCTCTGCAGCCAGGCAGGACCTGGCCCTTCCATCTAGATCATGAGCAGAGAAGCAAGATGCAACTTCTCCCTGCTGCCCCTCTCGTGGGTCTGGGCTTGCTGCTGCTGCTTCACCCAAAGCTGATCCAAGAAGGGGGCAGGAATATCCTCCACGTGGACATATGCCCAGCAAAAATCAGGATTTAAAATAATACACAATCTCTGTTTCTTCTGTTGTGAAAGACAGTGAGACACTGCAAAGTGGCATGCTTTGCCCTTGCTAACACAGTCAGGAAGTGGAGAACAAGGACTCCCCTCCAATCCTGTATTCCCGCCTCTGTCATTGCCATTGCACACCCATCCTGGTGTTCCCTAAAAACAGCAATGAGAAAACACCCCAACTTCCCTGTGCACTGGGTAGTTGCCCGCCTCCTCTTACACAGACCGTATGCAAATCCCCTATTACATCACAGTTAGCAGAAAGTGACCCAAATGGAACTGTGAACACCCTATGGGCAGAAAATGAGAAATAAGATCATATCAGTCCTTCTGACAGTTAAAGTAAAATTTTATGTGAGCAATATACTCTCGCTCTGATTACCATGCAGTATAATTTTATTCTGGTTTTCCTGGGCCTGCTGAACCCCTGCTCTTTTAAGTGTTCCAATGCTCTGCTTGCCAAGATAAATGATTATAATTGACAGGGCATTGTCAATCTATCGAGAAACTGATTTCATTAAGCATGCCAAGGGCCAGCTCTGGGGCAGGTAGCTGAGCGGAGAGAGGTTTGATCTCACCCTCTCCCTGTAGTACAGTCCACACTGGCACCAAAGGCTGGAGGGCAAGAGAACAAAGGGAACGTCATGTTTCTGAATTCAAATCTTTCCCTTTGAAATGAGGCGTCCGGAATGGCCAATAAAACTGTGGAAATGGATTTCTGGCTGCATTTGATGTTAAGCCTTTAGTGTCAAGCGCCAGGTCTACCGGTTACCTTCCCCCCCACCCTTCCTTTCTTTCTTCCTTTTGCTCCCCTTGTCTTCCCCCCTTCTCTGGATGGCCTTGTGGGGAATTTGTCTTTTCATAAATAATTTCTTAGAGTTGGCAGTTAGACAGTTGCATCCCATTTCTGCTTTGACGTGAGAAGAGCAAATTAGTCTTAAAAGGATGGAGACTCGCTCTTGTGTCTGTAATAGAATTGGTCTCCTATAGATTGATTAAGACCCAGACTCCTCTGGCTTCAGTGTTAAATCCTCTGTTTATTAAGGCAACTCCATGCACGGAGTCTCTGTCCTTTCCCATCGAGTCATCATGATCCTGCATTCCATCCCTTTCTACCTAAAGGAAGAGTTGGAGAAAAAGCTCAGACTCTGGGGCCTCCTCCCTAATCATCTGTGGCCAGATATACCCAACAAGGAGCCAAGTTTTCATCTTCAGCCTTTAGCCTCGTCCTTGATTGAGAGAAAAAGATACAGCCATCCAAGGTGATGTCCTCGCCGCCCTGCTGAACTGTGCTCAGGCTGAGGAGGAGGATGGAAAACAGAGCTCTGAACACCCAGCCCATCATCAGCTTGCAAAATCCCAGTGAAACTGGTATGTAGCCCTACCCACCCCGGCTATATCCCTGAGTGGGATCAAGCTGATTGGCCCCACTCACATAGTGGTTCATGGTTTGTGATAAGAGGAGAGGAGCTGTGAACAGAACAGGAAGCAAGATATGGAATGCAAAAAACCCAGTTTCCAGTCCTGATGCTGCTGCTGATGGGCTGATGTGGGGCTGCTGGCTCCTCCCTGGGCTCAGACTTCCAGCTGTCAAACGAGACCCCCGTCACAAGTTCCAAAGCAGCTGGGACCCTCGAAATCCGTCAGACGAAGAAGAGTTCATGTCCCTGCCGGAACACCACAGCCATTAACCTCATTCACCCTTCATAACAAGTTAGTTGAGTGTTGTGGCGCACACCTAGAATCCCAGCTACTCGGGAGGCTGAGGCAGGAGAATCACTTGAACCCTGGAGGCAGAGGTTGCAGTGAGCTGAGATTGAGCCCCTGCACTCCAACCTGAGTGACAGAGTGAGACCCTGTCTCAAAAAAAAAAAAAAAATAAGCAGAGAAAGTACTATTTTCTTCCACTCTCGGAGTGGAGAAGTTGAGGCACAGAGCACCTGCAGCAGTGATAGAGCCACTCAAGGGAAGAGTGCCATTTCCTGTAAATGTAAATAAAGCCACCTAGGTTGGCTGGAAATCACACACACACACACACACACACACACACACACACACAACTCAGGGTAAACTGTACCAAACAGTTTCTTAAACAGGTAGAACAGCTGGCAAAGTAGCAAGAAGTCCTGAAGTCCAAATCTAACTGGGATTAGAGAAGGAAGTGGAGCTGCAAAGCCCTGAGAACATCTCTTAACCCTATGAGGACTTTGACCTTGCATTTTCAGAGCCTCCAAGGGTACCGAGACATACGGCAAAGCCCCGGGCCCATTCAGGTGGAGTGGGGATAGGAAGGGAGGTGAAGGGAGAGTGTCCAAAAGAAGATCCTCCTAATAAAAAGTCAGATTTTCAAAGGGTGCAAAGGCAAGCTCAATGGACACACACACACACACACACACACACACACACACACGGAATAAAGGCCAAGTGCTAAGCAGAAATGTCCTTAGAATGTCAGTTGGGGACCCACAACACAGCGCCCCTCCCTCTCTGGCCTCCCTCTGAGTTGCTCCCACACTCCCCAACTCTTGCCCTCCTCTCCTCCCCTGCCTCCTGTAGGCTGCAGGCTCAGGCTAAAGCTGCCGCTGGACACCCTCTGCACATACAGCCCCAGTTTCATCCCCTTTGGCCAATCCCCATATCGATTACATCTCTTCTAATCAGAACCCTGGAAAAAATCAAATCAAGCTTTGTCTGCTCAGATGTTAGGATTTCTCTCCTAATAATAACAATAAATTTGATGAAAATCATAGACACATCTTCTAGAAACAGCTTCTCTTATATTTTCATGGACCCAAACCATGTCTGAGAGATGGGACGGGGCACAGATGCCAGTAGAGAGGGGACATCATCTGGGGACACCACCTCTGGCCCCAACTCCTCTTCTGGCTGACACTGGCCTTGTGATGGTTCTAGTCCATTTCAGAGCTATGCCTAACATCAGACTCTCTGCAACCCCACCTTTTTTCCTAAAGACAGAACCTGCTAAGGAAAGAAGGATGAGCTGCTCCAAACCCCTGGGTGTCTCCTTGACCTCATCCAGGTCCTGAGCAACAGGACCAGGCCAGAGGCCACAAAGTGCACCAGCAGGGGCAGCGCCCTGGGAGGTCCCAGCAGGTCCCCGCCTTGGCCACACCACAGCACAGCCAGTGTGAAGGGCTGGCCCAACCCTTGGTGCTTTTCTGCATGCAATAGCTTCTTTGCTTCTCATGGCAACCCTGCTGAGTGGGGAGGGGCAGGACAGCCCTTACTCTGCACATTTACAGATGAGGACAAAAGGCTGGCAGGCAGGTCACCCAGCAGAGGCATGAGAGGACTGGGGAGAGGGGAAATGAGGATCTGAGAAGGTGCGCTTGCCGTTTACAAACGGCCTCCCTCAGATGAGCTTAGAGACAAGCAAGGAACAAGGCAATGGTTTTTAAGTTGACTTTTGCCAGTGGAGCTATGTTTCCTGTCCTTAAGCCCCCGGTGTCTGGACCACATGGTCACATCTTCAATAAAGTGAATTGAGTTTGGTTTATACAACAGAAGAAGACCATCACCTTCTTGTCACTGGACTGATGGTGTTGAGATGGAGGAAGTAAAAGGGTTGGAGATGGGCCGGGTGCAGTGGCTCACACCTGCAATCCCAACACTTTGGGAGACCGAGGCACGCAGATCACTTGAGGTCAAGATTTAAAGACCAGACAGGCCAACGTGGCGAAACCCTATCTCTACCAAAAACACAAAAATTAGCTGGGCAAGGTGGTGCACCCCTGAAGTCACAACTACGTGGGAGGCTAAGGCAGGAGAATCGCTTGAACCCCGGAGGCGGAGGTTGCAGTGAGCCTAGATCATGCCACCTGCACTCCAGCCTGGGTGACAGCAAGACTCCATCTCAATCAATCATCAATATAAAATAAAATAAAAGGGTTGAAGAGGAAGGCAGGGAGAAGTACTGCATGCTTCACCAGAACTGAAAATCGGTCCTGAAATTTTTGAAACCTTATTTAGGATTGGAGAGGGTGTCTAATTTCAAAGCTTCCAAATGATCTGTTTTTAACATATACATGAAGATGTCAATTTATCATTGGAGAAAGAGAATACTCTTGTTTTTGTGAAAAACCAACACATAACAGGTTCTTTTGGAGCTAAAGCAGAGGCTTGCAGCTGATACAGCTGTATCTGTGAACCACACCATTCTGTATCCAAGTCAGCATGTATTTGTTGAGACCTACTGTGTACCAGACACTGTTCTAGGCTCTGGAAAATGGCAGTGAATAAAACAGATAACAATTCTCACCCTCATAGAGAAGACAGATAAAAATAAGTTATCCGACTTTAGGGTATATATCAAAGATGTTAAATGCTTTGAGGGAAAACAAAACAAGGAGAAGGGTGGGGAATGCTAGAAGGGCTGGGAATTTAAATACAGCAATCAGGGAAACCCTGTTCTAAAAGGGCGGAGAGTAAAGAAATGAGCTATCAAGCCATGAAAAAACATGGAGAAAACTTTCATGCATAGCACTAAGTGAAAGAAGCTAGTCTGAAAAGACTACCTACCGTATAATTCCAACTCTATGACACACGGGAAAAGGCAAAACCTTGGAGACAGTGAAAAAAGATTGGTGGTTGGCAGGGGTCGGGGGAGAGAGTGATGAACAGACAGAGCACAGAGGACTTCTAGGGCAGTGAAAATACTCTACATGGTCATACAATGGTGGATCCCTGTAAACTGAGTTCTTCATTGGCCCATCCCCACTGTATTAGTCCATCCTCATGCTGCTATAAGGATATACCCAAGACTGAGTAATTTATAAAGGAAAGAGGTTTAATTGATTCACAGTTCCACATGGCTGGGGAGGCCTCAGGAAACTTACAATCATGGCAGAAGGGGAAGCAAACACATCCTTCTTCACACGGCAGCAGCAAGGAGAAGTGCCAAGCAAAAGGGGGAAAAGCCCCTTATAAACCATCAGATCTCATAAGAACTCACTCACTCTCATGAGAGCAGCAGCATGGGGAGTAACCACCCCCATGATTCAATTACTCCCACCGGGTCCTTCCCATGACCCGTGGGGAGTTTGGGAACCACAATTCAAGATGAGATTTGGAAGGGGACACAGCCAAATGATATCACCCACACAGACATAGAAAAAAAGTGACCAAATGCCTAGCCCTATTTTTTTAAGTGGATAATTTTTCTTTAAAGATATTAAGTGGAAAGAAGTAGGATTGCTGGTGTGGGCACCGCTGCCTAGATCCAAGGGAATGAGCATGCCCCAGGTCCATATCATTCTTCATACCACTCCCTGACCCCAGAGGGGAACCTGGTCATCAGTCAGCTCTGCCCAGATACACAGAGCTCCCTGTCAGTTATTTAAATCTCACCCTTTTAGTTAGATGGTTAGACAAGGCTCTCCAGACATCTTAGAGAAGTCTGAAAATAGAAGAGAAACTAAAAGAAACATACTGAAAAATCGATTTTAGAGAAAACAAAGATAATTCAGAGAAAATAAGCTTGTATCCTCTGAGATATGTAAGGACATATTGCACCTATAAGGTAAGAACACGACAGTGTGTAAAAGGAACAATCATTTAACAAGAAAGTGTTATGGAAAATTAAATATATGACTGTCAAAAGAGAAGAAAATTCAACAAAAGCCTTGCAAGGTAACATAAAGAAAATCTAGAGAGCAGAATAAAAATATTGTGAGATGGAAATATGAGAAAAAAAAGAAAGGGTCAAAGAAGCACAATTTAAGAGGTTCTGCATCCAACAAATAAAAGTTCCAGAAAGAGAAAAGAGGTTAAAATAAAGGATAGAAAAGTGTCCCTCTTCAAAAAAAAAAATAATACAAAAAAATGTCCCAAAGGTAGAAGACAAAAGTCTTCGGAAATACTGGGCCATTGAGTGGCCAGTACAAACGTGTTTAAACAGATCCATAAGTAAGCATATCATTATAAAATTTTAGAACACCAACAATAACGAGATAAATGTTCAATCATCTAGGGATCATCTTCAAAGGAAAGGGAATAAAACCAAGGTCAGATTTGTCATTAGCACCTCTGGGTTTGGCACAATGGAGAAATCCTTCCAAAGTTCTAAGGGTAAATAAGCAACAACTTGGAATTCTATATCCTGCTAAACTGTCACTGAAGGGCAAGAGTAGAATAATGTGTGAGAGATGAAGGAAGACATACTCAGGCATACAAAGATGTATAGGAAAGTTTATAGAGGCTACGCTTGTGTAATATGGTGAGTAAATAAGCAAGAAAGATGAATAAGATACAGTATTCAACCCAGGATGTAGAATGACAGACCTACAGCACCCAGAGTAACTGGATGAGACCAGAGCAGAAGAATGGAGGATGCCAGGGGTTGGGAAGAATCTGTGAAAAATAGGTAGAATTCTATGGGTCTGAATTTATTTTTGAGAATTGCGGATACCTCAAGCAGGTGATGAATACAATTAGAAACTAAAAGAAGAAAAGGAAATGGACAGTATTTTGGGGGCGGGGAGACGGAGTTTCACTCTTGTTGCCCAGACTGAAGTGCAGTGACTCGACCTCAGCTCACTGCAACCTCCACCTCCTGGGTTCAAGCGATTCTCCTGCCTCAACCTCCTGAGTAGCTGGGATTACAGGTGCCCACCACCACACCCAGCTCATTTTTGTATTTTCAGTAGAGATGAGGTTTCACCATGTTGGCCAGGCTGGTCTTGAACTCCTGACCTCAGGTGATCCACCAGCCTCAGCCTCCCAAAGTGCTGGGATTACAGGTGTGAGCCACCATGCCTGACTGAAATGAACAGTAATCATAGTAGTAATTACAGTATACCACTTGGCTGCAAATGCAATATTTACAGAATACAGTAAACATAATTTGTTTTCTGAACTTCTAGAGCGCCTATACACAAAGTGTTGTGGACTTAAGTTTATAAAATAAGAAATAAATGTTACCAATCTTAGCAATATAAAAGCAAAAGTACAGTTGTTAGAAATGAGAAGTAGCAAAGAAAGAAAAGGTGATGAGAGATTTGCAGTGTTCCTATGTTCATTTTACAAACAGTGAGTCAAGTGTTATTGTATATAGTTGAAGGAATATGTATTCATATATCATTTACATTTACAAATGCAAATAATAAGGGAACTAAACGATTGTGAGGGGTGTATGTATAAAATGATTTGTAGGGAAAAAGACGAAGACGAAGCTGATGGTTAGAAAGAACAAATTCTTCATCTGTTACAAGAGGAGGTCAGCAGATGATGTCTAAAGCTGATTGTTCAAAAAGAACATGATTAATGTGTATAGACACATGAAGTGAATCACCAGGACAAACAAAAACAAACAAGCAAAACTGGTTAACGAATTAAAAGTGGCTTACTCAGGAGAAAAGGACGAGCGTGAAGGGGTGCAGTGATGAAACTATTATCTTTTATTATTAGGTTGATGCAAAAGTAACTGCGGTTTTTGCCATAACTTTTAATGGCAAAAACCACAAGTACTTTTGTGCCAATCTAATAGCAATATATCTCTATGATATGATTTTTTAATCACATGCAGATATTTGATCAATATTTTTAGATATCATTTTACCTAAGGCTGACTTCATGTTGCAGCCACAGTGTATGGTGGACACACCTGCATGTGTGTTCAGAGTTCCAAGCTAATGACTCCAAGAGTGGGCAATCTGGAAATTCATTCCTTATCTATGAGGAACATCTGAACCCTCCGCCTGTACCTTGGAACATGGGCCATGAAAGGGATTGAAGCCTCATTTTTGGGGTTGGTTGAAGGTCACCAGGTGGAGGTTGTTAGTGGGAGGGTGCTAAGAGAAAATGCTGCATAAACTGCATGCCAACATGGTGAAACCCCATCTCTACTAAAAATACAAAATTAGCCAGGTGTGGTGGTGGGCACCTGTAATCCCAGCTACTCGGGAGGCTGAGGCAGGAGAATGGCTTGAACCCAGGAGATGGAGGTTGCAGTGAGCTGAAATAGTGCAACTGTACTCCAGCCTTGGCAACAGTGTGAGACTCCTTCTCAAAAAAAAAAAAAAAAAGCCAGGCACAGTGGCTCATACCTGTAATCCCAGCATTTGGGGAGGCCAAGGTGGCCAGATCACCCAAGGGCAGGAGTTCAAGACCAGCCTGGCCAACATGGTGAAACCCCCCTCTCTACTATAGAAAATACAAAACTTAGCTGGGCATGGTGGCACCTGCCTGTGGTCCCAGCTACTGGGGAAGCTGAGAGAGGAGAATCACCTGAACCCAGGAGGTGGAGGTTGCAGTGAGCTGAGACCGGATCATTGCACCAGCAGGGATACCAGAAGTCAGAACAGAGACCCAGCAATAAGGAGGGGGCATCCCTTGGAAAACCAAGCCTGGGTGACGGAGCAAGACTCTGTCTCAAACAAAACAAACAAACAAAAAAAGGATTCATTCATTTATCTATACCCATTGCTTAGGAAGACCCTACTGAGAACGATGAGATTTTCATTTCTGTCCTTGAGAAAACATATGTGACTCTTCCCCAAAGCCAGGTCACAGGGGAAAGTTGCAGAGGCCGGGTACCCTTCTGCCCACCTTCACCGACACCTGGGTTTCATACACTATGTATGGAAAGAACTGAAATCAGGAGGCTGAACATTTTAGACCCAGGTCTTTCACTTTCTCTAGCTGTATCACCTAGGCAAGTCGCCTCTCTTATCTGAACCTTGGTAACATTTTAGACCCAGGTCTTTCACTTTCTCTAGCTGTATCGTCTAGGCAAGTCGCCTCTCTTATCTGAACCTTGGTTTTTCAAAATATGAAATAACAGGGGTTTGAAGCAGTAGCATCAGACCTTGTGGCCTTGAGCTAACTGGTCAACCCCAACAGCTGGCTTGTGGTGGGGGAGAAACAGAGACGGGGGGCGTCTATTTGACTCTACAGGCAGACAGGGCCAATTAGTGATATTAAAGAGGACTGTTTAGGCACCAAAGGGCAACGTGCAGTCTGCACCTCAGCCATCAGGTGGCAGCGTGTGAAACAAGCCCATGTGATGGAAAGATGGCAGGCCTGGGGGTCTGGAGACCCGGGTTTAGTTCCAGCTCCACCTAAAACTTTGCTGGATGATCCTGAACAAGTCACTACAGCTCTGTGGCCCTCACTGTCCTCACCTGGAAGATTAAAGGGTTCAACCAGACAATCCTCAGAGTCCCTTCCAGCTCTGACATGCTCTCATTCCATGATTGCGTGACCACCAAATTAAATTAGAATCAGAGCTTTTGCATCACCTGTGAGTTGGCGAAGACAAGAAACACGCCCATGCGTACATGAAAAAGCCTTCCACAGCGGGTCGCTCAGCTTTTTCTTGTTGTTGTTGCTGTTTCTTCCCTGCACTTATCAGCCCATGATCAAGGGTTCGCTCTCCAATGCAGGTGCTTATCTGCCGGCTGAGGCCAAGGGCACATCTTAGTACCCAGCAGCTGGTGAGGCAATGCGGGCGTTTCTGCCACTGTTAAGCCGCCACCGCTGGCTACAAGGCGTTGCCTGATAAACAGACTTGCTACACACATGTCTGCCTGGGAAGGAAAGAGACTGCCTGCCAGCCTACTCCTGCCAAGGTCTGCACCCAGCCATCTGCAGGGGTCTGAGGACAGGCACATGCAGGGACTGTCAGGATCCTGCCAGACTTGGGAACAAAACAGATGGGACTTGAGGCTCCTGTGAGATGGGCTTCCCAGGCATTTGAACTCAACGCCTGAAGGGTCCCTGAGGGGATACCAGAGGTCAGAACAGAGACCTAGCAATAAGGCGTGGGGCATCCCTTGGAAAACCAAGGCTGGGCTTGGTATCAGTATGTCAGGGAGAAATGCCNATTTGGCTATTTCTAAAGGCCAGGATGACTCATTTTTTCAAGGAAAATTTTCTGAGAACTGATATTCACCGAGCACTGAGGAAACAGGTGAAGCAATGTGTCTAGGTCCTTCCCATCAGAGTTGCCAGTCTGGTTGTAAGAGAAAATAACCACATTCCACAAAAATTGTAGTATGTTTTATTCCCTCATTTAACCAGTGAATATGAAATGAACACCTATTGTGCCCAGGCACCGTTCTCGGTACTAGACAAATTCAAGTGAATAAGATAGAAATTATGTCTATTTTGACTGGACGCAGTGGTTCACGCCTGTGTTCCCAACAGTTTGGGAGGCAGAGGTGGGTGGATCACTTGAAGTCAGGACTTCAAGACCAGCCTGGTCAATATGATGAAACCTCATCTCTACTGAAAATACAAAATATTAGCGGGGGGTGGTGGCAGGCACCTGTAATTGCAGCTACTCTGGAGGCTGAGGCAGGAGAATCACTTGAACCCAGGAGTCAGAGGTTGCAGTGAGTGGAGATCACGCCACTGCACTCCAGCCTGGGCGACAGAGTGAAACTGTCTCAAAAAAAAAAGATGTCTATTCTTTCGGTGCACAAATCATCCACGCTGTTCTCGCCATCTTCCCAGGGTGATGATTGTGTTTGCTGAGTGCTTCCTAGGGCCTGTGTGCCTTGCTGGAGCTCTATATGTGTCAATTCTACTCACCCTAAAGGCCAAGGAGGTAGTGATTACAACTCTCCCTATTGCACAGAAACTGAGGCCAGAAAAGCCAGGAGCCTTTGCCTGCAGGCCCTCAGATAGTGGGTGCCTGAGGTGACATTGGACCCAGGCTTGCTAACCTCCAAAGCCTGATTTCCTTCTACTAAAACGTTATTCCCCAACTCAGTCTTGCCAAATCCATTTTTCCCACCCTGCCCTGGGCCTGCTCCTCCTCCTTTATGCCCTTGCTCAGGGACCCACATCACCATATCAGTCAGTATGCAGCAGGCTCTGCTGCAAGAACAGGTGACTCTAAATGGCCATGGCCTAAAACAACCAGGAATTATTTCCTATTCATACTCAGCAGCAATGTGGGTAGTTAGGTGGCTCCTGCTCATCCCCATCACTGAGGTTCCCAAGCTGATGAAGTCTCAACACATGTTTCCTTGCTCAACAAAGCAAAATGGAGATCTGAAGGGCCTCACATCAGCTGGCACATGTGCCAGCCCAGAAGTGTCATCTGTCAGGTTCACCCTCAACACATTGGCCAGAGCTAGTCACGTGGCGGCATCTGCCCACAGAAAAAGGTGGGATATTGGGAAGCAGTAGTGATGTCTGTCAATATTGCTATTTGCCCAGGATCCCCAGGGTGAAACCCTGGTCTTCTGAGATTAATGGATGCTTTTTCCCCCTTCCCTAGGACTTAGGGGTAACAGAGCTGACTGTGGAGTCCCGTAGACATGTAGGACTTGTGAAGCTTTGTTACCAAATTTTTGTGTGTGTCTCTGCTGTCTTATCTGTAAGAGGGGGCAATAATGCCTCTATCACAGGGTCATGGTAAACATTTGCAAGCTAGGTCCCTTCCTTTCCTTCTCACCCCTACCACACTCCCTTACAGTCTTCCAGCCTCTCCTCTCGACCACCCATAACTGACATCTCTCACAGGCACTCCTGCGATGAGCTCATCCACCCGCCCCTCTGTCCTGAACCACATTCCCTCCAATCCATCCTCTGCCCCGTGGTTTCCCTGATCATCTTCCTGAGCCACAAACCTCACTTTATTGCTTCCCTGCTCTTGATTTTCTCACAGCCCCTCAGCCCCTCCGTGATACAGTCAGATCCGCATCTGTCTCTGCAGCCTCCTGACTTTCCCACAACCCCATCCTCATGCACATTGCACCATTTCCCAGGAAATTCTTCCTGATTTTTTAAACCTGCGTATGTTAGGCTATTTTCTCCTTTTGCTTGGAATGGCCTTTTCCTGTCTCAGCTGGAAAACTCCTGTTCATGCTTCAAAACTCAGTTCACATGTCACCTCTCATATGAAGGCTTTCCCAGCTACCCCAGCAGGGTTGATTATCTTTCACCTACTATTAGACTCAGCGCTGCCTGAAATTCCATCAACAACACATTCCATTGAGACAAGCTAAAGTTTCATCAACCAGTCCCCTTTGTGAATGGGAAGAGCCCACACCACAGAGAGCAGACCCAGCCCAGAATTGGAACTCTGGGCTTTTCTTGAGCTCATTTTGTAAACTTAGAAAGGTCACCTACCTACATACATACATCCCCTAGAGGAGGGACTTGCTGTTTTTTGGAGCTGCTATAGAAATATCTCGACTTCTTTATGATTACCACCTGCCCAGGGCTTTTTCTATCTCAGGATCCACCTGTTTCCGAGGTGGCAGAAACTAGAAATGACGTCACCTTTCAAGAGGGAGCCCTCTCTCTCTCTCTACTCTTTGGTGCGACTTCTTCATTGTAGACACATCATATCTTGAGGTGTCACAGAAAGCACAGTCTTCCCATGACAAAATCTATACACACAAAGGGAGCAATATGGGGGATAGGGGTGTGGTTATTTCATCACAAACACATCCTATGCTGAGGACAAGGAAGTTTTATATTTAATACTTACACCCTTAGGTGTGGGGGCAGCTGGAGCTATGGTGGAACCTCACATTTATCCACATAATTCTTTCACAAGCGGCATTCAACTTGATAAGATAGGGAAGCTGAGGCACAGAATGGTGACGTGACTGGCTCAGGGCCCACCTCCATAATTTCAGGTCATGGACAGAAGCCCTTCTGGTTTCCAGGTTATTTTTTCAGAAATTCATTGAGCCGGATTCAATGGCTTACTCCTGTAATCCCAGCACTTTGGGGATCTGAGGCAGGTGAATCACTCGAGCTCAGGAGTTCAAGACCAGTCTGGGCAACATAATGAGACCTCATCTCTACAAAACTAAATAAAATTTAGCCAGGTACAGGCTGTGCTTTCTGGGACCTATAGTCCCAGCTACTTGGGAGGTTGAGGTGGGAGGATCTCTTGAGCCCAGGAGGTTGAGGCTACAGTGGGCTATGATCTCACTGCTGCACTCCAGCCTGAATAAGAAAGCAAGATCCTGTCTCAAAAAATAAATAAATAAATAAATAAATAAATAAATAAATAAATAAATAAATACAGATCACTGAAAAGCAAGTCATGAACTTTGGTGACAACCCATGCCTGTGTGGATAACTGAGAAATAGCAGGGCAGCACAGTGGAATGTGTTCAGCCGCTGAGAAAAATGCACCTGATCTCTAGCTAGCAACATAAACAGATGCCAGAAACACATCACTGGGGGGAATATGTTGCTGATGGTTCTGGACGATTTGATACCTGATATCATACTATAATTATAAAATATGTACACAATTTTTAGTGGCTTAGAAGGACATGAAACTCATAATAATCGCTGCTTCTGGAGACAAGGAAATGGACCAGGATGGAAATAGTTGTCATCAGAGGTAGGCATGAATTGTGTGTTTATCTACAAGGTTCTAATAGTTTTTAAAGTACTCTGGTATGTTCATATATTACTTGCAGAATAGCTCAACTATATACACAGAAAAATAATGGAAACAAATATAAGAAAAGGTAAAAGGTTAATTATGAGTGGTGAGAATATAAAGTGATTGTAAATGTTTTGCACCTTTTCTTCCTTTTCAAATTTCCCCAAAAAATTCTACGAAAATAATTCTGGGTTCAGATCCCATCTCTGCTGCTAACAAGTTATAAGGCTCTTGTCAATGCCCTTTCCCTCTGTGTGACTCGGTTTCCTCACTGGTGACCAAAGGGGTTGGGTTAAACAATCACTTAGGTTAGCTTCCAGTTCTTAGCCCTGTGAGCTCCACACACAGAGGTGGGGGCAGATCCCTTCCCCACCAAGTGACATTTTCCAGCCAGACTAAAAATAACCTAAATGTTTCATATGGCCAAAGTGTCCATTGCTAAATGTAAGAAGAAAAATGGACGGAAGAGGAAACAATGCACTTAGGGTCCATGTTGAGAAGTAGCGGCAAGGTCTTACCAACCCAGCAACACAAGTACCTCTATGATGCAACTCCACCTCTTCTGTGCACACAGGACATGCACACCCCACTGGGCTGTACAAGTGACAGCTACAACCTTAAGCCTGTCTCCACTGTACGGCCCCTGGTGAGTTCTACTGCAGTATCTCAATCAGGGAGGTCAGACCAGTTCAGCCTACAGAAAGTACCTTTCTCTAGGTTCCGTACATCCCACCACCTCCGGCCCCTCTTCCCCCAGGTGCATGTGCGGAGCCAGCCACCCTTCCCCATCTAGTAGAGTCAAGACCAGGAAGCCACTCCTGTCTCCCTATTCCAGGCCACCTCTCAGTGGGCTTGGAATCAAAGCACCTCACTCAGGTGAAACACTCCAAGACAGCTGTGGTCTGATCTGATCCCAGTGCTCACCAGCCAAGGGGTAAGGAAAGAAACTGGACTCCTGATCCCATCATCATAAAAATCAGCACACTGGCTGTGAGGCTGGCCTTGTACTAAGCACACCACCTACTTTTTACCACTGATCCTCACAACAACCTAATTTCGTAGGCAGAAAACTACAACTCAGAGGGATCTGCCCAGTCCACAGCCAGCCAGGCCAGGGGCTAGCTCCAAGTTCAAGGCTTTTTGCCCTGGACAAAGTCACTGCATGTTTGTAGCTTGGCAAGTTCAAAAGCCATGTGAGGATGGGTTCCAGTCCTCCCCAAACCTTCTGTGGTCACATTCACACCCTTTCAATGCAAAATGTCCCCAGCACCCCCAGGCAACAGACTGCGATCACTGGACCATCTGGACATCCCCAGGAAGAAGAAAGGGCGCTTTGGAGTCATCAGGCAAGCTTTTGCCATCTCTTGCTTTCTCTCCCTATAAATGGCACAAAGGTGCCCATGTCACAGTACTTTACTGAGGATCAAGCAGAGGGCAGGTAAGAGAGGTCTCCGCAGCACAAAGGTCCTCTGCAAATTCCTCCCGCTTCGGGTCAGCCTAAAAACAGGCACAGCTGCTCCTAACCTGTCCTAGTGGCTAAGACAGGCCAACATGTCCCAGTGAGAAGCATTGGCTGCCCAAGTCTAGCATTGCCTGTGGAGTTGCAGGATGTGGTTGGCGAGTAGAGCGAGGCATGTAGAGAAAGCCTTCCCAGAGGCCTTTGCAGCAAAGCCACAAGTTGGCAGGGCGGGGGGACAATTTGCTGCCTTCACTCTCTTTTGGTAATGCAGATTTTTTAAAGCTACCAAAAGGAAAAAAAAAAAAAGTCATTTTCTTCCAAAATACTCTTCCTTCTCGTGAAAGGGTAAGCATGGAAATTATTATCAGGCCTGAGAGAAAATCTGCTGTGCCAGCTTTGAGATCTCACCAGGACGCTGGACAGCCTGCCTTTAGAAAAGAGGCCGAACTCCTTCCTGAGCACGCCGGGCAGTCCTTTCAGTCTTAGTAAAGCGTAAATCACTGGGTCAAGGAGCAACAACAAAACAGCTTTTAATGCCTGCTTGGACATCAAACCCATCTCACAAAATAGCACTTCGATGAGTTTCATGTACGTGAATCCAAAACACGCAGTTTAAAGATCCCTCAAAGCACAGGAGGCTTGGAAACTAGCAGAGAAGTACACTTTTAAGAAACATGAAAAACACAAACCCACACTTGGGGCTTTGCCAAGCCCAAATGTTTGAAAAGATTTTTAACTATAGCCTGGCATCCGAGCCACTAACTGTGCAACTAGAGTGGACTCAGGGTGCCTATGGAGGAAGTTACCAGAATCCATTGACCATAAGCCCTCCTGGGGTGATTAGCTCATCTAGCCATGTATCTTTAGAAAGGAAAGGTAGGCACCCCCTACCCCACACCTCACTTCCTCTGTCTTGTCATTCCCAAGCAATGTGGCTTTGGGTAGTAAATGATTCCCAGGTGACAGGGAGGGCAGGCTTCATGCACTCACTTTTACTGAGTATCTTCCCTGAGCATTCTCCATCAGCAAGTGAATGCCTCCTCTCCTTCCTGTTCTCACTGCAAAACCAGGACTTATTTTGTAGCTGGATGGACCAGCTGGAGAGGCTAGAGCCCAGGGTGCTTGAAAAGTAGCAGAGGTAGGTTGTGGGAATAGGACCAGAGAAGCGGGTGGCAGGCACAGAATTATAGCAGCATCCTTGGGGAGTTTGGGGACAGTGACCAGGGACTTTGTATTTGGAGATTAAAACAGGAGAGAGATGGAGGGGACAAGAGCTCCTGACCTTAACGTGTGTGAAAGTCTGGTTCTCTGCGAGTCCAAGAGTGAGACTCTGAGAGTTGCATGGAGAAGGTTTATTGATGAGTGTTCTCTGGCACAACAGGTTAAGAAGGGTGGAGGGGGCATTGAGGAAAGCAGGATTGGGCAGAGGAGAGAGTTGCACTATGGTTCAGCTGCAGCTGATCTCACAGGAAACTCTGGAGCTAGGAGAGACCTTCAGGGATGCCCCCAAATCAAAGCAAAGGGATTGGGCATTTGTACTCCAGCATTAACTGGACATTGGATGCAGGTTGCCTATGGAGAGGGCATATTTTGGCTGAGGGCAATGTCCAGAGTGTGAGGACACAGCCAACACTCCAGGCACCTGAGGCAAACCGGGATCAGGGCTGCTCCCCACTGTATCGACCATTGTCCACCCCTTGTGGTGCCTACACCCATTTATTTCACATACTCAGTTTACTCTGTCTGGGAACAGCTGCTCCAGGATTCTGGTTGGTCATTTTTCCTGGGAGGACTTACAAGAGCAAGGTTAATGGGACAAACTGCAGCCACCACTACTGCCCTGTTGTCATAGCTGCATCTGACACTCATGGTCTCTCCTGTAGTACATTTTGTACCCCTTCTTATTGTTGTCAGCATCTCTACTGCATGGCGGGAAACAGAGGCTCACCAGAGGGAACAAACCACCCCATCTCACCACTGTAAAACTCTCACTTGAAGGATGAGGGAAGCAGGACTGGACAAAGGGAGAAGCTGAACTTCAGTGGATCCCACGCCTTCCTAATATCCGACCTTGGCGTAGCAGACCTGCAGGGTTTGAGGATCCGACTTCCTCTGGAACACTCTGCCACTTTTATAATTATGACCTGGGCCTGATCCTCAACTCTCCGTCCTCCAGGAAGGTGAATCTCTTTATCTGCTGCCCTCTGGCTTTCACACTTAGCCCTTAATTGGTGATTAATCACTCTCAGCCTAGCATTGTCTCTGTAACGCATTCATTGCCCCCAGCGACAATTCCATAGTACTTTTAATTACTATCCCCTCCCTCCTCACCTGAGAAATTGCACCTGCCAGTGCACCCCTTCCCCCAATATCCCATCTCATTTCACCACCAGCAAAAAGGTCAAATAATTGCATTGCCACTGCATGCCTGGGGTCTGTCCATGCAGCACCTTCTCCAGGGATGGAGTCTCCACTGCCAGTTAGCCAGCAGGTGATCCAGTGCCAAAATCGAATTCTAGAGTCAGCCTCCTAGGGCCACTGCAGGAGCATAGATTGTTTAGTGGGCTTGTAGGTAATAGATGATGAAATGGAATTTACATCCTGGAGGTTTGTTGAAGAGAGCTCTGTTATGGTTTGGCTGTGTCCCTACCCAAATCTCATCTTGAATTGTTAGCTCCCATAATTCCCACATGTTGTGGGAGGGACCTGGTGGAAGACAATTTTATCATCAGGGTGTTTTCCCTCATACTGTCCTCGTGATAGTGAATAAGTCAAACAAGATCTGATGGTTTTATAAGGGGAAACCCTTTCATTTGGTTTTCATTCTTTCTTGTCTTCCGTCATGTAAGAGGTGCCTTTGACCTTCTGCCATGATTGTGAGGCCTCCCCAGCCACATGAAACTGTGAGTCCATTAAACCTCTGTTTCTTTATAAATTACCCAGTCTGGGGTATGTCTGTATCAGCAGCATGAAAATGGACTAACACAAGCTCTCAGGAGCCACACCTGTGATGGAACAAGGGAAAGATGGGGCAGAAGGAGAAGCTGGACTGGGATCCAGTTGCAATAAAGGCCTCAGCCCACCCCATGGGGGGCTCTTAATCTGGTGTCACCCATCAGAGCTGTCCTGGATTGAGACAAAGGGGCCAGGTCTTTATGTCCCCACTTGGCACAGTTAGTAGAGATGGGATACACCCAGGGAGAGGGAGAAACTTAGGGCTAAGCAGCTTCCTTCAGCCAAGAGCAATTTCCAGAAAGGGATACAGCTCTGAGCCAACCCTGGCCAACAACCCCAGCAGCTGGGAAATGAGTTCCTGGGCCCTAACAGAGTACATACGCCATGCATCACAGCATCCACTACAATGTCCACCTTCCCCAGGAGATGAGACAAAATTCATTGCATGGACACAAGAATGAGTACATGATTACAAGGCCTGAAAGGTGCTCAAAGGATTGGGCACCAGTGAGGGTCTCCGTTTTCATCGGGAGGGTTAGGGAAGCCTTCTTCAGGGAAGAGAATTTGAGCTGAGGGATGAGCAGGCCAAAGCTGGGTGAACACAAAAGGGGATGAAGCCATCCAGCAGACCTGAAAGGTGTGAGCAAGAACCAAGACACAGGAAGGATGGAGGTGCTCTTAAAGAACTGCAAGAAGGCGATGGTGGCTGGAGGAAGAGCAAGGAAAACCTTGGCTTGAGATGAAACCTGACAAAACCAAAAAGGGAAAACCAAAACTAGGCCTGGTTCGATGAAGCCAGACAAAATCAAAAAAGGAAACCAGGCCTGGAGAGCCACAGGGAGGGATTTTGGTCTTCAAGGAGCTACTGAGGATGAATTTAAGGCTTGGAGAGGCAAAGCAGCAAAAAGACATGGCACGCAGGCCACTTATTGGGGATCTCCTGAGGATCATCCCCTGCTGACGGCAACCCTTGGCAATGCAAACCCTTGGCAATGCAAACCCTTGGTGTGGTCATGCTGAGGTCAGGCTTGAGTTGTGGCTAAGATGGGGCCACATCTGGGTGGAAGGGGCCGCCAGGGGATAGGCATAGGACAGTGAGAGGGAGAAACATGCAGGGCCAAGTCCCAGCAAGTGGATTCTGTAGAAGATGGAGAACAAGGCTGGCTGGCCAGGACCAGATCACAGGGTGCACCATTCACCAGGCTAAGGAGACTGTCCCTCATCACGTAGGAGATGAGAGCTAGCAGCCTTGGGATGATGCAGTGTGGGATTAAAGATGGTAAGTACAGGCAGCATAGTGGAGTCTTGTGCTCGACAGAATAATGGCACCCAAAAACGTCCACATCCTAGTCCCGGGACCTGTGAACATGTCATTTTACATGGCAAAGGGACTTTGCTAACATGATTAAATTAAGGACTTTGAGATGAGCAGATGATCCTGGATTATCCAGGCAGGCCAAGTGTCATCAAAAGGTCCTGATAAAAGAGAGGCAGGAGGGGCAGGGTTAGGAGATTCAAGGTTGCCAGGTGGCTGGCTTTGAAGATGGGGGCAGAAACAAGGAGCCAAAAATTACAAGCAGCTTCTGGAAAATGGAAGAGTCAAGGAAATAAGTTCTTCCCTAGAACCTCCAAGAGGAAGGTGGCCCTGCTGAGTTCTTGATTTGAGCCCAATAGGACCCATTTCAAACCCCTACTTCTGGGGTGGGAATAAGGAATGGTGGACATCAGGATATGGACAGTGGAGAAGGAAGGGGAGCCATACATGAGAGAGGGTCTGGGAGATAGAAGCCACGGGATTGAGGGGCACCATCAGTCAAGAGCAGTGAGTATAAGTGGGAGACCATGTGATGTCTATGGGGCGACATTCACAGAGAGGAAAGAGAAGAAGAGACAAGAACTGGAGGAGAGGCTGGTGTCTGCACTCTGCTGCTGTTCCTTTAGAGGGGAGCCAACCAAGCTCGCCTCTGGGAGAGTCTGAAAGTTTCTGGCATGGCTAGACCTGCATGGCTCATTCAATACTCTACATTTTCCACGTACCTGAGACTACGTGGATTCAGAAGCAAAAGGAGAAGATTATAACGCCCAACACAAAGCTTCATCCATAGGCTGCAAGCTGGAGAAGTGTGGGCCTCCAGGATATCAGCTGTCTGGTGCTGGGGACAGTCACCTGTCCTAGTGTGGGGCAGGGAAGTAAAAAGGGATGGAGGGCGGAACTGCGTGCTCCATGACTCAGCCCTATGAAGGTGCCAGCAAGGGAAAGGTTGAGAGGCAAAGAGACGAAGTCTACACCTGGGATGCCAACTGCTCTGCCCAGCCCCCTAAAATGGGCATTCCTGCTTGATCACCTCCAGTGTCAGGGAATGGCCTCCCTCGGACAGGGTTGGCACAGTAGGCTTGGCTGGTGTCAAAGGATCTTCCTTAGCCTGTGCCAAAGTTGGCTTCCATATTGATGATGTCTTCTTGTTTTTGCTACTGAGTGCCTTCACTCCTTTTCTCAGTTAGCCCCTGAAATCTGAGGGCAGTGGCACATGTTTTTCTAGGGGCAGCATGCTCCATCCTTCCACAGCTCAATTCTGCCCCTCCTCAGTATCCGATGAGATGGAAGTCTCCCCTCCCCCACTCCTCATCGCCTTCTTATAAAATGTCCTGCGATTTGCTGCTTTTGGGGGAGGAAGAGCCCACTGCCCACCCTGAAGTGAGCACAATACCTGCAGGCAGCAATGCAGAAATGAGCAGAGTGCCCATCTCCCCATCCTAAACCTGAGCCCACTGTAATGCGACCTCGGATCTCAACCACTTTATATAAGCCGCCACAGCATCCTGCTGACTTGGGTTGAGTGTGATTCTCAAGGCATTTGATTCATGCATTTCTACAAAGCTAAATTTACCCTACCCTGATCTTCCGTGTGCTCCTGTTCTTTGACCCTACATATAGGAGGTTGCATGAATGTGGCTCCAGGGTCCAAAGGGTTCTGTGGTCGTGGGTCATTGCTCTGTCTTCCCCATCAGGCTGGAGCTCCTCTCGGAAGTGACTCAGTCTTATGAATGTCTGTAATGCTAGAATCCACCATAAAAAATTAGGGGCTGAGAAAAGAGAGAAAATGGAAGAAGGAAGGAGGGAGGAAAGGAAGGGCAGCAAATGTGAAAGGAATAGAGGAGGGAACCACAGGAATGTGCCACACCTGGGTAGGTGCACATAAGCCTGAGACATGAAGGGAGGAAGCCGAGGTGGCAGGGGCTTCTGCAGAAACAGGTGTGGCTGAGTGTTAGGCAGGCTTGGGACATGGGGAGATGAGTAGAGCTGGGGCAGAAGACAGAGACTGGACCACACTGGACCACACTCAGGCACCACTCAAGGCAGTGTTGTCTCTCTGGTCTGTCCAATCTCATGGGAATATACCCCAGCCTCTCTCTGAGGCAGTGCACATTGGCTCACTGGGCTGCAAAAAGTACAGGTCCAGCCCCATCAGAAAGTGAGGCCAAAGCTGGAATCAGAATTGCCATGGAGCCTGGAGCAAGCCTGGGCTGAGTCCTACCCATCCCGCCCCTTCAAGGAAAAGCCATGAGGCTGGGCAATGATGCTGGGACACAGCAAAGAGGGGAAGAAGGGAAACCTAAGGATATGGAGAACTCGATGAGATGATCTGTGTAGAGTACTCCACACAGGGCCCAGCACTGAGCAAATGCTCTTTAAACCGTGACGACGGCAGAGGCGGTAGTTAGAATGAGGGAAATCAAGAAGAAAACTAGTACAGATTGAGTGTCTACTGTATGCACTTGGCATCTACTAGCTGCCTTCACCATTGGGATTTCCATTAACCCTGCTCAGCAATTTTATGGGATGGGTAAGCTTATCCCTGTTGTACAGATGAGGAAGCCGAGGTCCAAAGCATGGAGCTCTCTGCACAGTTTAAAATGGGTAGGACGGGAGTCAAACCCTGATCTTTGTGACTCTGCAGCTCCTGTTTTCTAGTGTAGAGGGAGACAGTGGAGGAGAAACAGGAGAAGATGAATAGCACCAGAAAACTACTTAGTAGGGCTTGTGCTTTTCTAGCCCCACCAGGCGCCAAACCCTGAGTGAGGCACAGAAAACCAAATATGGGCTCTGATCCCAGGGAGTCCACAAAGGTGCACTGGGAGGCAGGAGGTGGCATGAACAATGATCATACTGAAGCAGACCATGTCACAACAGGGGATACAGAGCGTTCTTGAGGGCACAGAGGAGACAGGGTGAGGGAAGGCTTCCTGGAGGAGATGACATTTGAGCTAAGCCATGTGAGTAAGCATCCATCTTCCCAGAAGATCAAGGCATATTTGGTTCAGGGCAATGTGTGAATATTGACAGTGCCTGACGTATTTTCCTGCCCTGCCCTGCCCCTTATTCACCCACTCTCCACAGCAGATTCCAAACCAACAGTAGATGCCACAGTTGCTCTAAAGCCATCCTACTAACAACTTCCCTCTGTCTTTGTTCTTCCTTCTGTCCGAGGAACGTTAAAGACCCCCAGCCCTAACACAGGGCATCCAGTCTCAGACGAGGAAAAAAACTGTTTCAGCCAAGCTGGTTACAGGCAAAGCATCTCCCCTGGAAGAGAGAGAAGGTTCCCAGGTTTGGGTCAGGGGGCGTAAATCGATCCACAGCATACAACAGGAAATAGAATAGTACCTCACCCAAACCAGTTATGTAATGTTTAAAAGGCAGCTCTCAAATGGGAAGAGCATTTATCTATTATGAATATTTTCCATTTTTAGTGGTAATTGAAGTTTCTCGTTGGAGGCTTATGCTAAAAGCGCCGGGGTATTGTGATCTTCCCCACCCTTTCGAATGCAATTAGAGAATTTAATCAAACTCCACTGCAAGTGCAGTGCCAGCCAGGCTATTTTTGCGTTTTTCAATCTAGAATCATTTGGGGACTTTTAATTGTTAGTTGGGTTTATTTATTGAACTCGGGCTTAAAAGAAAATAAACAGCAAAAGGCAAGAAGTAGCTGGAAATGCAAGAAGAACCCAATCCCTGCGATTTAATAAAGTCTGTCCTTGTTAGCTCCAGCAAATGCTAAATTCCAATGAATTCAAATTTCAACCGGGTCTCTAAACATCACATTATTTACATCTTTCATATATTATGGTATTTCAAATAAGATTGTTATAAAATTGCCCCAACTTTGGGCAACCGTAGATCATAAAGTGGGAACATTATTGCATTAAAGGAGAGGGGCTGTATCTCATTGAAAACACATAAGCACATAATTTCATAGACGTATATCTGCAGCCAGATATATATCTATGAACAATGAAATTGCCCCAAAATTAAAAGCCTTCTGGCTATATATTTGTAAACACAATCAGATCACAATCCAATGAAGGAGCCTTTCTGAATTAATGTGCATCACGTGATCTTCCTATCATTACATTTATAACTTTCCTTTTGGACAGCTCACTGCCTTCTCTTTGTCTCCATAAAAGTACGAGGGTTTGTGTGTGGATTTTCTTGTTTTCTTTGGCTAATGGTATATATCTCTATCCTTGTTTTTAAAGAAAGGGGATTAGATCAGAACTGTGAAAAAATACACAAAGAAAGAAAAAAAGTCACTCTTTTACACCTGCAGATAGTGAGAGTCCCCATCTAATTTCTCATAACTTCTGGCATAAAACACTTCGCATTTTAAAAGAAACTGTCATCTCACTCATTTTATGATTTTGATAATGAGAATGGAAACTATATTGTTAACCAGAAAAGCGCAGTGATTTTATACGCACATTAAAAGGGAAAGACCATTCCTTTAATTTAGATCATTTAAAACAAAACTTTCCAAGTGACAACCTTTTAGTTGTAATTTATTCATCTACTGCAGTTCAGTTTTCATGGGGGAAGTCACACCTGAGAAACGGGGTGCACAGTAAACGCGTAAGCCTTCCTCTTCCACAAACAAAGCCACAGAGGTACCCCAGAGTCTGGTAGGAGTCCACACTGGTCTGGTAGAAGGAGTCCGGTGGAAGGCGTCCACACTGAGAGTGAGAAGATCTAGCTTCCACCTCAGCTCTGTCTAGTGTGTTGTTTCCTAATGCATAAGGACCACTAAGCCTCAAGTGACCAAAAGCCAAATGGATAAAGTATCTTGTGTATCTCCAAAATCCAAGATGCATTGGGTTCAGGCATGGCTGGATCCAAGATCTTCAACAATGCAATGGGAATTAGTCTATCTTTCTCTCTTGTCTCTGTTTTCCTCCGTGTCGGCTTTATTCCTGGAACCTATGTGATCGTGCTTGGCAGATACATATTTGTGTCATATGTACTATTCTTGTGCTACTGTACTACTCTTGTGCATCTGTACTACTCTATTGGGTACACTAGAAAAAGGCCCCGTGTTTGCTCCCATGGGCCACCTCTGAGTCCTTGCCCATCCCTGAACTAATTCATGGTGCTCAGGCAGGTGGAATGCACTGAGTTCCTGAGCCCAGGTCACCTGCACACTCTTGGAATTTACAGAAGGAGGCAAGTCTCATCCACATGACATGGATGGCAGAAGGGGCTACTGCATATCCTCAGGGATGCTGGAGCTTCAGAAAGTAACAAAATGGGTGATACATGGGCTTTCTCATCTATCAAATTGAGCCAAATTGGCCAAATACTAAAACTGTGTGTGAGAGAAACCTATATCGTGGGAAAACTTTGTTTCTCAAACTGCCAGGTGATCATTCCTATTTGGTTATTCTCATAATTTCAACAAATACAAGATTCCCAAGTAAAGTGTGTTTTGTTCTGTTGAATTTGTGCTTGGTTTTTAACCCAGGCTGGTTCAGTCCTTCCCTAGGGGTTCTCAGCTATCAAATTGAGATTATAAAGTGAAGGTATTTAGCAGAGTCCAAATGAAAAGCATTATATAATACCAGACTTAAACTACACATTATGATTATGGGATACCATGAAAAGTGAATCAGCAGATGACGCCAAACTAGTCTCCAAATGAGTCCACAGCACACACGTTTACCCTCTTCACACCTGCTTTGTGTCAGGCAACTCCCACAAGAAAAGAGGCATTGGAGTTCATGATATCACTTCAGTGCAGTTAAATTAATGTATTCTTTATAATTAACTTAAATGCAAGTGCACTTGAACTTTATTCCATTGTATGGCTTCATTTTTTTTTTTTTTTTTTTAAGATGTAGCCTGAGCTTCAAAGCACATCACATATTCTCGAAAAAAATTGTCGAAAATAGGTTTGCAGCCACCATTAGAATTTGAATGTCCAGAATGGGCAGCCCAGGGAGACACCTCCCATTATAGAGTGGGGATAAAATAAAATTAGTTTGTCTTTTTCTCCCATTGTGATAGTGTGCTTTTTTTTTTTAAGAATATTGACTCTGTTTAGTAAATATAATACGTGTTCATTGTGAAAATACCCCGATAATACAAAAAAGTATGAAAAGCTAGTTTAAAAAAAAAAGAAAACTATTCAAAATTCCATCACACAAACAATGACCACCTGTATTTGGTAAACATTATTCTAAGCATTCTTCTATGTGTAAAAACAGATAAAATGATAGTGATGGTGAAATAAAAGAAAGATAAAGGGACGAAAATTGAAACATTATGCACACTTTTTAATATTTAAAAGTTCTAGATTATATTTTACTTGAATTTAATGGAATAAAAAAGAAACTAAAGTAAAATTGGAAGGCTTATCTTAGATCCATTCTCTTCAGTATATGGGATATGACTTCCTTCCTAAAAGGCCCCTCTAAAGGAAAAAAAGACATTATAACACACATTGGGTTTGAGTTATCTTTAAATTACATTTTAATTTTAGACTAATAGCTTCCTGCAATGAAGGAAGTGGAAATTAACACCATGTATTTCTTCTCTATCTCTCAACTCTTTTTAGTTGTATTATTATTGTCTAGCTTTATAATATTTACATTTCATTCAGTGAACAAAATTTTGATTCAGTCAGTTTTAGTGACTGTTATGTTCACCATCTTGCCATGATGCCATCCTTCCTGCATCATTTATTTTACTTCATCTTTGTGTTGTATAGATTTGAAAAACAAAATAAATAGGGAGTTTCCATTTGGGGAATGTTTATTTTCCCTGAAATGCTCATAAGTATTGTGATCTGTAGCCCTTATTTCAGTAATGTTTTCTTCAGTTATATCGTTTAATGTTTTTCAGTGTCATTTGTTCAGTCTCTCCCCAAAGAACACAAATTATGCATTTATCTTATTTCTCTTTTCTGCCTATCTATTATAAAAATATACTGAAGCAGGAGGATTGCTTGAGACCAGAAGTTCAAGACCAGCCTGGGCAACATAGCAAGGTCTCATCTCTATAAAAAATTTAAAAATTAACTGAGCATGATGGTATACCCCTGGAGTCCCAGCTACTCAGGAGGCTGAGGCAGGAGAATCACTTAAGGCCAGGAGTTCAAGGCTGCAGTGACCTATGCTTGTGACACTAAACTCCAGCCTAGGTGACAGAGCAAGAACCTGTCCCCCACCACAAAAAAAACAATTATAATAGTAGTATAACATATTTACAATCATTTTATATCATCATACATTGAAAATGGGGATGGTATTTTCCTTGACACAGTAGCTGGAGAGGCTGGGGGTTATGTAAGCCTCCCAAATATCTTTCAATATGTGGGAGTCTTGTGCTATAATGAGTGTGGTGCTGAAGATGCCAATACATGCTATAGAGTTGGCCAGACCAGCATGTCCCCGACAATGTTTCTCTAGTATGTTGATTCCCACTTTCAGATTCTAGTGAAGCTTAAATTTGTGTAGCATTTTTCTTTTTCACATCAGTTTTTTTTTTCTTGAGTTCTGCCATCTCCATTTTCATCTCTTCATATGTTGTTTTGTAATTTTTTTTAATTTATGGAGAACTATTTGTCTAAATTTTTTCCTTCTTTCCTTGGGCAATTTATGTTAGAAATTCCCTTTATCTGTCTTTTGATGAGGGATTTCTTCCCTCCATGGCTGTGATTATTTTATTTTTGCAGTACAATAGGTCACGGGCTGTGTAACCTTTCATGCTGAATGGAGCTAGCCACATATTGACTTGAGAGAGAGTGAGGTGAAAAGAGCATGAACTGGGACATCACGAACTTGGACACGGCCTGGTGTCTGGAACTCCTCATTTCTTAAATGTGATTTCCTTTGCCCTGAAACATGTCCCTATCCTGTTGGCCTTGAAAAGGAGCTTTTCCTTTTCCATGGGAGGTCTTTGAGTTTGATCCAGAGTTCAGCATCTATCTCTCCTCCTCCTCATTGCACAGATAACCAGTGCTTTCCCGAGACCAAGGGCCTTAGTCGTAGGTACTAGAACTGGCATGCTGAGTCCATTTCTCCTGCACCTCCACCCTCTCATCATTGCATGATGTCATCCGAGTCTCCACAGGACATTGCCCACCCGTGCTTAGATGATGTGGTCATAATCCATGGTTCATTCGAATGTCTTTTAGCCCTGGGTGACTTGTTCTTAGGGAAAGTTGTTTCCGGCTCAAAGTCCAAAGAGTTGGTACTAGCTCTGGGTACCCTCCTCTTCAATTGCATTTTGCAGGATTTAGGAGATATGCATAACTTTCCACGGTTTGCGAGTGTGGTTTTTCCTTATGTCAAGGAAAGTGAAAAATTGATTCATTTTCATTGTAGCCCTTATTTCAGTAATGTTATGAAGGCTGAGATACATTTTGGGTAACAGTAATAGAGACAAATGTCCCAAACCCACTTTGTGTAGCCAGAAGCCTGGCTTGAGTTTTGTATAGAAAAGGGTTTCCCATTTCAAAGGGTCTTCATCCAGCTCAGATCCAGTTTTCTAGCCGTGTAACTTCAGCCCTCAATTTCTTAACTGTGGTACAGTTTTCTCATCTGTAAAATGGGGAGAGTCATCATCCCAATCTTCACAGAGTTGTTGAGGACCAGCGAAGGAATCTATGAAAAGATCTCAACACAGCCCATCGCAAGAACACCTCCTGTTGTGATGATAATGATCCCACAACATCATGAGATAGACACCATGGTCTTCGTGTGACAGATGTGAAAACTGAAGCACAGGTCAGGTGATTTTCCCAAGTCTTCCCAGTATCTAAATGTCAAACCTTGGCTTCAAAATCCAGACCTCTGCTCTACCCTGTTCCCAGCCTCGAGAGATGATCTGTAGAGCATGCTCTACCAACACTTTCAGGTTCGCTAGAGCTTTAGATCAACGTGTACCCATTTTGTGGATGAAGGAAAACAGAAGGAGAGTTGTCTAAGGCCCCAAGGCTAGTAAGCCACACAATCAGGACTAGAATGCCGACCTTCAGCTATCTAGAAACTAATGGAAGAATGCAATGAGCTAGTTGATCCATGCCCAGAGGAGTACCTGCACCTGCATATGGGGGCAGAGAGAGAAGAGAAGGAGGAGGCAGGATGGAAAGCAGGTCCTGTCCACCTGCACAGGCATAGACACATCATCCCACCCTCTGAGCCACCAATGCCTCATCTTGAAAATGGAGATGATATCTGCATCATCAGCATCAAGTGAACCAAAGCCCCTTCTGAAACAGAATCTACTCTATTATCTCTCAGCTGTGTTTTTAAAAACCATTCATCCCTCAGTGTGTGTGTCTGTAAGGTCATTTCTCCATCTCTTATCTATCTACCGATCTGTCTAAACAGAGGAAGAATGTAAACAAAACATACTCACGTGTGTTTTTCTGGGTGGCAAGGATACAGGTGATTTTCATTTTTCTTTCTGCATTTCTAAATTTTCAAAAGTTCCTGTAAAAAAAAAAGAGCATGTGTTATTTATATTACCAAGGGAAAACACAAGCCTTCCATGAATACTGGTCTTGGTAGTGTTGCTGCAGGATGACTGAGACAGTGAGGGGCTGAGGTGCCAGGGGTCTGCACTGTGACAAGCCTGACATTACTTCCCTTTCCCCGGTCCGAGAGCTCTGGCTTGTGCCATGCCATCCCTGAGCCTCCATTTCCTCATCTGTCGAATGGGGATGATACTGACTCTTGGAGTTGGCATGAGAGTTTAACGGGACAGTCTATTCAGATGTCTCACACGGGGCCGAGCACACAGTAATTACTTCCCAAATGTCAGATCCTTTGCCTTCGACAAAAATTCCAGCTGGATCCTCTGCAAGCCTTTGCTAATGGGCCAAAACTGTAGCCAAGGAGAACTCCTGAACAATACTGTTTATTTATACAGTGGGAAGATTGAAATCATTATGCTTTGACTGGCAGGAGTTATTTATAGGCCTTGTTCCCAGTGAGCTGCTGGGATCAGGGCTCTCCCCAACACATTTACCAACTCCCCTGCCTGGCCATGAAACCCCACGGATATCTGAGTGGGCCTCTGCTTCTCAACCACATGAAAGCGGAATTCCTTCCCGGTTCTATTAAACTAAAATCACTCCCTGCAGTAAACAAGGCACGAGAGGGAGGAGGCCAGAGAAAACCCTCCAAAAATGACGGGGCGGAGCTGAGCAGCAGGAGCAAATGCCAACATCCCTCTGTGCAGCTCTGTGTCCTGAGCAATTAGGGATTCCAACCCAAGGAGCCAGATCTCCCTGTGAGTCTGCCATTACTCCCAAGTGTTGATGGAGCCCAGAGTCTGGAGAAAGCACTACAGTGAAAATTATGGGTGTGAATGGATGAGACTTGGCTGGATAAAGATCAGAAAAGGGCATGCCAGGTAGGGGAATCCACACGGGCCAAGGCAGGGTGGCTGGAACGTTGAGGCGCTCGGTTGGGTAGAGCATGGGAGAAGAAAGAGCAAGCAGTAGACATTCACATGGAATCCACTCAGAATCCTGGCACAGAGGAGGTGTTCAGTAGATGTTGACTGGCTGGACATTGATAGACTTTGAGCAAAATTAGGATGAAAGGGGGAGGTCTCTGGAAGATACAGGTGGCAGCATTCTTTTCCTCCTCAAGTCTAGCCATCTCCCCGTGTTCAGAAGTGCACAAAGCTGATGGGTCCAGCGCGGAAGGAATATGAGCCCCCACCCCCACCCCACTCCTGCACAAGTCTCTTCTGCCTCCCCACCAATCAAAGACATTTCCAGAGGGCCCAGAAGAGCCCCTTTGGAGCTTATACACGGAAAATACCTTACGCCAAGTTTTCAAAGTCAGGGCATCGAGTAAAACCCAGGCTGTTTCTCCAAATCCTTTCTTTAAAAAAAAAAAAAAAAAAAAAAAAAAAAAAAAAAAA
>NW_016818964.1:7687674-7718378 GCF_001698545.2 Rhinopithecus bieti
ACTCGTTTTTCCTACTCCCTTTTTTGAAAAAAAAAAAAAAAAAAAAAAAAAAAAAAAACTTTCCTTTAAGTTCCACATGTATTTGAATTCAGGGGAAACTCGGACCACATGTTTTTAATCCATCAACACTTAAATCATCAAAATGCTATAGGCCGATGGTTTGGAGGCCAACAGGAACACCAGTCTTTTAAAGACTTTCTTCTATTTCTCTAGCAATCAGGAAGTACTCATTTTCCAAGAGGAAACCAAATTTTGACTCCAAAGGGGCTGCTGCATTTCGTTCCAAACTCAGCACCCTCAAAGGCCAAGCAGACTCAGAATTTGGCAAAAGCTGCTGTTGCAATCACCACGGAGAAAGCATTTGCAGTCCAAGGAGCTCCATGCTCCTCTGCCCTGTTCTGCTGCAGACTCTGCCCTGGATGCAGCAGGCAAAGGGGGAGGAGGAGTGGCTACGGGCTGGGAGAGAAAGGGCCAGCGATGGTGGGAGTTGGTACCAGAAACTGCTGGCAGACCCAGAGGAAAATGCAGATCCTGGCTCCACACATGGGACCTGATGCTGCCGCCCACCATACGTGGCCCTGGTGGGGAGCACGGGCCACTCCATCTTTGCGTGGTCTTTGGGAGAGTGAAAGTCAACATCTATTCCATGAGACTGTGGAAAAGAGGAAATATTCAATAAGAGGGAAGTAAAATAAAACAAAGCAAAGTACACGTAAATGCATGCCAGGAAACACACTTATCCAGGCCTGACAGAATTCCATCAGATTTTACCAAAATCTTGCCCCTAGCGGTCATCATACCTCCATTCCAAATGCCTACCTATCCATTGTGGCTCACTGGCTGGAATAACATTGGCAGGGATTCTGCAACTCACCCAACCAAATGGTGAGTGAACAAACGTTGAAAGCTCCCTGTGGAGCAAAGAACACATCGTTTCTAGAGCTTAACGTGTCATGAACAAAACTACATTGCCAGGGGTTGATATGAACCACTAGAGCCTCTTTGCTAAGAGATGATAACAATAACAGCAATGGTAACTAATAATGCCGTGTCCCCATCCCCCTGAGATTTGTTTGGTAGGGCTCTTCCTGTGTGCCCCATACTGACATCTCCTCAAAGCAGGGGAGAGGTGGTGACTTATGACATAGACACATTCACCCCTAACCATGCTGGTTTGAGAGAGATAGATCCCAATTCATGCTCTGGCCCACGCAGGCACAATGGGCAGGAACATGTTCCCATTGGTGGCCAAGCTGAGGTCTGAATATGTAGCACTGCCGTGCCTACCCATCCCCAGCCGACATCACCTCACCTCCCGCAGCTACACAATTCTGGGGGAGGTTATCCCTAAGGAGTAAATTGCAGTCTGACTAAATGGATAACACCACAGAGTTATGCTGGAGTCAGACAGTTGCAGTTGGATTTCTGGCTCCACCACTTCTGAGCTGTGTGACCTTCATCAGGTTACTAAATGTCTCTGTGCTTCAAAACCCTCTACTGTAGAATCAGGATAATAATAGTTTCTACTTCATAAGATTGCTGTGAGGCCAGGTGTGGTGGCTCACACCCACAATCCCCGCACTTTGGGAGGCGAGTGGATCACATGAGGTCAGGAGTTTGAGACCAGCGTGGCCAACATGGTAAAACCCCGTCTCTACTAAAAATACAAAAATTAACTGGGCGTGGCGGCGGGCACCTGTAGTCCCAGCTACTCGGGAAGCTGAGGCAGGAGAATCACTTGAACCCAGGAGGCGGAGGTTGCAGTGAGCCGAGTTCATGCCAATACACTCCAGCCTAGGCAACAGAGCCAGACTCTGTCTCAAAAAAAAAGAAAAATAGATTGCTGTGAAAATTAAATTAGCTAGTACATGCAAAGTATGGAGACACCGGCCGGCATCCAGTGCCTCTCCCATGTGTCTGCTATCATCATCATTCTTAGAGGACCAAAGAGTAACATAATCTGTGAACACACACAAAAACACGTGGCACAAAGTTAGCTCTCCACAAACATCAGTTGTCTTTCCTCACACCCCTGCATGTTTCCTACCAGTCAGGAAGGTTTGCATCAATGGCAAACTCTGCAGTTCCAGGGAAGCCTGAGATCATGGAATCCGAACACTGAGGTGGCAGGGGAGCAACAGTGGGGTGAGGTCAAATGATCATGTCCAAATACTGCCTTTGGGAGATTTTTGCCTTTTTTTTATTTTTTCTTTTTAATTCGCCAGCAACACTTCAGTCTCCAATGCTTTGAAATCTCCCGGGAAGATTTTCCCACTGATGTCAGTCGCCTGTCTCCCCAGAGCTAGAGATGCAGAGAGAAAATCCTCTCAAAGGTCTGGACCACCCACAATGTGCCCTTGACCAAGCAGCCCCTCCTGTCTGCTAATTGGGGCTTGGGGAGGAGGCCAAAGGAAGGCGGGCCGGGCAGGAAAGGAAGAAAGAGAAGGCGATGAGGAGATAAAAGGGAAGTGGGGCCAGGAGGAGTTCCAAATCTTAATCCTTTCTTTCTGCTGGCCTGTCCAGAAATGAATCATAGTTATTTGGTTAAAAGATGTTTTCAGATCCTGGAAGCAAGGTTAAGTAAAAACAATAGGTCTTAGCTCGGAGGGAAAGGAGGGGCAACATCGTGTCTGGGGACAAGAACTGTCCCTAAGCATCAGAGTCAGCCCTAGGTAACCCCCAGGAGCTGAGAATTTTCCTGCCTTGAAACTCTTAGGGGAACAAAGAAGTGTCGCAAGGGTTATTGTGTCAGGGAGCAAGAAGTCACTCTGACAGTTAGGAACGGCTCTGACCAGAGAACAAGAAGATGGGATGGCAATTACCGTGGATCTCGTCTTTCCTGTTGCTGCAGTGGAAATGCAGACGAGTGCCAACTGGCCGGCTCATTTGTATGAAGATGAACTAAAGATGAACAAGACTCCTACCTGCCTCCCCTGGGGGCTTCGCACAACAGGACAGACCACAACATCCAGGGAGCCCAGGCTGAGGAGAGATAACCTGACAGCCCAAGTAGCAGCTGGAAGCAGGGACTGCAACCCCATCCAAACCCCAAGTTCATGCCTCCACACTCCAAGTGTCCATGGTCACAGGAGAGGGGCCAGGACGGGCACTCAGACCCGGGATTGAACCCAGCTCACTGTCTACATGGGCTGTCTGGGCCTCTGTGTGCTCACTGGGGACCCCAGGAGAGTCACACACCTTGGTTGTGGTGAGGGACGGTGAGAGTCTACCCAGTGACAGTGTGTGTCTAACTTCGGGACACCAGGCCCAAAGTGGGCCTGGAAACAAACAGGTGTGCAGACTGGAGCTCAGCCTTCTTCTTCTCAAAGTCTCAGAGCCCTATTTCCCAAAGAGTCTTTGGCCTTTGGTGATTTGGAAAAGAGAGAGGGAAAGTGAGCGAGACAGAGAGACAGACACAGAGGGACATGGGGTGAGATAGAGATACACAGGAAGAGACAGAAAGAGAGAGAAAGGAAAGAGAGGAGAAGGGAAAGGAAGGGAATGAACTGGAGGGGACAGGAGGGGAGGGGAGGGGAGGGGAGGAAGGGGAAGGGAAGGGAAGGGAAGGGAAGGGAAGGGAAGGGAAGGGAAGGAAAGGGAAGGAAAGGATGAGGAAAATACAGGAAAGGAAAGGGACAGAAAAGGAAAGGGGAGAAGAGAAGAGGGAGCGGGGAGGGAGGGGAAGAGAGGGGAGGGGAGAGGTGGGGAGGGGAAAAGGCTTCCTGTGGTCCGACAAATTGGGAGACTGAAGATTTGGGCAGAATTCAACCTTCTGTTGTGGAGCAGGTGTTCTCCTGGTCTGCAAATGCCAGCTGGCCTTGTCAATCTCCAACAGGAGGCAGTTTGTGTCTGCATGGTTTGTGCACCCTTGGTGGTGAACACACCATGACAGACCCTGGGGGGCACTGTCACTCCTGTCACTTGGACCACTGGGGCCCCCACAGAGCCCCCGTGCCCCTCACAAGTGAGCCTGGCCACAGCGGCTGGAAGGAGCTTGTGGTAGGATCTGGCCAGACTGGGTTCCAGTCTTGGTCAGGCTACACCAAGCTGGACCATGCCAAGCTGGACTGTCATGAACAGTCAGGACGAGTCATCGTGAACAAGATGCCTTAATTATCTGTGTGCCTCAGTTTACCCTTCTGAAAATGTGGAATAATAAAACCCAGTTCCTGGGGGTATTTAAGACAAAAAAAAAATGAACTGATAGATGTGAATAGTTAACTGTGAGGCTCACAACCTAGAGGGTAGTTCACGCTGGTTCATCCCCCCCAAGGCCATCCCCATGTGATGTGGGCGGGGGTGTCAGAGGAAGGACGCTGACCAGGGATATTTGGTGCTTAAATGGGAGGCTACTCTTTGGAACTCTTACCTCATGCTTCCCAGAAAAACCATAGCAGGTCTGGACTAGGGAGCCAAAACCTAGCCCCATTTTGGCTGGGAAAAGGTCACTTTTTGAAGCTGCACTTCCCCATCTGTCATCTGTCAAGCCCGGGTCTATGAAGTCCTACCTCCCCTCACTGTGTGGGGGAAACAGACAGGGAAGGAGAACACACCTGTCAGCCTCAGGGGCCAGAGAGGCCGGAAGGGAAATGGGTGTTTCCTGAGGACCCATGCAGGGAGCTCACCAGACATTTACATGGGACAGCATTTGCTGAGGATGCCCATTGACCCTCTCAGCCTGCATTGTAGAGTCAGACCTGGGTGACCACTCAAAGGCAGAGGTGATGGTGTGTGAGAAAATAAACTAGACGGGAAAATAGTCTCACAAACATGACCAAATGGTCAATCCATCCATCAGTGCAGAAGCAAGGCCAAGATGGATGACAAAGTCCTTTCTCCCCACCTGGAAAATCTTCCATATTTTATAACTTGGCATGTCCTCAAAGCCCTTAAGATGGAATCACAAACTTGTCCAGCCCTGAGCCACTTGAAGAAGCGGTGCAGCTTGAAGAAGTGAGAACCACCTTCTTGAGGCCACTTAGCACCTCGTGCCCTGCAGGTAACCTGAGTGAGGCCCCCAAAGAGCAATGAGGAGAAAAAAGCGGTTCTGGTCAGGAAATGCTGAGTTCAAATCCCTGCTGCACCACTTCAAAGTCCAGGCCTCAGTTTCCTCACCTTTCTGAAGAAGAAGCTAACACTGGCGTCTCAGGACAGTCATCAGGTTGATGCACAGGTGGGAACAGAAGCACCCAGCTCAGGCAACCACATGGGGCTGAAGGTAAATTGGCCACATCCCCACCCCCTACCCCCAGCTTGGAAGCCAGGAGCTTAAATCCAGGTGCTCTAGTCTGGAAATTTCTCAAATAACTTTAAACAGAAATACGACTCCACCCAGCAATCCCATTACGGGGTATATACACCCAAAGGAATAGAAATCATTCCACCCTAAAGACACATGCGCTGGTATGTTCATCACAGCACTATGCACAATAGCAAGGATAGAGAATCGACCTAGCTGCACGTCAACAGTGGACTGGATAAAGAAAATATGGTACATATACGCTATGGAATACTATGCACCCATAAAAAAGAATGAAATCACGTCCTTTGCTACAACATGGATTGAGCTGGAGGCCATTATCCTAGGTGAATTAGTGCAGGAACAGAAAACAAAATACTGTATGTTCTCACTTAAAAGCGGAAGCCGAACACTAAGTACACATAGATACAAAGAAAGGGACAACAGACCACGGGACCTACTTGAGGGTAGAGGGTGGGAGGATGATGAGGATTGAAAAACTATCTTTCAGATATTATGCCAATCACCACCTGAGTGACAAAATAATCTGTACACCAAACCCCCACAACATGCAATTTACCCATGTAACAGAGCTGCACATGTACCTCCCAAACCTAAAATGAAAAATTAGAAAGAAAAAAAGAAAATACGTCTTAACAAAAAACAAACAAAAAAAAAAACAACATGCTGAGCCTCCCAGGAAAGTCCAAGGGCCCTGTCAAAGGGATTGGCAAGCAGTTTAGGCGTTTCCAGGAAAAAAAGGGGACCCAGCTCGAGGCCACAGAAAGCTCAGTCCCCAGCCCTGAGTCAGCCCTGAGTCATGAGCTAAAAACACGCCTTTGCCAACTGCAGCTCTCAGCAGCCATAATTAATACGGCACTGATGAAAACTGTGTTTTTCACTCAACGGAGGAGGGTATTTCAGGTAATTAGGCATAACCTCATGTATAGGTAATTTGCCTTTTCACATAAGCTCTGGCCGCCATGTCTGGGCCCTACCTCCAAAAAAAAAACTTACACCAACATTTAACCGGCAAGATGTGTTTGATTTCAAAGGATTACCCTTCCCCTGTAAGTATTTTGAGTGCAAAATGCTAAATACACAAACACCCTTAATTGGTTTGTTCTAATCCGCTGACTTGAGCCTCTCTAAGAGAATCTTTGTACTTGGTCTTTGCAGCCACCTTGCATTTGCTGACGGCTCTGCTCTGAGCTCATCTCCGAGCAAAGCATTCCGTAGACTGGAAAGAAGTGGAGAGGTTTGCATTTTGATCTATCATTTGTTCATTCATTTCTTCACATCACAGCTACAGGGAACCCACTGTGCACCCTAGACGAGGAGCAGAGAACTCAACTTGGAGAAATTTAAAATTGAGATGGACAGCAGCGACCAAGTCTGATCTCTTCCTTTTACAGATGGGAGCCCTGAGGCCCAGCCTTGCCTAAGTTCACCCAGCAAGTTAATGGAGGAGCTAGGAGTAGAAGCTGGATCCATGCCTCTTGGCCTGCTGAGGAGGCCACAGAAATCCTAGCCATGACCTCCCCCACTTACGGGAGGCAGGAGCAGCCCCCCAGTTTCTCCTGGACACACCGAGACCTCTGAGTTTGTGCAGACCAGGAATGCTCCTGCCAAGTGGCTGCTTGCACAACAAGGTCTTCCCCGGCCAGGCCCCTGACTAACCACCGATCCCGCAGTCCAAGCCCTGCCCCAACTGCAGGACACTCCTGGGAGAAGTTCCCCAGGTTCCCATGACTAAGGCGGTTCTCCCAGGACAGCTCTATTTTTCACACTGTGCCGATGTCGCAATGCCCAGCCAGATGAAGCAAGAGGGACATTCGATGTCTACCCAACATTTCCAGAGAAGCTCAGAGAAAACTGCCAAAAACCAGAATTCCTCGGGGCTAACTCCCAGCTCCCCTAATTCCCCAGCCCTTTCTTCAGCATCGAAATCCCCTTCCTTTCCTTTTAACTCTAACAACCTCGATGGAGCAGTGGAAACAGCAGGAGCCACGTGTGCTGGCCGAGCAGCTCCTGGAGCAGGGCAGGAGGACAGGCCCGTGACACCAGGATCTCGGGGTATGGCTGGGGGTTACCATCTGCCTCATTTTACACCTAAGGAAACCGAGGCACAGAAACTTTAATGGATTTGCCCAAGGTCACCTGAGGAGTGATTGGCAGACCTGGTTCTGGAACCAAAGGTTTCTCTGATGATAACGTTAAAAATACGAGCTAACCATGAGCATTCACTTGTGTGGCACAGGTTTGAGTCCTGGCTGGGTTATTACTCACTGGATCCTCACAACAAGCATATAAGGTAAGAAGCATCAGTGCCCCATTTTATACCCGAGCAAACTGAGATGCACACAGGTGAAATACCCTGCCCAGGTCACTCAGAAGTGAGAGGC
The DNA here is from genome assembly GCF_001698545.2 of Rhinopithecus bieti. Classification (NCBI taxonomy): domain Eukaryota; kingdom Metazoa; phylum Chordata; class Mammalia; order Primates; family Cercopithecidae; genus Rhinopithecus; species Rhinopithecus bieti. The sequence goes on from NW_016818964.1 coordinate 7,695,319, forward strand.
AAAGCTCAAACGCAGCCTCCCCATCACTACAGCAAAAGCACCGAACTTCTCTCCAGGTGGCTCCACCATGCCCTCTCCACTCATGGGAGCTTTGGCTCATCCCTGCATGCTCCTGGGGGGCTCCCTTTTCCTAAGGTCCAGGTTTCCATTGGTGAAATGGAATCCTGAGGCTCCCTCATAGCACACAAGATGACAAGGACCTGGTAAGAACTTGTGAAATCTGTCTTCTCCTCTCTTTTCTTGTCCACCCCCAAATCCACATCTCACTCAAGTCATACATGTCCTGGAAGCCCAAGTTAGTCATACCCATCCCCCAGACACAGTGGAAGGAAAACAATGAATGGTAAATCTAAAGCCAGAGGGGCCGAGTCCAGGCTAGATCACAGGGCTGTTGGGTGGCCTCAAGCAAGCCCTTCCCTGAGCGGGTCCACTGTTCTCATCTGTAACATGAGCCCGTGGATAAGAGCAATCACATGTGTCCCTTTCAGTGTTACCAGGTTAGGGCTCTGAAATTCAAAAGATGATTTTAAGCCACTTGCTTCCTAATTCAATAGACCAGAGGTATCAATGTGTTCATTCCCTCCTCCTCAAGAAAAGACAGCAGAAAACCTTTCATTGAGCAGCTAGGATGTGCCTGACACATGAAAAATACTCAATTAATATTAGTTTAGTGAACAAAGGAATTCATTTGTTTCACTGATTTGTGTATTCCCTCACTAATGAGTGAATGAATGAATTAGTGAATGAATGAATGAATCAATCAATCAATCAATGAATAAGAGTGAGGGAATGAATGGATAAGTGAATGAATGAATGAGGGAATGAATGCAAGTTCTATGCCCAGGTTTGGTGCTCTCAGATCCAAGCATGGAGCTCTCATAATCAAGGTGCACTGCCTCTGGCTCGGAAATCAACTAGCCTCTCACCCTCGAGGCACATCTATAAACATCTCTGCACCTTTGTTTTCCTCTTTGTAAAAGGGACCCATTGAAGCCTACATGAACCAGGTCCTTGTGTGGGTTCAACAAGGTGCCTGGCCTGCAAATCAGTGAGCCTGGCTGCACTCAAGAACCAAGAACCACCCTTATTATTTATTTTATCATAAATAGCTATAATTTAAGGCTGAGAGTAGTGAGCCCTGTTCGAGGGGGTTAGAAAAAGTATTGTGGAGGTTGACTGGAAACGGAAACCAAACCTTCTTCCAGTCGCGGGATGGCATCTGAGCAGAGAGCTGACTTCAAATGGGATTCATTGTAAGGTGTGGATGTAGGAGAGGGAAGGTTCTAGGGTGGAGAAGAGCAGGAAGGACAACAGAGGGGGGAATCATGGGTTGCCTAGCAGAAGGGCTGGTTCATCTACCATTCAATGGAGCATTTGGCAAAGGTGAGCTGAGGACCTACTAGCACAGCTTCCTCACACTGAACAGGTAAGACTTGCTGCTGGCCTCACAAATCTCACGGTCTAGCATAGACAACTCTGGCCACCACAAGTGTGCCCCGTATTGCAGCAGGGAGTGGCCTGGGAGAGGGAGAAGTTTGCACTGTAGTGGGAGGTTGACAGCCCAGTCACAGGGAGCCGTGACTCCCAAGTTAGGGAGGTATAAAGACCTTCCCTTGTTAGCAAAGGGAGCCATGGAGGAGTTTGGATCAGGAAAGTAGGACAAGTGAAAAACAGCTTCGGAAAGATGAAGGTCACAGCGATTCAGACAAAACATTTGACACAAAAGAATCCTGAAGAGACAAAGAAGAAGACAGCTCGAACAGGATTCCAGGTAGAGAGGAAAGGATGACAGAAGGCATGGGCAGGGAAAGGAAGGACAGAAAGATGGTGGTGAATGTAAAATAAGACAGCTGTGGGGTGGTGGGAAGGAGGCCAATGAAGTGAGGGAATGAGGGGGCGCTCAGGCACACCGGACCCACAAGGAGAAGCAGGCTGGGAGGGCAGGTGCGGGGCTCAGGTGAGGACACATCGCATTTTGAGCTAGGGGTGGGAAACCCAGGTGTCACGTCCCACCAGCAGTGAAATGTGGGAGAATCGCCCCAGGTAGAGATCAGGGCTGCAGAAGCAGAGTGGGGTACCACCTGTACCCGGAGCAGGGAGTGGGTATCTTCAGTTTCCCTGGGGCAGGAGTCAGGACAGCCCAGGGCTGGCAGTGATGGGGCCTCCTGGAGACGCCACCAGCCTACACTCTGATTTGAGCACTCACCAGCCCTTCAACCTCAAAATTAAAATCTATCTTACAATTAAAATGGGGTTTTTGTTTTTATGTATATAAATACTATTTTTGAGACTCTCTGGAGGCCTCATGGTCTAGTTCCAAAGCAAGGGAGCTCCTCAGCTTCCCTGTATCATGAATTCTCAGGCTGGGGGATATCGATGATTTGAACTGGGTCACTCTTTGTGGAGGGCTGCCCTGTGCCTTGTAGCATGTGTAGCGGCATCCCATGCCTCTCTTCACTTGATGCCAGTAATACCTCCTGCCCCTCAATTATGATAACCAGAAACGTCTCCAGACATTACCCAGCATCCCCTGGGGGCAACACTGCCCGAGCTGAGAAGCACTGTGCTGTTGTTAAGGACACTTTCATGTCTTTCCCTACTTGCTCACCTGACACACTCATGAGATTTCTAAGACATCTGATTAAACAAGAAATAAATATTTCTAAGAAATATTAATAATAATAATGGCTAGGGCTTTGTGGTCAGACCCCAAGACAAAGCTGCTCTGTTGCCCAGGGCCGTAAAAGCATCAGGCAAGTAGCTGAAATTCTCCTCCACCCCAAGGGTGTTCATCTGCAGAATATGGGGGGAGAGAGAACAAACGATCCCTCGGGATAAGGGGGCTCCCACCCACACAGCTGGCCAAGAAGAGAGTAGACAAGGCCCCTCCTCAAGCCAGGGTCTGGGCCATGAAGCCGCTACCATTTTCTGGCTGGAGTCCCCGGACTCGGTGACTCAGCTGGCAAGGATACTCTTGCTTACGAAAGAGGGTGGGTTCGGGTGAAGCAACAGTTGGAGCCTGCACGAAAGGCAGAGAGCTGATGTGAGCCTTTTGACTCACTAAGGGAGAAGCCCTCACTTTCTAGAAATCTCCACATTCACCAGTGACAGTTACGTCATGTGTGTGAAGGGGAGGCAGAGGCTTTGGTGCTTCCCTGTCCAGTTTGCCTGAGGGTAGCCAGCAGGGACGGGACGGGAACTAGTGAGTGTTTACGCTATTCACAAGGCTCACCCTGAGAGCTCAGCCCCGGCCCCACGAGGTCTCGGGTGGGCGGCAACCCCAGGCCATGGCAGCCCTTCTTGGGAAATGGCTTGGCCAAGGCCATATCGTCCAAGGGCAGGTATTTTTCAGGTGGGTGGGAATGGGCGTGGACAGGAAGAAGCTGGCCAGCGAGACAGTCATAGGGTTACAAAATTGGGAGGCGCCTGAGAAATCCTACATTTGCTACAGGCAAAGCTCAGGCCCACAGAGGGTGGAGGAGCAGGGATCCTGGTGAGGTGAGGAAGATCTCATTACAGCACCCGTTTCTCAGATGAGGAAAGAGAGACCAGAGAAACCAAGTTCGTATGCTGAGAGCTCAGCTAGTCAGCGGCACAGCTGAGATTTGACTTTGAAGTTGATCCCATTTCCCTGAACATGTTTCCACCTGCCTTTAAAAAGGGGCTTGGCTGGAGCCATCTCCCCGAGCTCTGAGCTCCGGCAGAGCCTGCGGTCAAATCCTTTTGAACTAAGTCCCACCATGTGTGCGACCCAAGTAATCCCACCTAGCATCTGGACCCACTTCCGCCAGGCAATACACATGGGAAAGAGGCCATTCGACAGCGCAGCATGGCCAGTGGGTCCAGTCAAGACGTGAGGCACGTTAGAGTCATTAAAAGTCATTAGGATGGTTGGGTTCTGAGGTCAGATAAGCAGGATAAACACTCTGGAGAAACTAGTTCTGCCTTTTCCTGCAGCTGCTCCCACTCATCCCAGCCAAGCACTCAGCCAGCCAGACTCCCGGGAACCTGCCGCTGAGCTCCAGGGGCTCATTTAAGATCCAGGGTCCACAGGCAGGTCCCCGCTCTGCTTCAACTCTTGAGTCACACCTTGAAAAGCATGTGGGAGATTTGGTTCATTTGGAGTGGGCTTTTACACACGGACGGGATAAAAAGGCCCACCTAAAGAAAGGTCCTTGGGTCATTTTACCTGGAGACAAGGAAGGGACTGAGGTTCAGAGTGGCTGTGTAACTTACCTGAGTGCATACAGCTTGGTGAAGCCAGAATGGTCAAAGGCCAGGACTGTGTGCGTCCACACTTGACCTGCCCACACTGCCCCTGAACACCCTTCAGTCCCCAGACAAGCTTCCTCTCTTGAATTTGGCAGTCTGCAAACAGACCTTTGCCCAAGCCTGTATCCCAGGTGTGTTATATACAGATGCAGATGGAGAGATGTACTCTTAAATCACTCTGGGTGCCTCTGTCAGGGGCCTTAGCCACAAGGGCAGGGACCACGTCTTGGCAGGACCAGCTGCTCCCATGGCTCCATGCACCCCACATTTTACACATATTATTTCTAATTCTCGCAAACAACCCTGCAATGGAAATATTCTTATCCTGATTATACAAATGAGAAAACCGAGGGCTACGGAGCTGAAATGACTTGCCCGAGGTCACAGTTAGTAAATTGCAGGGACCTCTTGGACCCAAGTTTCCTCTTTCCCACAGCTTCAAGCCTCCTCTCCACTTTTTCTGTATAATTGGGAGCAGCCCCAGACCTCACACATAGGAGGTGTTGACTACTTGTTTGCAGAATAAATGAATGAGTGGGTAAATGAGCAAAATGAATTTGAAAACTTAAATTGCTTTATTTGGGTTTTCAAAGACGAGTCCATCATGAGGCTATCGGGCAGAAAACAGACTGTTGATTAAATAGTCTCCTGGATTTCTGAACTCAGTGAAAACAATTTCTAAATAACTTTGTGACTTTTGAGCCATTCTTAAACAAACAACAAAAATATTTTAAAGTTGATTTCTAAGCCAATTTTCTTTCTTAAGAGATGGGAAACTAATGTTCACTGAGTAGCTGCTGTGAGAACACACACCATCCTGTGTGTATCAACACACTTGATCGGGTTCACAGCAACACTGCAAATGGGCATTAATGCCAGTTATTACCAGAGGAAAAGACCAAGGTTCAGAGTGGCTGTGCAACTTTCCTGAGTACATACAGCTTGGTGAAGCCAGGAAGGTCAAAGGCCAGGACTGTACGTCCACACTTGACCTACCCACACTGCCCCAGAACACCTCTCAGCCCCCAAACAAGCTTCTCTCTTGAATTTGGCAGTCTACAAAGAGACCTTTCTCCAGCATCACCACTTATCCAGTGGACCTTCCAAATGTGGGCTTGGGACACCAGAGAACACACCTATAATAAATTAATAAAGAGAAAGACCCCAAAAGTCTTCAAAGAAGCTGTTTTGTTTTCAGCATCCATCGGGTTTGGTGTCACTTCAATAAAATAAAAGAGTCTCTTGTAGTTTTGGTGTTGGCTTCATTTGGAATGGCAGGTGGAGGGTGGGGAGGAGAACCCAGTTTCTTCAGTATGAAGGATCACAATATCCAACCTTGCCTCTCTCCACAAATGGGCCTTCACCCACAGAAAAAAGTTTCCAGCAGAAGAAGGAAGTTCACATCCATCAGTTTTTCTGGGGGCTCTGTGGCAAGGCTGCCGGTTCGCCCTGCCATGCTGAAGGATCTGTCTTTCTCAGATCTGTGCTCATATGAACAACTGCACCCAGCACCCCAATCCAAGCAATCCCTACCTCCATCCCACACCCCACTCCTGCTCCAGGACCTGCAAAGGCAGGCAAAGGAGCCTGGGCATCCCAGCCCCCCAGGGTCTGCCTGCAGCCTGTCAGGGGAGTCCTTGGCGAATAGCCATCCTGACAACTGCTAGAACCTGGCTACTCCCTGAGTGTGCAGTATTGCTGAGCAAATTCCCAGCTTTGGAACTGGGCAGACAATCCCCTTGTGTTTTCCCACCTTCCCACCTTGGCTGCCAGGAGCTGGCCCAGTCTTGGAGATGCTGAATAGGCCATTTGTTGTGAGATCAAAGGGCCACCTGCGGGAAGCGCCCCACCGCCTGGAGCAGGCCCAGGCTGCGTCCTGCCCCATTGCCCGCCACCCCGCCTGCCAGGTCCCGGGCCTTTTCAAACAGCCCACCTTGGCCAGGGCATTGCTCCACCCCCACCGCCTACTCGCATTTCTCTTTCTAACAGCACCTAACCACCTTCCTCAGATACCAAGTTCTCCAAAGTCTCCCCGTTTCCAAGTTCGCTGTTCCCTCTGTTTGGTACACTCTTCCTTGCCTTCTGCACCCAGATAAGACCCAAGCATCAGCCCAGGCAGAAATCCTTCCCTAGGCCCCGTGATTGGTTTAGGGCTCCCGGGATGTGGAGGGAACACCACTGTCACTGCCAGGTGGGCCCCCAGGCCATGCCGGCTGGGCTGTGAGCTTCCTGAGGACACAGGGCTGGCCCCAGAGCACCAGGCACAGTCCTTTCATGGTTGGCATCAAATGCTGGTGGACTGAGAGGGGAGGCAGAGAACATCTCCATTGCTTCTCCTCCAGGGCAGAGCAGGTAGTAATAGATGAATGGGCATTGTCGCAAAACACATCTGGAAACAGCTTTGGATAGAAAATACCACAACTCAGGCCTCCAGAAGCTTCTGCTCTTACTGCTCCCATCAGTGTCATCCTTTTCAAATGCTAATCTGGTCACAGGGTGCACACACCCCACCTAAAGTGGGATAGGGTCCTTCCACCAGTGCTTTTGGGGTAGAGAAGGAATCTTTACTCAGGCCCGGATGTCCATCATTTTGGCATCAAAGCATTTGGTGTTTGCTAGCTTTCTATTCTTTCCCTCTTTCTCACTCCATCCCTGAGTCCACCCAGGATGTCCCTGGGTCACAGGCCCAGCCACTCATTTAACAGGCCTGATCTCACCATGTCACATCAGCCAAGGGCCAGGGTGGGAGAGGATGCCAGGAGGTTTCCAGTGAGCACCGGGTGGTGTGGGATCCCTGGTGGGTCGGATAATGCCCTTCCAGCCCACCCCTCCAGCACACCTCCTGCCTCTCAACTACCACTCTCACCACTCCAGCCACAATGGCCACCTCCAGGGCCCCTCCCTCAGGCCCTTTGCACCTGCACTTTCCCCTCTAGTGATGTCCCTGCCCTACCTGGCCTTCTTACCTTCACATCCCCACCCATGGCCTTCCTGACCAGGGAAGGCCTCACTCCTAACAGCATCTCCAGCACTTACCAGTGATGCTTTGATTAATGGCTAGCCCCTTCACTTACTGAAATGGAAGCTCCTTGGAGCAGGACTTTAACTGTGTGATCCATGCTGCTGGGCATGTATACATGTTTAATCCATGCATGTGTGTGAATGGTTATTTCACAGGGCAGACAGTCTCTGTAAAGTGGGCTTTCAGTGACTCTAGGAGGCTTTCGTGTACTTGATCATCTCCATATCTGTCTGCCTCTTTCACCTGCGACCTCCCAGGGGCACAGGGTATGACTTGTTCACCTGCTCCCCTAGCCCAGAGCACAAGGCCCATCTCATTGGAGGTGCCCCCAGAGCCTGTATTTGAACGACTAAAGGAACAGCAGCCACTGTGCCAGAATAGTCCGTGAACTCCCTGACATAACATCTTTGTCCACTGTCCAGGACGTCCCAGCAGTGGGGCCAGCCCCAGCCTGTCAGACCTGGCTCTTCCTCCCTCATTTCATTTTCCTTTGGCCCTGCCTCAGCTCTTCCAGTCCCACCTGACTGTGTTGGAGGTGAACTGTGGCCAGTGGCACCATGGAGCGATGGGACCCACTCTCACCCTCGGCAAAATGTGCACCTGACTCTTGATGCAGGGGAGCGGCCTGGAGGGGAATCATCTGGCTCCACCCTGTCGCGGCTGGGCTCGTCCCCTGTAAGATGGAGAAGAACGAACTTGGGAATGAGTCATCCCTTCACCTTTCAAATCCATCTCAAAGGCCGCCTGCTCCTGGAAGTCCTTCTGGGTCCCCAGAGAAACTGCTGCTTTCTCTGGGCTCCCCCAATGCATCACTTACCTGGCCCTTATCACGTTTGACAGGATGGCCCAATCGCCCTGCGTCCATGCTTATTCCCTCAGGCAGGGACTGCGATCTCTTTTTTCTTTATGCCCATTCATGTACTCAACAAAGCTGGCCTTTATTCTGTGCCACGTCCTGGGCTGGACACTAGGGATATGGCTGGTGCCCTCCAGCCACTGACAATCCAGTGGAGGTTGGACAGTCACCTCCTACCACACAGTGAGATGGGCATCCGATGGTGCAGGCCCCAGCCATGGAGGCAGAGATCCACTAACCCAGCCCAGGGGAGCATGTGCAGGTCCGGAAATGATTCTCAGAGAGAGAACTAAATGAGTAGGATTTTGAAGGATGTATAGGAGTTGGTGGCATCATGAAGGAGAAACAGGGTATATCAAGTTCAGAAATAGTTGCCAAGCTGGGCGCAGCAGCGCAAGCCTGTAATCCCAGCACTTTGGGAAGTGGAGGCAGGTGGATCAAGAGGTCAGGAATTCAAGACCAGCCTGGCCAATATGGTGAAACCCCGTCTCTACTAAAAATACAAAAATTAGCTGGGCATGGTGGTGGGCACCCGTAATCCCAGCTACTCGGGAGGTTGAGACAGAGAATTGCTTGAACCCAGGAGGCAGAGGTTGCAGTGAGCTGAGATTGCGCCACTGCACTCCAGCCTGAGCGACTGAGCAAGACTCCATCTCAAGAAAAAAGAAGAAAAGAAGAAGAATAAGGAGAAGGAGAAGGAGGAGAAGGAGAGGGTGAAGGAGAAGGCGAAGAAGAAGGTGAAGAAGAAGAAGGAGGAGAAGGAGAAGGAGAAGAGGGGAGGAGAAGGAGAAGAAGAAGAAGGAGGAGAAGGAGAAGAAGAAGAGGGGAGGAGAAGGAGAAGAAGAAGAGGGGAGGAGAAGGAGAAGAAGAAGGAGGAGGAGGAGAAGGAGAAGATAGAAGGAGGAGAGAGAAGGGAAAAGAGAGAGAAGGAAAGAAGGAGGAGGAGGAGGGAAGAAGAGAAGAAGAAGGAGAGGAGGAGAAGGAGAAGAAGAAGAGGGGAGCGAAAGGAGAAGAAGAAGAGGGGAGAGAAGAGAAGAAGAAGGAGGAGGAGGAGAAGAAAGAGGGAGAGAAGAGAAGAAGGACGGAGAAAGAAGGAGGAGGAAGAAGGAGAGGAGAGAGGAAGAAGAAAGGAGAGGGAGGAAGAAGAAGGAGGAGGAGGAAGAAAGGGAGGAGAGGAGAAGAGAGAGGAGGAAGAAGGAGAGAAGAAGGAGGAGGAAGAAGAGAAGAAGGAGGAGGAGGAGAAGGAGAAGAAGAGAGGGAGGAGAAGGAGAAAAGAAGGGGGAGAGAAGAGAAAAGGAGGAGGGAAGGAAAGAAGGAAGGAGAGGAGAAGAGAAAAGAAGAGGGAGGAGAAGGAGAAGAAGAAGAGGGGAGGAGAAAGGAAAGAGAGGAGGAGAAGAAGGAGAGAGGAGAAGGAGAAGAAAAGGAGGAGAGGAGAAAGAAAAAGAAGGAGGAGGAGAGAATGAGAAGAAAAGAGGGAGGAGAAGGAAAGAAGAAGAGGGAGGAGAAGGAGAAGAACAAGGAGGGAGAGGAGAAGAAGAGAGGGAGGCAATAGGAGAAGAAGGAGGAGGCAGAAAAGAGGAGGAGGAAGGAGAAGAAGAGGAGAGGAGGAGAAGAAGGAGAGGAGAAGAAGGAGAAGGAGGAGAAGAAGGAGAGGAGAGAAGGAGAAGCAAGAAAAGGAGGAGGCAGAAGAGAGAAGAAGGAGGAGGGGAGAGAAGAAAGAGGGAGAAAGAGAAGAAGAGGGGAGGAGAAGGAGAAGAAGGAGGAGGAGGAGGAGAAGAGAAGAAGGAGAAGAAGAAGCAGCAGCAGAAGAAGCAGAAGAAGAAGAAGCAGAAGAATCAGAAGCAGAGAAAAGAAAAGAAAAGAAAAGAAAAAGTTGCCAAATAGTTCAGTAAGGCTGACTATAAACAACCTGGGGTGACCCTAGCATATGCGGGGTGCTAAGAAATTTCTTCTTTCTCTTGTTCACATTTCTGGGTCCCAAAGAAGACCCAGGCCAGTGCTAAAGACACAACAGGGTATTCAGACAGCAGATCTTCTCTCTGCTATTCCAGCCCATTAGATCATAAACTTCCGCTTGCCAAGTTCCATATATGTCCATACACCCGTATACAACAGTTCACACAGACACTATATATTTGTCTTCACCAACAAATGAACAGCATGTGGGATGTGCCAGGTACTTGGGCTAATAGCAGCAATCAGTAGCTTTCCCCTGCCCCGTGCCCAGCACTGTGCTTAGCTACATGTGCTTCTCATTGCATTCCATTTGATACCCACTACAACACAGTGAGGCTGGCGTCACTGTCTCTGTTTTGCAGATGTAGAAACTAGGAAACAGAGACAATTGCCCAAGGGCATGAGTTGGGATATGAAGCCAGGCCCATCTGACTATATGACACTAAACTTCCACACTAGTTCCCATTTGACAGGTTAGGCAAACTGAGGCCACATGCCTTGCCCTGGAGAAGCATGGTTAATCAATCAGTAAAATCCCTAAGGCATGAAAACGTGATTTTACTTGGCAGTGTTTCCAGCTGAAGAGAGAAGGATACAAGCCCATTTCATCATTTATAATCCTTTCAGAATGAGTCCTCCAGGACCCAGGGGCTGATCAGCACCCCCACCCTTGCTCAGATTGCTCTGGAGGGCTTGCTGAGCCTGAACAGGCCCAGCCGGGGTCTGTCTGCCAAGGTCCTGGCCGCCAGGAAGGGTCTGGCACCCACACACCCACTCCCTGTGCAGCCTGCTCTGCCCCACCCTGCACTGCAGGAGACGGCCTCCCAGTGAGCTGTCGGTAGCCCTAGAGGTGAGAGTAAAGAAACCAAAGTGGGGCTCCCACCCCTCCCCTTCAGTCTCCTCCAGGTCTTGGCTTTGTGAGACCACAGGACTGCGACTCTGCATAGACGCCAGCCTGGGCTCAAACTGTATGAGCCTGGGCAAGCCACTCACCTCCCTGTGCCTCAGTTTCCATGCCAGTGAGAGGAAAATCCACCAGGACTTTCTTTGGGTATGGGAAGGATGAGGGAGGTAACAGTGATGTCAACCAGCCCAGCTGTATCTGATTTTCCTGGAGCCACCTGAAAAATGCAGATTCAGGGCCAGCGCAGACCATCTGAGCACGGGGCCCAGGAAGCTGTGTTTCTAACAGCTCTCCAGGTCATTCCAATGGGAAGCCAGGTTAGAGGGTGCACAGAGGAGACCCCGAGCACCAAGACACCCCAGGAACCAGGGAAATGACAGTCCCTTAAACCCATGGCTCCCTCTGCAGGTATTACCTGGCTCGGGGCCAGGGAGTCTTTCCATCTCCTCCCCTGTGATGCCTGTTGTCCAGTCCCGTCCTTCCTCTGCAAGAGCCTCAGGACTTCTCCCTCCACTCTTCTCTCCACTGGGATCTGGACACTCTTAACTTCTCACCTGGACAACACAGCAACCCCAACAGGTCCCCATTTCCAGCATCTCCCCGGTCCAATCCATCTCACCACGGTCCTCTTCCCAGAACCAGGCTCTCCTCTCTTCACCCCGTCGGTGGATGCTTGTGTCCTGTGGAATCAAAGACCCTTCACCGTGAGGGACAGGAACCAGCCCTCCCTATCCTCCCATCTGGTCCAGCCTGGGCTCCTGTCCAATCCAGACCCCAGCTCCTGGCCTTATCCACCCTGACTCCAAACCTGAAAACTTCCTCCACCCAGCTCAAGTGTCATCCTCCAACTCCTGGACCCCAGTCTGCTGCTCCACCAGCCCAAATTCCACTTCCACCCCAGCCAGGCCACGTCAAAGGCCATGTCCTCTACAGAGGTGCTGCCCCTTGGCCTCTTGTGAGCACCTGCTGCGCTGTGCACCTTGCAGAGCCACAGGAGACCCGCTGTTGCTGCTCAGCTGTGTGGGAAGGAGAGTGAGGTGGGTAGGGTATTCCCTCCCAGCACTCTCTCCCAGGCTCACCACAGGCAGGTGGGCTACATGCCCCCATCCCCAGCTCTCTCTGCATCCCCATCCCAGGGAGCTCTTCCTCCCCTCTCGACTGCAGGCCCCGAGTCCAGCACACTGCATTGTCTCCTAGGATGACCCTTCTCCCTCCTCGCCCCTTTGCAGACGGCACATCTGCTAAATTCTCCTCAAGTGACTCAATTTGAGGGTGTCCTGTCTCCTGCCAGAGCATGACCAATACCCTTCCTATAGCAAAGCAGCCTCATGAAATGGCCACATCAAATGGACCCTTCCAAATATCTTGCTTCATTCAGGTAGATAATATAATGTCTCCATCTAGCTCCCGGGGCACCTATCTCTCCCCTGGGGAATAATGTTCTAGACATCTGAGAAGTCCTGGGGTGAGCTCAGCTTCTAAAAGCAGGGAGGCAAGGCTGGCTGGGCACTGCTGGGGACATTGGAGCCCATACTGCTACGGAGGGCAGGCACATGTCAATGTTCCCAATCCAGTGAATACCAACCTGTAGAAAACACCTCTGCAGACTCTTTCAGTGGAAGGAAGTTTGGGAGACAGAGCCCCAAGAGGGACATGGGAGAGTAAGAATGAGGAGGTGAAAATATTCCCGATGCATCCCCAGACAAACAGAAACACTGGAGTGGACAGATCACCTATGGGGTTGGACCAAACCCACCTACCTGCCGAGTCAGGACCTCAAAGAAGCAGTAAGAAATGTGAATGTTTGCAAAGCTTCCCAAGGGGATTCTGATCAGCAGCCAGGCTTGGTGAATAAATGACTTAAAATTCCTGAATGCCAATCCTGAGTATCTACAGCCCTATGATCTAATATTAATAAGATTCCATGAAGACTGCAAGTTCCAATTCTACTCTGGACCTTAGAAGCACCCAGAAGGAATTAGACAGGAGTGTATCATAACCACCCCACACCTCCTCCTTGATATTCCCAATCACTCTGCACTCTGAAGAAGCTTGCTCCAAACTCAGACTTTATAAAGATCAAAAGATCCCTGCACTTGGCTTCCAAAGAGGCACAGACCTCATTGCAACACCCAGACCCATCTCCAGTGTGAATTCCACTTACATTTCATGAACCAATAAGTACATGTCTAAAGTAATATCAATATTTATTGGGGTTGAACAAGAATCCACACCGATGTGTATCTCTGGGTTTTATCTACATGTCCCTTATAGAGTTATTAAAACACCAAAATATAATTTTAATAATCAGTGGGATTTTAATTAACACACAGTAATGATTCCCATTCAATGGAATACCTCAGATTCAGAAAGTAATTACTCACTCACGACACTTAATTTGAAGTGTTGCCACAGATTTGTATCTCCTGAAGCCACAAGAAGTTAGATCATAATGTTTCTTGTTAGAACTCATAGAGCGAGTTCACTTCAGAGGGAGGATGGAGACCAGGTTCCAAGGCAGAAGGAAGAAAACGGAAAGAGCTGAAGCCAGTTGGGCAGCCTCCAAGGAAGGAAGAGAAGCATTGTCCCAAGAGGGAGAACTTGGTGGCATGGCCCAGCATGCTCCCCTGCACCATGCCAAGGTCCCCAGTGTTGGGTACTTCCAGGAATGGAGAGCTCATTACCGCAAAAGAAAAGTGTCTGGTGTAACCTTAGAAAGTTACTTATCTCTGAGTCTCTATTTTCTCACCCACCCAGTAGAAGGAATGAAACCTGGCCCTTGCTGCTGTGAGTAAAAGCTGATCGAGTACTGGTCTCTCCAGACACGTGAGGTGCTCAGGATCAGCCTGGAGAATGTTCTAGGGCCATAATTCCAGAGGGCGTTGGCAGGCTCCAGGGTATGGGATAGGTAGAGAAAAGCAAAGGCTGGGCAACCTTCACCCACACAATCATGTTTGGGCACCAGTGAGACTGGCTTCAGCATCACTGGGCTGCTTCATACCACCCTCGTTATCCCTACTTCATAGGCCGATCCCAGGGGGAGGCCATATTGATACTAATAGCAGAGCCCTTTAGAAGTTCAAGCCAGGTGTGCAAAGGAGACCTGTACAGTGATGGCCACTGCTGCAGGCCCTATGGCAGCAGACATGCAAGTCCACCTGCACACCCAGCAATCGGTCAATGGCCTATCGATTTAAATGTGCTACACCCATCAACAGGAAGATGAGGATTTTAGATGAGGTAGATATCATCCCACCAAATCTTCTCCACCTGCACAAAAATTATCCCCATACTGACAGCTCAGAGTGAAGTTCTAGAAAAGCACCTTGCTTGCTTCAGAGCAGTGTTTCTCAGCCAGGGAGGATTTTGTGCCCCAGGGCACATTTGACCCAATCTAGGTACTCCTGGCATCTAATGAGTAGAGAGCGTGATGCTGCAATGCACAGGACAGCCCCCCACAGCAAAGATTTCTCCCATCCAAAATGCAGGAATGCTGAAGTTGAGAAATCCCGTTCTAGATCTGTATGTGGCCCCTGCTTCATTAATGAAAAAGAACAGATCTGCCAGGCACTGTTCATATGTGATCTCATTTGATCTTTACCGTATGTGAGGTAGGCATTAGCATTCCCTATTCTACAAATGAGAAAACTGAGGCTCTTCATGGTAAAATAACTTGTCTGTGGTTATATAGAAAGTGGCAGAGCTTGGTTAATTCATCAAATGTCTGCTGCCCATGATCTTTGTAAGACACCATGTTGTGTCCCCAGATTGACGCTGAAGGCTTTTCAAAGACTACAGCCCTCTCTCCAAGGTAGAAGCTCTAGCCCAGTGCATCTTAAAGCCATGTAAACTCTTTGAAACTCCTTTGGTTTGTATAGAAGTGTCCCTTCCAAAATTCTTGCTGCAACTTAATCCCCAATACAACAGTATCAAGAGGTGTGGCCTTTGAGAGGCACCCTTATAAAAGGTCTTAAGGTTGAAAAGAGCTCTATCTTGCCTTTTCACTCCTTCTGCCATGTGAGGATACAGCCTTCCTCCCCTTCGGAGGATGCAGCCACAGGGTTCCATCTTGGAAGCAGCGTCGACGCCTTCAGCTAATTTTTTTTTTTTTTTTTTTTTTTTTTTTTTTTTTTTTATTAGAGACGGGGTTTTACTGTGTTAGCCAGGATAGTCTTGATCTCCTGGCCTCATGATCCACCTGCCTCAGCCTCCCAAAGTGCTGGGATTACAGGTGTGAGCCACTGTGTCCGGCCCTTTTATGTATTCTTACAGGATTTTTTTCTGGCCCCAAACACTAAATATCATGACCCTTTAATGTCTTCAACTGAAGAGAGGGGAGAAATTGAGGCAAGTGTTTATTCTTCTTCTTTTTATAGCAATTTCAATGATAACTCTTAGAATTATGGTGCTAAGAAGGCCATTCAGGATGTCCAGTCTGACTCCTACCCACCCATCCTGCAGTAGGAAAGACTGAGATTAAGGGAATATTCACATGATGGACACAAGCAGGAGGGACAGAGAGAGAGAAGAGCAGAACTGATGGAGCAGAAAACCAAATCAACCAAGTAGAGCACTGGCTGAAAAATCCTCCTGTAACCCAAAAGAAAGGATCAATAGACAGCATGAGGAACAAAGTGATATGTGTCAAGAAAACTATCCTAGTGGCACAATATTTGTGCAACTGAAATTCTAGAGAGTCCAGATTAGACAGAAAGCAAGCTCTAATTTAAGGACTAAGTGAAAAATAGTTGCCCTTAGATCAAGAAAATCTCTCCTTGTGTTGATTTTTCATGTTCTTTTTTAGATAAAATCAAAGAGACTAATGCTAAAGGATGAAGAAAAAAATGGACTGGCATCCTAGGTAGGGGAAAAATGATTTGGCTTCAAAATTTTCCTCCATATTCCCAAATGACGGAACACAACAGCGCCTTCTCCATAGATTAGGAGGGAGAGTTAGTGACCCAAGAATTTTTCCCTGCCAAGAAATGGATCAAAGATGAAGAAGAAGAAAAAAAGATTGAAAGAAAGGACTCTAGAACTCTGAAAACATATTTCTCACATGCCTTTGAGGAGAAAACATTTACTCTGAGAGAAATTCTCTAACTTGAACCAGGAAATAAGAATCCTTCCTGCTCTAAATCATCTATTTTTTTAATCATCCCTTATTTCATTTCAAAACAAATTGTCTAGTAATCAGAAATATATAAAAATGCCTCTGTAAGGTGGGAGAGCTCCATCAGAGACATGCCCAATTTTCTTAAAAGTTTTCCAAAGTATATTTTTGATATTGGTGTCCAGATGTTGGCTCATGTTTCTGAAGTAAGGATTAATAAAACACATCTTCCAGACCTGAACGTACTCAAGGTTCTCATAATTAAAGACAGATCTCCCTTTCTTTCACGGTGCACTGTTTTTCATGGCAGATAACCACCCACCTTCAGCGCATGTTTGGTCCTGGGGGACTGTGTACCTGAAACTGTGCTAACTTCTTCCTCTATTTATACGCATACATTTTTCATTGCAATTGCAACTTTATAAAGTAAATGTTAGCACTAGCATCGTTTTTGAGATGAGAAAACTAAGGCTTGCAGAGATTAAAGAATTTGCTCAAGGTCACCACTATTGAATGGTAAAGAAAAAATATACACTCAGCTCAGTGTATCCTAAAGTCTATTTTCTCTCCTTCATTATACTAACTGTTACATTCCCCACCAACACATGCAGGGAGGGGCTGCCAGGATGAGACCACTCCTTTATGTTGCTTTTTTTTTTTTTATTCTTTGAAGAATATTTTACAGATAGTAAAATGTACAGATCAATGAGTTCTGACAAATATGTACATCCTTGCAATCATCAGCCAAATAAAGTTACAGACTATGTCTCTCAAAAAAAAAAGAAAGAAAAGAGAAGAACATTCTCTAGACAACCAACAATATGCTACAAAAGTTAAACAAAAACGTGTGAAGTAGATTGTATTGTGGGATGCGTAAAGATGAGTAGGTAGATATATATATATATTTAATCTTACTCGTAAACAAAGAAATGTAAATTAAAATAACTGAGGCATCACGTTTGCCTATTAGTTGGTGTCAATTATTTTTTTAATGTAGGCTCACAGCTATTTATCTGATATTCCTGAGGCCAAATATGAGCCCAAACTTGGAAATTTTCAGACTTTAGAAAGGAACTGTGGTGCATATGCTGGACATAAGCAGCCCTTTCACCCTAAAATGTCTGGAGCAGCACCCCAAAATCCAACAGCAAGATATTTCTAAAGCAAAATATGAATATCTACACTAAATGAGACAGATGCAGGCTGTTAATATTTCATGTCAATTGAGGTCAGGTTTTGATGCTAAATGAATGATGAAAAAAATTTTGGTTTTCAGAGCCTTTTGGATATCAGAATTACATATGAAGGGCTGGAAGCTTATAAATAACATCTAGAATTTAGGAAGTGTCTAGAAAAGATGTACTTTTACTTTATAAATTGAAGTTTATATTCATAAAACCTTTTCTGGAATTTAATATGAAATGTTTCAATACCTAAAAAAAAAGTAAATGTTCTTTGTCTCAGAAATTCTGCTGCTATAAATTGATCCTAAGGAAATTATCATAGCTGTATACAAAATCTTCACTTTAAGGGGCTCAGCATAGAATTGTTCAAGGCAGTGAAAATTTGCAAACCATTCAAATGTCCAAAAACAGGAGATGGTTAAATAAGTCATGACACATCTAAAAGCAAATATGTGGTAGGCACTGAAAATGCATGGTGAAAGAATATTTAATTACGTAGAAAGCTGATTATAGAAAATGTTAAATGAAAAAAATTACAAAGCCAGTTATTCTGTATAATACCATTTTATAAAGGAAAAATAGAAATACATGCATAAGTATATACAGAGAAGAAAGACTGGAAGGATAGTGTATTAATCCTTTCTTATATTGCTATAAAAAAAAATTCCCGAGACTGGGTAATTTATAAGAAAATAAGTTTAATTGGCTCACAGCTCCACAGGCTGTACAGGAAGCACAGTGCCAGCATCTGCTTCTGGGGAGGCCTCAGGGAGCTTTTACTCATGGCACAAGGCAAAGCCAGAGCAGAGGCATCTTCCTATGGCCGGAGCAGAAAGAACAGACAGAGAGGAGGGAGGCGCTACACACTTTTAAACAACCAGATCTCACAATAACTCACCCACTCACTATCACAAGAACAGCACAGAGGGGATGGTTATAACCTGTCATGAGGACTCTGCCCCCAAGATCCAATCACCTCCTACCAGGCCCCACTCCAACATTGGAGATTACAATTCAACATGAGATTTGGACAGGGACACAGATCCAAACCATCAATATAACCAAAAACTTAAAATAGTGGTCATTTCTGGACTGTATGATTTTTGTACGGATATTTTCTTCTTTTGCAAATCTGTATTTTCTAAATTTTCTCATCCACATGACTATTTCTGTAATAGAAAAATAATTATGAACATTAAGCAAAATACCTGTTTTTATTACAAGAAAGCATAGGAATAGAATAGAATTTGCAACATGCTTGACACATGCAAAATATCCAATGTGAGATTATGCAGGGGAGAGAATGCATGGAATGTGGAATGGTGCATCCATTTGATATTAGAGTTGGAAAGGAAATCACTAATCCATTTGCACAGCTGAGAGACTGAGACCTAGAAAGGAGACTGGATCAGATGAGCCAGCCAGGCCTTGACCTTGAGACAACCAGACTCTGAAGATTTTCCATGACCCAGACCTTGATTGTTTTGGTTTTGTGGTCCTTCCCTCTAAGTTCTATCACTTTAAGAAATCAGCTGGGCTTAACTGTCAGTACCAGGATTGTTCAAATAAGCAATATGCACCATAGGGGGAAAATATTGATCCGAAAACATGAGGGTTGTTTGTCTGCTTTCACACAGCCAACCAAATTAACAAGACAGAATGACTCAGAATGTCAACTGAATCAGGGAGGTGTTGCCTTGGAGGACGAGGAAAAGGTGATCTGTGAAACCAGCCACAGGTGCCGTAAGCCAAGAGGACAGAAATCGCTCACAATTTCTGCAAATCTAGTTCCTTCTACATAGAATGAAAGGTAGACATGACTTTGATGCTACATGGAAACCTAAAACTTTGTCACTGAGGCACAAAAGATATTCATTTTCTGGTGGCGAAAAATTTATTACCACAAAAGAAATTTATCTCAGTGAGGAGATAGTTAGGAAAAAAAAAAAAACTCTTCTCCTCCCCGGCCGTGTCAATCTCATTAGTGACAAATTACCCTCTCCCACACACTGTCCTTTTGTTTACTAGTTATGACTCCTGCTGTCAGAATGGAGAATCAGCCACACTGGCTCCTGCCTCAGTGGATGCTCAGACACATGCAGATTCCTCTATACCCTTGTAAAATATTCTGCACAAAAGAAATAATTCTAAATCCTACCATTTTTTGCACAATCCTCTTAGAGTCTTGAGGGGCAGTAAAAAAGAAAAAAGAGAATTGTTGGTAGATTTGTTGAGACTTTGAGACTGTCCTTCAGTGAATAGAGGCAAAATAAAGCCTTTTTTTTCAGATGTATAAAAGCTAAAAGAATTCATCACCAGCAGACCTGTGCTACAAGAAATGTTAAAGAAAATCCTTCATGCAGAAGGAAAATGATACCAGATGAAAACCTGGATCTACACAAAGGAATGGAGAGCACCAGACATGATAACTATGTGGGTAAATACATAGACACTTTTCTTATTATCTGAAACTCTTTAAAAGATAATTGACTGCTTAAAGAAAAATAACAACAATATATTATGGGGTTCATAACGTATGTAGAAGTAAAATCTATGGCAACAATAGTGCAAAGGCCAGGAAAGGAAAAATAGAAATACACTGTTATAAGCGACTTATACTGTATGTGAAGTGATATAATAACACTTGAAGGTTGACCACGATAAACTAAAGATGCGTATTAACCCTAAAGCAACTACTAAAATAACTGAAAAAAAAGTTATACTAATAGGCTAATAAACCAAATGAGACGACATACATGGATCATTAAAAAAAATACTCAATCCAAAAGGCAGACAAGAAGAAAAAAAGAACAAAGAACAGATGAGAATAATAAAAGATTAACAGCAAGATGGTAGATTTAAACCTAACCATATCTATAATGGTATCAAAAATTAATCATTCAAATATCACAATGAAAAGACAGAGATTGTCAGATTGGATAAAAACAAAACAAAACAAATAGACCCAACTCTGTACGACCTATAAGAAACTCACTTTAAATATAAACACACTAATAGGTTAAAAGTAAAAGGATGAGAAAAAAAATATACCACACTAACACTAATTAAAACAAAGTGGGAGTGATTATATTAAAAATCAGACAAAGTAGATTTCAGAGCAAAGAACAACAAAGAGATAGCAAAGGTCATTTTTAATGGAAAAGCATTAATTCATCAAGAGAACATAATGATCCTATATGTATACTCATCCAGTAACAAAACCTCAAAATATAGAGGGAAAAATTGTCAGAACTGCATAAAGAAACAGACAAATTCACAATTCTAGTTGTAGATTTTAATATCCCCTTTTCAGTAATTGACAGAACAAGTAGATGTGAAATCATTAATAATACTTGAAGAACACTATCAACCAACCTAATCGATCCATATAGAGCAGAGCACTTCACCCAACAACAGCAGAATATACATTCTTTTTCAAGTGCAGAAACAATCACCAAAATAGAACACATTCAGGACCATAAAACAAGTCTCACTAATCCATGTCATACACAACATTTTCACTGACCACGATAGAATTAAGTTGAACATCAGTAAGACAAAGCTATCTGGAAAATCGTCAAGTACAGTCATTTCTTGGTATCTGTGGGGGATTGATTCCAGGACCTCCCACAGATACCAAAACCTGCAGATGTTCAACTCTCTGATATAAAATGGCATAGTATTTCCATATAACTTATGCACATTCTCCCATACACTTTAAATTATCTCTAGATTACAAGTCATGCCTAATAAATACAGTGTATATTCTATGTAAATTAGTGTTATGCTGTAGTTTTAGGAAATAATGACAATAAAACTAAGTCAATACATGGTCAGTACAGATGCGATTTTTTAAAATATTTTCAAACCAATCTGTAATTCAACCAATCTACAATTGGTTGAATCCATAGGTGTAAACCCACAGATACACAGGCTAACTGTATTTGGAAACTAAACACTCTCCTAATACTCCATGGGTCAAAGGAACAATTGAAATGAAAATGAGATTTTAAACTGAATAAAAATGAATATTTTAAACTGAATAAAAATGAAAATACATCAAAATTTATAGAATGCTGCTAAAGCAGCACTTAAGGAGAAATTTGTGGCATTACAGAATAAGAAATGTCTAAGTCAATTAGCTCAGCTTTCAGCTTTAGAAACTAGCTAAAGAAGAATAAATGAATCCAAATTTAAGGAGAAAATAGTGAAAATTAAAAAAAAATAGCAGAAACTGAAGAAATAGAAATCAGTAGAAAAAACTAATAAAACTAAAAACTGGTTTTTTGACAAGATTAGCTGATGAAATTTTAGCCAGTCTGACCAGGAACAAAAAAGAGAAGAAAAAAATTACTAATGTCAGGAATAAGAGAGGTGATACCACTACAAATTCTACAGATATTAAAAGGATAAATAGTAACATTATTGCATGTTTTATGCCAACAAAATCAACAACTTAGATGAAATTTGACAAATTACCAAAGCTTACTTAAAAAGAAGTAAATAACCCAAATAGCACTTTGACTATTGAATAAATTCAAAGTTTTGTTTAAAATTTTCCCAGTAGAAAACACCAGGCTTAGATGGCTTTACTGGTAAATCCTACCCAAATATTTCAGAAAGAAATAATACCAAATGTTTCCAGAAAATAGAAGAGATGGGAGTGTTTCTCCACAGATTCAATAAACCGGCACAATCTTGATAACAAAACTAGATTATTTACAAGACAGAAAACTATAGAACAACATGATCATAAATACTTTAAAATTTTTTAGCAAATCAAATATAATAACAAATATAAAGGACGTCATGACCAAGTGGGTTTTCTCCTTGGAATAACAGATTGATTTAATTTTTTAAATTATTATTATACTTTAAGTTCTAGGGTACATGTGCACAATGTGCAGGTTTGTTACATATGTATACATGTGCCATGTTGATGTGCTGCACCCATTAACTCATCATTTACATTAGGTATATCTCCTAATGCTATCCTTCCCCACCCCACAACAGGCCCTGGTGTGTGATGTTCCCCTTCCTGTGTCCAAGTGTTCTCATTCTTCAATTCCCACCTGTAAGTGAGAACATGCGGTGTTTGGTTTTCTGTTCCTGCCATCGTTTGCTGAGAATGATGGTTTCCAGCTTCATCCATGTCCCTACAAAGGACACGAACTCATCCTTTTTTATGGCTGCATAGTATTCCATAGTGTATATGTGCCACATTTTCTTAATCCAGTCTGTCATTGATGGACATTTGGGTTGGTTCCAAGTCTTCACTATTGTGAATAGTCCCGCAATAAACATATGTATGCATGTGTCTTTATAGCAGCATGATTTATAATCCTTTGGGTATATACCCAGTAATGGGATGGCTGGGTCGAATGGTATTTCTAGTTCTAGATCCTTGAGGAATCACCACTGTCTTCCACAATGGTTGAACTAGTTTACAGTCCCACCAACAGTGTAAAAGTGTTCCTATTTCTCCACATCCTCTCCTGCACCTGTTGTTTCCTGACTTTTTAATGATCGCCATTCTAACTGGTGTGAGATGGTATTTCATTGTGGTTTTGATTTGCATTTTTCTGATGGCTAGTGATGATGAGCATTTTTTCATGTGTCTGTTGGCTGCATAAATGTCTTCTTTTGAGAAATGTCTGTTCATATCCTTCACCCACTTTTTGATGGGGTTGTTTGTTTTTTTCTTGTAAATTTGTTTGAGTTCTTTGTAGGTTCTGGATATTAGCCCTTTATCA
>NW_016818964.1:7721587-7740320 GCF_001698545.2 Rhinopithecus bieti
TAGAATTTTGAGCCTTTCTGCACTGTTGTTTCCCCATCTTTGTGGTTTTATCTACCTTTTGTCATTGATGATGGTGACGTACAGATGGGGTTTTGGTGTGGATGTCTTTCTGTTTGTTAGTTTTCCTTCTAACAGGCAGGACCCTCAGCTGCAGGTCTGTTGGAGTTTGCTAGAGGTCCACTCCAGACCCTGTTTGCCTGGGTATCAGCAGCAGAGGCTGCAGGAGAGTGAATATTGCTGAACAGTAATTGTTGCTGCCTGATCATTCGTCTGGAAGCTTCATCTCAGAGGGGTACCCGGCCATGTGAAGTGTCTGTCTGCCCCTACTGGGGGGTGCCTCCCAGTTAGGCTACTCGGGGGTCAGGGACCCACTTGAGGAGGCAGTCTGTCCATTCTCAGATCTCAAACTCCGTGCTGGGAGAACCACTACTCTCTTCAAAGCCGTCAGACAGGGACATTTACATCTGCAGAGGTTTCTTCTGCCTTTCGTTTGGCTATGCCATGTCCCCAGAGGTAGAGTCTACAGAGGCAGGCAGTCTTCCTTGAGCTGTGGTGGGCTCCACTCAGTTCGAGCTTTCCGGCTGCTTTGTTTACCTACTCAAGCCTCAGCAATGGCCAGTGCCCCTCCCCCAGCCTCACTGCTGCCTTGCAGTTAGATCTCAGACTGCTATGCTAGCAATGAGGGAGGCCCCATGGGCATGGGAACCTCTGAGCCAGGCACAGGATGTAATCTCCTGGTGTGCCGTTTGCTAAGACCCTTGGAAAAGCACAGTATTAGGGTGGGAGTGACCCAATTTTCCAGGTGCTGTGTGTTATGGTTTCCCTTGGCTAGGAAAGGGAATCCCCTTACCCCTTGGGCCTCCCACATGAGGCAGTGCCTTGCCCTGCTTTGGCTCTCACTTAGTGGGCTGCATCCACTGTCTTGTACCCACTGGCTGACATGCCCAAGTGAGATAAACCTGGTACCTCAATTGGAAATGCAGAAATCATCCATCTTCTGTGTTGCTCACGCTGGGAGTTATAGTCTGGAGCTGTTCCTATTCGGCCATCTTGGACGATTGGTTTAATTTCTGAAAATCACTGTAGTTCATTATATTAACAGACAGAAAACTTTTTTTTAAATATGATCATCTTAATAGACATATAAAAAGCATTTGGCCAAATCAAGCATTCATTTCTGAGGATGTGTAGTGAATGAATAAATAAAAGAACCCATCATTTAAAAAAAAAGAAAAACAAAGACACTCAACAAACTAGGAATGCAAGACAACTTGCTCAATATGATAAGGATGATTGCCCAAAATCTTTTGCTAATAGCATATTTAATGGTAAAATACTAAATTGTTCCATCCTAAGTTCAGAAGCAAGTCAGAGAAATTCACTCTCACCACTTCAATTCACCATTGAACTAGAAGTTCTAGGCAGTGGCAAATTCTAGGCAGTTCTAGTAAGGCAAGAAAACGAAATAAAAGGAATTATTGAAAGAGAAAGCATAAAACTGTTTTTATTCATGGACATATTGCCCATATAGAAAATTCTATGTAACACACACAAAAAAAAATTGATTAAAACTAAATAAGTGAGTATGGCAAGGCTGCAGAATGTAACATCAATATAAAATTCAGTTGTATTTCTATAGACTGGAAACAAACAACCAGAAATTGAAATAAAAAATATTTATGTAGCATTAAAAAATAAGAAACATTTAGGGGGATAAATTTAACTAAAGATGTGGAAGACCTGAATACAGAAAACTAAAATATTGCTGAGAAAACTAAGAAAGATCTAAGTTAAAGAAGAAGTTTTCATAATCATGAACCAGAAGATTCACAATTTTAAGATACCACATCTCTTCTCATTGATCTATAGCTGCAATGTAGTCTCAATAAAAATTCAAGCAAGCTTTTCTGTAGAAGGCCAATGTTAAAATTTGTATGGAAATACAAATGACCTATAATAGCCAAAACAACTTTTAAAAAGAAGGACATAGTAGGGTGACTAACACTAACTGACTTCAAGACTTACTACAAAACTACTGTGGTCAAAAAAGTATGGTATTAGTGCTAAAATAGACAACTAGATGAAAGTTCAGAAATCAACTCACATAGATATGAACAATTGATTTTCAACACAAATATTAAGACAATTTAATGAAGGAAAGACAGTCTTTTCAATAAATAGTGCTAGAACAACTAAATAATTATATGCCAAAAAAGAACTTCAATCCATACCTCACACTATATACAAAAATTAACCAAAAATGAATGATAAAACTAAATGTAAAAAATTAAACTATAAAACTTCTAGAATAAAACATAGAAGAAAATCTTTGTAACCTAGGGTTGAGCAAATATTTCCTAGACACAACACTAGAAGCGCAATTCTTAAAGGAAAAAAATTATAATTGAACTCATCAAAACTAAGAACTTCTGTTCTTCAAAAGACACTTTGGAAACTTAAAAGGCAAACCACAAAATGAGAGAATGTATTTATAAATTGCATATCTAATAAAGAACCATAATCAGAATACATAAAGAAATCTCAAAACAGTAATTTTTTAAGCAGACTAAGTTAAAAAAAAGTGTTGGTAAGGATGTCGAGAAATTGAAACACTTATGCACTGTTGGTGGGAGTGTAAAATGGTGTAGTCACTGCATAAAATAGTATGTCAGTCCTTCAAAACATAAAAAACTAGAATTACCTTGTGATATGGTTTAGATTTGTGTCCCCGTCCAAGTCTCTTGTCAAATTGTAATCCTCAGTGTTGGAGGAGGGGTCTGGTGGGAGGTGACTGGATCATACGGGCAAATTTCTTCCTTCCTGTTCTCGTGATAGTGAGTGAGCTCTCATGCTATATGGTTGTTTAAAGGTGTGTAGCACCTCCCGCCGCCACTGTCCTCCTCCAGCTTCAGCCATGTAAGATATGCCTCCTTCTGGCCAGGCACAGTGGCTCACACCTGTAATCCCAGCACTTTGGGAGGCCAAGGCAGGCAGATCACAAAGTCAGGAGATCAAGACCATCCTGGCTAACACAGTGAAACCCCATCTCTACTTAAAATACAAAAAATTAGCCAGGCATGGAGGCATGTACCTGTAGTCCCAGCTACTTGGGATGCTGAGGCAGGAGAATCACTTGAACCCAGGAGGCAGAGGTTGCAGTGAGCCAAGATTGGCACTGCACTCCAGCCTGGGCAATAAAGTGAGACTCTCAAAAAAAAAAAAAAAGATATGCCTCCTTCCTCTTCACCTTCCACCATGATTGTAAGTTTCCTGAGGCCTCCCCAGCCATGCTTCCTATACAGCCTGTGGAACTGTGAGCCAATTAAACCTCTTTTCTTTATAAATCACTCAGTCTCAGGTAGTTCTTTATAGTAATGCCAGAACAGACTAATACACCATGTATTTCAGCAGTTCCACTTCTGGCTATACTACTGTCTGAGTGTGTGTGTCCCCTCAAAATGTATATGCTGGAACCTAATCTCTAATGTGATGGTACTAAGAGGTGGGGCTTTTGGGAGGTGATTAGGTCAAGAGGGCTCCACTCTAATGAATGGGATTAGTGCACTCATAAAAGAGACTAAAGGAACTTTTTTATCCCTTCCATCCTGTGAAGACACAGCCAGAAAGTGCCATCTATCAGGAACAGGCCCTCACCAGAAACTGAATCTGCTGGTACCTTGATATTGGACTTCCCAGCCTCCAGAATTGTGAACAACAAATTCCTATTGTTTATAAATTACCCAATCCAAAGCAGCCCAAATGAACTAAGACAGGGTATAAATCCAAAAGAATTGAAAACACTTTCTTGAAGAGATATTTGTACAGCTATGTTCAGCATTTCTGTACATCAGAATTATTCACGATAGCTAAAGCATGGAAGCAGCACAAGTGTCCACTAATAGAGGAATGGCTAAACAAAATGAGGTATATCCATACAATGTGATATTATTCAGTGTTACAGAGGAGAGTACTTCTGACATGTGTTACAACATGGATGAACTGTGAAGACATTATGCTGAGTGAAATAATCCAGTCACAAAAGGACAAGTGTTGTCCAGTTTTGATGGCTTACATCTTATAATCCTAGCACTTTGGGAGGCCAAGGTAGGCAGATCACCTGAGGTCAAGAGTTCAAGACCAGCCTGGCCAACATGGTGAAACCCTGTCTCTACTAAAAATACAAAAATTAGCCAGGCTTGGTGGTATATGTCTGTAATCCCAGTTACTTGGGAGGCTGAGAATTGCTTGAACCTGGGAGCCAGAGACTGCAGTGAGCTGAAATTGTGCCACTGCACTCAAGCCCAGGTGACAGAGCAAGACTCTGTCTCAAAAAGAGAAAAAAAAGGACAAATGCCATATGATTCCACTTACATGAGGTACCTGCAGTAGTGAAATTTATAGAGCCAGAAAGTAGAATGGAAGTTGCCAGGGTTGGGGGGAGGGGAATGGGGAGTTAGTGTTTAATGGGGATAGAGTTTCCAGTGAAGAGTCCTGGGGGCGAATGGTGGAGATGCTTGCACAGGATTATGGATGCATTTAATGCCATTAACAGCATGCTGAGAAATGGTTAAGATGGTAAATTCTATGTTAGGTATATGTTAACACAATGAAAAAAACTGGAAAACAAACAAAATACATGCGTGGGCCAGGCACGGTGTCTCATGCCTGTAATCACAGCACTCTGGGAGGCCAAGGCAGGCAGATCACTTGAGGTTAGGAGTTTGAGACCAGTCTGGTCAATATGGTGAAACCCTGTCTCTACTAAAAATACAAAAGTTAGCCAGATGTGGTGGCAGGCACCTGTAATCCCACCTACTCAGGAGGCTGAGGCACAAGAATCTCTTGAACCCAGGAGGTGGAGGCTGCAGTGAACCCAGATCTCACCACTGCACTCCAGCCTGGGTGACAGAGTGGGGCTCTGTCTCAAAAAAAAAAAAAAAAAAAAAACACAAGTATACATGAACCTTCATGTAGTTGTCCCAGGAAGAGGCCCTCCAACTCTCTCTTAAATCTTACTTTGGCTCTTTTGTAATAATCTTGCGTATTTACTTTTTTTCCATGCATAAATACCTAAGGCAACTTCTTGTATATGTTTTCTCTTTCCAATCCACAATAGATTTCAGGGAGGGGGAAGAAGGAGGGGTGCTGAAAGATACGTTGGCCAACATCTTTCAGTGTGACAGCATCACTGGGCTAGAAGGGACCGGAGATGATGACCTGGACCAATCCACTCATTTTACAAACCAGGAACCCAGAACTCAGGGAAGAAAAGGGATCTTCCCAAGCTTACCTGGTAAGCTAGTGGCCAACCTGAACCCGGAATCCCAAATACTCCAAAAATTTCTCTTAGGCTCTTACCTTTATGCAGTAGCTTGAGAAAGAGATAGAACGACTACAAAACGCAGACAGGAAACCTGAAAAGGAACGGAAGTCTGGGGCCATTTAGTGTCACTGAAAAATAGTAGCCTATATTTCAGTATTCTAGAGTGGTACTCGCTGATATTCCCAACCGGAGCCCAGAATTTCACAGAAAATGCTACATCGTATTCCACTGTCTCCGCCTAAGCGGAAATTATTTCCACTTAAAGTGGTTAAAACAAAAGGTGGTAGACACCTAAATTGCTGAGCTTCTGTCATCTAGGCATAGTTTGTGAGCTATTTCAAAGCAGAGACGGAATGTTCAAGCACGGACTTCCTACGTATACACTTCTTTGTAAATTAAACACATGTATTGTTAAGCATGTGTTGTTATTTATGTTGAGCTGAGTTAACCATAAATAAAAGTTCTAGTGTATTTTCCTTGTCTTCAGTGTTAGCTCCCTGCAAGTATATCTACCCCCTTCGGAAGCCACCAGTGTAGAAGACTCAATTGTGGGGAACAGCGTGTTGGTGTGAGATCAGGAAACCTGGATTCTACTATATCCTGTGCCACCCTATCTCACCCAATTCTTACTTCCATTATGCAGACTAGGAATCTGAAATGCAGAGAGGTGGAGTGACTTGCCCAAGTCACACTGAGAATTGCCAGAGAGCAAAATGAGGAGTTGGGTCCACATGTGATACCAGAATTGTTTCTTCTGGGATTGGGCTACGGTGCTACAAGGCAGCATTGAGTAAGAACAGGAGATCTCAAAGGTTCCAAGGTAGAGCAAACACCCAACTCCTAGAATGTCTTGGCAAAAACACTGTAGTCTACAGCTTAGCTGGAGATACAGACATCACATCAAATAAACAAACACGTAAGTTTTTGCAGGAAGTGCTACAGAAGGGGAAATCGCATGTGTGTCATGAGAGAGTAAGATGAGAGGAACATTGGAATCCAGAAGCCAGGGACTTAGAACTGTCTTCTTAGTTTGCTTTTTTCAGACTTTACAAAATAATATATCAGCTATCAGGGGATGGAGGATGGTTTTTAGCACCCCACATTCCCTAACAGGTTAAAATTCTCCACTTAGTTCAAACCAAGATGCCAGCTTCCCTCAGCTGTCTGTAAAGAGGCTAACAGCCAATTTGTGTTAGTAGGAAATCTGTTGTGAACGTATCCAATTCGCTGCCACTGTATGTATGTTTAATGTTTCCTGTTACGAATCATCTTGTTACTGTTATGTCCCCGTCATTTCAAGCTCTCCTCCCCTCTCTTCATTTTATGAACATGGCACATCAATTAATATTCCCGCATTTTTTGTTATTGTTCCCAACCTATGTGAATAACCACCCCTCATTGTATTGCGCGTTAATTTCTACAGCCTGTCAGCCTGTATGGGAATGTTCTTTCTAGCAGGGCCCTGGGCCAGGCCTGGAGCTGCTCCTTAGTAGATGAGTAAAAATTGATTCCCTGGCCCCCTTGAATGATTCCTTGGCCCCCATAAATGGGCCCTTTCCTCAAGCTGTGGCCCCTCCCACAGAAGAGGGAAGAGACAGAGACAGAAAGAGAAGCTTCCTTTGACATTTGAGGTGTCTGGACTCCTCTAGGTAGCAAATTGGTTTTCATGGTGTACACAGAGGAGGGATGATAGCGGAGCTCAAGTACAATGCTCCAGCAACGCGTACAGATCGTGTGCTCACAGGGACACGGTTTCACCTTGTGAAGCAGCACCAAAAGGAAGGGAGGGAGGAAGGGAAGAAAAGGAGGGAGGAAAGGAGGAAAGAAGAAAGGGAGCGAAAGAAGAAAGAAAGAAAGAAGGAATGAAGGAAAGAAGGAGGAGGGAGGGAGGGAGGAAGAGCAAAGAGCCTGCAGCATTTCAACAAACCAAAAAGGAAAGAGACGACTTCTGACACTTACCTATTTTGAGGACTGAACCCAAAGGACTGAGGTGACACTAAATAGGACAAATGTTGGTTCCTAGAGCATGGTGACCTCACTGCATAGCTACCAAAGACCACGGCGTCTTCAGAGTCAGGCAGAGCAAGATCGGAGTCACAGCCCTGCCCTGCTGTTTACCAGGCTGAAGGCTCTTGGAGGAACCTCTCTCGCTGGTCTGGGTGAGACCCCATAGGCCACCTCTGCACCCACAGGCTTTACTTCCACAGAGCTCACCCCATTCGTGGCCTATGGGGTTGATCAATTGTTAAGTCCAGTCTCTTCTCCTAGCCTGGAAGTTCCAGGCATGGCACTGTGTATAAGACTAATTATAGCTGAAATCCCAGAGCTTGGTGCAAGGCTACAGAACTCAAGATTCACCAGAGAGCAGAAGCCAAAATCAGACCAGGATAATGAGTGGTGGGACAATCATGACCCTTATGGCAATGACACAATGTAGCCACCTTTGATTGAGCATCTATTCTACACCTGGTGCCCTCACAGGAACTCCAGGTTCACCGACTGCTGAACGCCACCAACAGTCCTTTGAAGCTGGGACTGATAATTCCATTTTATAGATGGGAGAAGGACGCTCAGAGAAGAGAGGTGGCTTTGCTGCAACCGCATAGCTAACTAATAACATAAGCAAGTCTGAAACCAGCTCTAAGGATCCCCTAAAACACTGTTCTCTCCTTTGCACCCGCATGTCTCAAAGGGGTCCTCCATGGACGAGGTGACCGAGAGATGCAACCATGGAAGGTAGAGCAAGAAGTGCAGCCTCAGCACTCCACTGACCCAGTCAGCGGCCTCTGCAGGGCTGGCCCAGCCGCAGCTACAGATCCGCCCCGCCAGCCAATCAGCCCATGACAGGAAGCTCTTTCTGCAACTCATCTGCCCTTATCTCCTAGCAGAGCGGCTCTGCGAGGTCACGATCACCACACCTTATCAGAATATCTGCACCTACTGGGGACACAGCCCAGCAGGCTCAAAACAGCAATTTCCTTTAGTTCTTCTTCCCAGAACCCCGCATCACAAGCACAGTAAATTAAAATAAGAACCCCAAACTGAAACTTTAGGGAGGTCCCCCCTTGTAGGGCCTAGCCTGGAGCAGAGGCCATGGGAAACCATAGGTAGCAAGTACCTTGTTTTCCACTATCTGGTGAGCTTCTGGCTATTCTGCAGAAGCCCAGCTCAAATGTCCTTCCCTCTAGATTTCCCAGTCTCCTCCACCCCCAGTTATGGTGGCCAGTACTCTGACAATACCATGTCCTCTTGTCTCACTGGATTTTGATGTCTGTCTCCCCCACCAGACTATAATTAGAGGATATAAACCTCCTTGTGGTACAAACATAGGTTAGTCATGTAGAATGAACGTAGGATTTAATTGTGGTTGATCAGGTTATTAGCTCTATGACCTTGAGCACAATCTTGCCTTTCTGAACCAGTTCACTCATCTGTCCAAGGGGGATAAAACAGGTATCTCTATCACTGCGGGGATTAAATAA
Organism: Rhinopithecus bieti; assembly: GCF_001698545.2. NCBI lineage: Eukaryota > Metazoa > Chordata > Mammalia > Primates > Cercopithecidae > Rhinopithecus > Rhinopithecus bieti. The sequence continues at coordinate 7,730,393 of NW_016818964.1, forward strand.
TCATTCCAGGCCAGGTGTGGTGGCTCACGCCTGTAATTTCAGCACTTTGGGAGGCTGAGGCAGGCAGATCACCCGAGGTCAGGAGTTCGAGACTAGCCTGGCCAACAAGTTAAACTCTGTCTCTACTAAAAATACAAAAATTAGTTGGCCATGGTGGCAGGTACCTGAAGTCCCAGCTACTCAGGAGGTTGAGGCAGGAGAATCACTTGAACCTGGGAGGCAGAGGTTGCAGTGAGACGAGATCACACCACTACACTTCAGCCTGGGCAACAGAGCAAGATGCCATCTCAAAAACAAATAAATAAATAAATAATCATTTCAAGTGTTAGAAACATAGAAGCCACTTACTACATGTTAGGACCACTCCCTTCCCCTCCCACCTCCCCCTTGCAAACACTATGCCTAGCAGGTTGAAATGCTTACCAATAAATCACTGGACAGATGGATTTTAAAAAGGTGCTGAGGTTTTACTCAATACACACTCCTTAAAAGAGCCAGGAGAGATCTAACTCAGGGGAGAAGCCCCATCTCTTTGTCAAAGAAAAAGTTCTAGGATGGATCCAGCGAGATTCTCACCACTCCTGTCTTCTTGGACCCACAGGAAGACTACACTTTCCAGTGTTGCTTACAGTGATGGTAGGGCCATGTGCCTCGGTTCTGGCCAATGGAACGGGAGTGGACACACAGGCACCTGTCAAGTCCTGCTCCAATCCACTCTACAGACTACTTCAGGCTCTCTCTGCTTCCGCTGTCCTTGTGGCCGAAGGTAAAAGGCTCTGGACATAGGGGAGCTGCACTGTGGAAGGAGCCCAGTCAGTACTCCGAGGAAACTCAATGGACTCTAACACAAGTCCAAAGTCAGCTTTTGTTATGTTAAGGCACTGAAATGCTGGATTGTTTGTTATAGCAACTACTGTTTCCTATCCTGATTAACAGAACAAGGAGACAAAAGAGGGGTGCAGATTTCTTTATATTCTAAAACAGATGTCATCAGATTATCAGTCAAGTGTCAGGAGGTGAGGAAACAGATTTTGGAGGATAGATGGCTAGACATTTAAGTTATCCAGGGAAAGGCACTTTCTAAGACTGTTGCCTGTGATTATATGGCAGGCAGAACTTGTGGCTACTGAACTTACAGCTCTAGAGAAGCGGTTGGAAAACACAGCGTTGATAATCTGCGTGTATCAGCTACATTTCAGTGCATCTGGAAAACTATTAAAGAAAGAGATAAACTGAGGAAAGATTTGACCAGTTTGCAAGCAGAATAGAAGGAGAACAGAGAGTCCAGAAATTTGGGATTTTGCCAGGTTAGAAAAGCCAAATGCTTCAAGTCCCCAGGAGTCAGAAATAGGATTTTAAAAGGTTTGAAGAGCAAAGGCCTAGGAAATCTTCTGAGTTGGGTAAAGGAGCTTGAAGCAAAGATTCAGATTAAAGGTGTGGCATTTCTATTCAAGTCTTTTAACTCCAAGGAAACACCAGTAAATCGAAAGAGAGAGAGAGAAACGCAGGGAGAGAAAGCAAAGAAATGAAACCCATCTGAGAACTACACCTCAAAAGGGACTTTGGGTGTGGCTACCAGTACACAGAATGGAGCCAGGCAAATTGATCAGAAGCTTACTAAATTCTTCAGGGATATGCATCTAAAGAAACCAGAAGTCTGAATTCTAAAGCCTTTCACTATTCAAGATTTAAAACACATTTTGTTCTAGAAGAAAACAGGAGAAACACTTTGTGACCTTGGCTTAGGTAAAGATTTCTTAGATGCAGCATCACAAATTGCAATCTTTAAGAAAGAAATTGATAAATTAGACTTCATCAAAACGAAAGCTTCTGCTCTCTAAAAGTCACTGTTAAGAAACAGTAAAAGACAGGCCAGGCGCAGAGGGTCGCGCATGTAATCTCAACACTTTGGGAGGCCAAGGCAGGCAGATCACCTGGGGTCAGGAGTTTGAGACCAGCCTGGCCAACATGCCAAAATCCCATCTCTACTAAAAGTACAAAAATTAGTCAGGAGTCATGGCGGTCACCTGTAATCCTAGCTACTTGGGAGACTGAGGCAGGAAAATCGCTTGAACCCAGGAAGTGGAGGTTGCAGTGAGCTGAGATTGTGCCACGGCACTCCAGCTTGGGTGACAGTGCAAGACTGTCTCAAAAACGAAAAAAAAAAAAAAAAAAAAGGAAAGAAAAAAAGAAAAAAATAGTCAAAGACAAGCCAAAAGACTAGGAGAAAGTATTTGCAAATCACATAACAGAGAAAGGACTTGTGTTCAAAGTATATAAAGAACTCTCACAACCCAAAATAAGAAAACAACTCAATAACAAAATGGGCAAAAGATTTGAAGAGATCGATCATCAAATAAGATTGATAAAGGTCAAATAAACACATGCTCGGTTATTAGGCAAATGCAAATTAAAGCTACAATGACATACAAAGGCACACTTATTAGAATGGCTAAAATAAAAAAGACATACACCAAGTGCTGACAGGACAGAAAGCAACTGGTACTCCCATATATTGCTGGTAGGCATGCAAAACGGTACCGCTGCTTTGGAAAACACAGGCAATTTCTCATAAAATTAAACATACACTTACAATATGACCCAGTAATTCCATTTTCTACGTACCCAAAAGAAATGAAAACTTAAAACCTGTATGTGAATGTTCTATTTATTCACAGCAGCTTTATCCTACTTGCAGCCAAAAAACCAGAAACAACACAAATGTCCTTCAAGAGGTGACATCTATATACTTAGAATATTACTTGGCAATAAAAATAAAGACACTGTTTCATTGATACGGGAAAGAACTTGGATGAATCCCAAATGCATTATGCATGGTGCAAGAAGTTAGACCCAAAGGCTACGTACTGTATGATTCCAAAACAGATCACAGGTTGCTAGGGACTAGAGCTGGGGAGGGGTTGATGACAAACAAGATGCGGGAAATTTGGGGAGGTGGTGGAACTATCCTAATTCTCAACTGTGGCAGCGGTTACATGATTATGAGTCTTTGTCAAATGTCAGAAGTATGCACTAAAGGTGAATTTTACCATACTTAAATTGTACCTCAATTTTTAAAAATACGAATAAAAGCTTATCATAGGCAATCAATAATTGATTTGCATTAAAAACATTTAAGCCCCAACCTCCCTTCAAGGAGAATGCAGCCTTCAAAGGCTGCTCAGCCTCCAAGAAGAGCATGCCCCCAACAACAACTTTAGAGGTGGCTAAGGAGAGAAATGAACAAGGGGACTCCCCTAAGGGATGGAGGCAGGAGCTGCAGAGAGACATGGACCCAGGGGTTTCTCTCAGAGACCAAGACCAGAACTTCATCAGTGACAGTCCCCAGAACTCAGGTGCAGAGAGCCTTCATAATGCACACCCAGGCTGAGGATCTCGGACCTGTTATGAATCAGGGGCTGCTAATGTCTTCCACTCATTCCTTTTCCTAAAGGAAGTATTTATTGCAAGGACCCAGCCTTTGTTCCACCACCTCATGTTCAGTGTATGGGGCCAAGCAGCTTATCACTGTGGTACATAAGTCACTGGTTCATGAGAAGCCACATTTGGACCTGATGTAGAGGCTGATGTAGCACTCAGAAATCCTGGACTTTCAGCTGGACGTAGAGACTGGATAGAAACTGGACGGTTTTTGAGGTTTCTCCCCTTGGGAAGGGGTGAGTGTCTTCTACGTGTAGGAGGAAGAGTCAAACAGTAATTTGACAACCAGAAAGATGGATTGTGGCCATCATTATCTAGAGGCTCATCAATCCCATGTCCTCTTCCAGGATGCATGGGGAGATTATAATTCCCAGCCCAACTGTGGTCAGGTTGGGTCATGTGACTGAATTCTGGCCAATTGAATGTGAGTGTAAGAGTCTTATACATCAGCTCTCAGCTTTGTCCCCCAAAAGACCCATATTACCTTCCATTGTCTCTTTCCCTCCAATCCACGTGGCTGGAAGCAAAGGAATCCAAGGCAGTGTGGTCATACAGTAGAAAACGCCAGGATCCCTGAGTCCCCACTTGAAGATAATCTGCCCAGGAGAGGCTTCTGACGGTCATCAGATGATGATATGTGCAAGAAATCTTGCTTTTATATCTCCTGAGAGCTGGTTTATGGATTAGTTATTTCAGCAACCAGTATTACTAATACTAACCAATACACCTGGTCATATTTAAGGAAGTATGTGTGAGCTTGTCATGCATGTATCTAACATCCGAGCCAAGGCAAAAGGCTGGTTGACATCCAAGGAGCTTGTGTAACTTCTGCAGGGCACAGGTGGAATGGAAATGGTCAGACACCAGAGTGAATGCAGGACACTATAGCGAGGACTGTGGCCAATCAATGGTCCTTCAAACAGAAGCCACTGTGCTCCAGAAATGACAGTTTGAATTGACCTCTACATCCCAGAATGGCCTATTCCATAAAATGTCCTGCCTCACAGAGGATCAGGGTCACAGGAACCCAAGGACAGGGTCGGGGAACAGGCAGGCAACATCTAAATAGTCTGCCATTCACTGGTTGCTAAGAGCCAGGATCCAATATCTGCAGGGAGAGCCTATACCCACAGAAGGAAGGGCAAAGTGTAAAGGGATTGGAATGACCTGAGTCACCAGGAAGGACCACAGCAGAGAAGCCCAGTTTCCAAACCTGGAACTCAGGAGACCGGGACCTGGGACAAGACCAAAGCCCACAGGCCACAAACAGTCCACAAGTGTGGGGGTGGATTAAATCCATGAAGACTCGAAGCTGAGCTAACAGAGTAGACAGCTCCGTGCTCCAGGGCCCCCACTACATAGGCAATGCTGTTTCTGAAATCTAACTTTGGAGTTAAGCCTGCAAGTAGGGATGAAGTGGTTCCAGCTGGAGTGAGAGGAGCTCAGAGGAGGCAGGAACCAGGCAGGACCTGCTATTTACGGTTCTTTATTAGTGCTTTCTCCTGCATATCAAAGTTCTCTAATTAGCAACAAGGGGTGTGTGTGCGTGGGCTGGGGTTCTTCGGAAAGTGGGAAGTCTAAAGGTTAAAACAAGTCAAAGGAAATATTGCTTTCAAGAACATCTAAATTATAGATTAAGTTATAAATGGTTACCTCTAGCAGGAGAGTAACTAGGCTACAAGTTCCCTGAAAGGGGAGACCATGAATCCCTCTCCACGTGTCTTGCACACTGCCTAGCACCCATGGTGTATACACAGGTAAGTGTTTATCATGAAGACCAGGGTTACAAAGAACACACTTTATTCTTTGTTATGGTGGTTTTATGTTTTTTTTTGTTGTTGTTGTTGTTTTGAGACAAGGTCTTGCTCTGTCACCCAGGCTGGAGTGTAATGGTGCAATCACGGCTCACTGCAGACTTGACCTTCCGAGCTCAGGTGATCCCCCCACCTCAGACCCCAAGTAGTTGGGACCACAGGCATGTGCCACCACGCCCAGCTAATTTTTTGTATTTTTTGCAGAGACAGATTTCGCCATGTTGCTCTAACTCTTGGGCTCAAGCGATCCACCTGCCTTGGCCTCCCAAAGTGCTGGAATTACAGTTGTGAGCCACTGGGTCTGGCCAACACTTTATTTTTTGAATGAGTAAACTATCTTTCATTTTTCTATTGAGTGGTAAAGTTTAGAAGGCACAGTCATGTCTACTGTCTCATACGGTTTCCCCAGAACTTTTGGAGGCAGTTGTTCACGCTCTCTAATTGGCAGAGGAAGGAAGAGGAGCTCAGAGTGGTGAAATAAGAATAAAGCCAGAATGTGTACTATTCTATGGATTAGGGTTTCTCACCCTCAGCATGATGGGCATTTGAGACTGGAGTATTCTTTGTCTGTCACATGGTATCATAGAATGTTTAGCAGCATCCCTGGATTCTGCCTAGTAGATGCCAGTGGGAACCCTACACACACGTTACAATCATCAAAAATGTCTCCACGCATTGGTACATGTTCCCTGGGGAATAAAATCATCCTGGAGAGAATCACTGCTCTAGCTTGATTAACTGACATCCCAGAGGAAGGCTCTGGTCCAAAATCCATATTCTTAAATTCGTGGGGCCCAGTGTGGTTTAGAATCCAGGATATTTTGGATTTTACAAAAGTAAACATATAATACCCCAATGGAGTCTAGGGCAGCCTTCAACTGTCCCAGACAGGACTATTTCCACAGCAGAATGAGTACCTGCATTAAGCAGCATAAATAAAGATTACAAATAGTCTCATGTCAGCTCAGGTCAGGCTTTGCTGCCACATGAGTCTGCTATGAAATTATCAAAGCATTGACTTTTGGCACTTTCGGATTTCAGAATTGCAGAAGAATCCATGAGCAAACTGCCTCACAGAGAGGTGGACTCATGTGCCCGAGGTCACATGACGGCTGCCATGAACCTGGTTGCTTGGTGAAAGCCAGTGCTCTTCCCATTACTCACACTTGTCTCCCCTAACTGCCTCTTAAACTTGCCAATCCCCATGCTGGTGAGAGGAAGATGAGGATGCAGGTCCTCGGCCCTTGGCCGTAGCCCACCTGCTCCCTCTGCCCCAGCCAGCTTCCCTCTGGAGCCCCCGATGTCACCGGTCATGGGCTTTTCCCTTCTCAGGCTGACCCATTGTGTAATCAGTCTTCCCATGTGGTCAGTTCTCAAGACAATGATCAGCAAAGTTAGAGACCCAAGGACTTAACAAAAGAGAGAGAGCTCAGCTGGAAGAATGGTTTAGTGAGCTTTCCACGCTGGTCTAGGGGCCCATGACATTTTTGCTCTGTCCTGATGGTGAGACTCCACTTTAAAACAAACCCAACAGGGTCAGGACTGTTTACTCAAATATTTGCCCCCCAAAACTGAGCTGTGAAAACTGTCAACCTCACCAACGTTGGGGACACGGATTTGCCTCCAGCGTGACAAGCAAGTCCCCTGCCTTTAGGTTGGGGACCAATCAGAAGACAAGACAAGCCATGGGGTGCAGGCGCCCATGGTATCCGGCCATCTGGGGGCCCCCGCTTCTCTCGGCCGGCTGTGGAGGCAAGGGAGATTTTTTTTTCCAGAGCTTGGTGGGGCTCCATATGGTCGAGATCAAAGGTGTTGCTGGGTGCATGGTTCTGCTTTATTTCCAAGCACTGCTGTTAATTAGAAAACAAGATCAGAGGCAGTATTAAAATCCAATTAAATTGATATGAACAGATTGCCAAGTGATGTTCACTAATGTATAATTGAGCACCATGCAAATTTCAGTGGCTGGCTTTTGTTTTTTTCCCCCACACTCTGGAATGAATGATGAGGCTATGAAGTTTTTCTTCATTGTAAAAAACAAACAAGTTAATGCATTGATCTAGGGGTATTGCCCTGGTGATTGATGAAAATGAGAAAGAAATAGTAAAGTGTGACTTTTGAAGGGAGGGAGTAAAATTCTTTTACTCTTCCTCTTTTTTCTCTCCTTGGTTCCACACCCATTTCTTATGCACAGTGGCAGGCCTCGCTTTCTGTTGACATTCCATTGTTAATGATCCAGAAAAAGTTCCTCTGGATTTCAAGGATGGATTGAAGACAAATTTTGGAAGTTTGAAAACAAGCATCACAGATAAAAAAGGATCTGTGTGCAGGTAGGTTTTGTTTTAGTATTAATGTCTTGTGTGTGTCTCCATGTATTAAAAACAGGGAATTTGCCTGATTTGAGCTTATGAGCAAACACCCCAAGGATGTAGACTCTGGGAGAAGATACGCGGAAGATGAGGAGAGGTCAATTTCACCAACAGAGGGGAGATGGCTGCCTGCCGAAAAGAAGCAGTTATCCAGAACGTGAGTCAGGAGTTGCCTGCTACTGTTGCAAAATCAAATTGTTTGCTCACTGCAGATATAGCAGGTTTGTAAGCATGCTGTCGGTGTTAAGGTTTTTTTTTTTTTTAAAGTGCCACCAAAGACAACAGCGGATGGCAGTGTCTACATACTGGTGATGCACTCATAGCATTTGGGTTTTTGTTTTAATTCTCTTTAAAAAGAAGGCAATCTAATCAGCTCACTCCCAGGATTACAGCCTGGGTGTCGGGCAGTGAGGAAGACTCAGAGATAAGCAAGACCCTGGCCTTGGCCTTCAGGCATCCAGAAAAGGGGCACAAAGTATAGACAAATAAGCAGCATGAAGCCCAGGGAGAACGTGCGGCTGCTTCCAGCATGCATCCGCCTGCTGTCTCTTCCTGTCAGAGCCCTGATGGTGCTCAGGGAAACTGCCAGTTCACTATGGAATTCAGGAACTGGCGAGCCCTATTCTGGGGGAGATCCTGATTGGTCTATGCCAGATGGTGTAACTCCATGTCTTGAGCCAGCAATGAGTTCTGGTGTGAACATATGACTCACTTCTGGCCAATGAGATGTGGCATGAGGGGCCTCTCCCTGCGGCTTCTGGGAAACGTTGTCCCAGATGATAAGAAAAGGTTCATGGGAAGCAAGAGTTGCTGCTGCCGCCATCTTGCTACCAGCCCAAGGGTGAAGCTCACACATCAAGCAGGACCCAGAGAAACACAAAGAATCAGAACCAAGCACCCACCCAACCCCTGATACTCAGCACCTGAAACTCACACACCTCTGGACTTCTCTCTACATATGAGGGCCATTATGTATGCCTCACCAGCCAGATTTTCTGTTCAATGCCACCAAAAACAACCCAACAGAGCCAGGATGAAACACCAGGGAAGAGGGCAAGTTTCATCCCATTCGTGAGCGCAGGGGAAGCTTCCTAAAGAAAGCAGCCCTGTGTGTCCTTGTTCACAGCAGCTGTGGAATACAGGCTTAGGTTTGGTTGTTTGGTTGTTTAGTTGACTGGTTTTAGAGAAGACCTTCAGCAGATGGCGGGAAGACAGAATACAGTTATTAGTAGCCCCTCTTCTCATTTTAACAAAAAGGGGAGAAGAGTGACATTTGGTTTTTGGAGAAGTTTTTTCAGTTTTTTTAAAAATCACTTTATTGAGATATAATTCACATACCAACATACCGTACAATTCCTCCATTTAATTCATTGGTTTTCAGTGTATTCACAGGATTTTACAACCATTGTCTTTATTCAAGAATTTTTAATATTACGTGTATGTTACAACAGGAACTAGAAGAAATGTTTCTTTGGAACCCTTTTTAAGTGATCATTTAGAAATGGTTATACTTACATTTTATCGGGTTTTTTTGGTATATTCTATTTTCACATAAGTTTCATATGATGCTGTTTTTATTCCCCCAAATAATCACTGAGTTTTCCTAATCATTTTCCCAACTTCTGTCATGACATAAAATGCAATTCCTGGTGAGAATAAATATTTAAGCATATAGTCCTTAGAAGAAAAATATTACTATAAACATAAGATTAAATATTTATAAGAAAACTATGTGTTAGTGCTTTATATTATTTAATTGAATATATTTATTATAGACCATTGTATTAGCATTGGTCAAAAAATTATATACAAAGCAAGGGCCCTGTCTCAAGGCATGAATAAGACAAAATACAAGTGAGGCTACTCACAGTGGATCTTTCTGATAGGTGTCCAGATGATGTTATTAAATAAAAGGAACATTTAATTAGTGAATGATCCAAGTAAATACCATCATATAGTACATGGGAGAAATTTTAATTTTTACCCCAAATGTTTTGTTAACTGTTAGGGCTTTTCCAGATTCTTTTAAACTGCAACTCTGTCTGTAATAAATATAGCTAACAATAATTATTAATAGTTGAAAGGTAACTTTGTTTATTGAGAATAAATATAACAGTTGACTTTCTTTCAAAGATAAAGTATGGACATAGTATCTTAAAAGAAGGCAAGAGAGTTCAGTGGTCCAATTTTGGACCAAATTTGTGCTTCCCAAGTAGTTCCCTTTAAAAGCAGCTAGTACACACAAGAGGTATCTCTTTTTTTTATTTTTCTATTTATTTATTTTTTTTTTTTTTTTTTTTTTTT
>NW_016818964.1:7740414-7841734 GCF_001698545.2 Rhinopithecus bieti
GAGAACACACCACCGCACTCCAGCCTGGGCGACAGAGTGAGACTCCGTCTCAAAAAAACAAAACAAAACAAAAAACAAAAAACAGAAAACAAAAAAAAAATTGTTTTTGTACAGTAAATACTGTCTACTTAAGACATGAAGTCTGGTCTTACTGCTTTGTGGCTTTTTTGTTTGTTTTGCGTTTGTTTTTTTGAGACAGGGTCTCACTCTGCTGCCCAGGCCAGAGTGCAGTGGCATGATCACGACTCACTGCATCCTCCACCTCCCAGCTCAAGTGATCCTCCCACCTCAGCCCTCCATGTAGCTGGGGCCACAGGCGCTCATCACCGCACCTGGCTAATTTTTGTATTTTTTAGTAGAGACGGGGTTTCACCACGTGGCCCAGCCTGGTGGTGAAACTCATGAGCTCAAGTGATCTGCCTACCCTAGCCTGCCAAAGTGCTGGATTACAGGCATGAGCCACCATGCCCAGCCTGAAGTATCTCTTTTAATTCTCCTCATGAACCTCTGACATAGGTTTTATTATTCCCATTTTGCAGGTGGGAAATGAGACTTTAAAAATTTGGTAACTTTCTCTGTTACAATCTCCCTTTCAACCCTGCACATTTCCTTCATAGCCTTTACCGCACGTAAATAAATATTTTTGTAGTGGCTTTGTTGATATCTCTCTCCCTAGCTCTAGCCTCCAGGAGGAAAGTGAACCCATCTGCTCACTGCCATACTAATGGCCCCAGGCAGGGCAGGAGCTCTTCAAATGCTCTATGGATATGGCCAGCATCACTTAGCTAATGAGAGAGATTGCTGCCCTCTGAATCCAGTTCTGTCCATCTCCAAAAACCAAGCTCATAACCAATAGCCCACACTCCTTGCTAGCACAGCCGTCTCCCCAGCACCAGGCATATGACCCGACACAAGGTAGAACTCACTGAATATTTGAAGAATGAGTGCCCATTACACAGTCAAAAAGGCACAGATGAGGAAATGTGCCCACCTGGCTTCCAGGTGTGGAGTAGAAAAGATAGGCCGAGGACTCTGGCCATCAGGATGTAGGATACCTGAGTTCAGGTCTACCCTGCAGCTGATGAACTGTGTGACTTTGAGTGGAACACTGCGCTTCTCTGGGCCTTGGTCCACCACAAGAGTAATCATACCAGATATACACAATTCCAAGGAAAATCCAACTTTCAAAGGGAAGAGATTCCTTCTCACCAATTCCCACCATCTGGTTATTCCTATGAAGCCTTGGTAGAGTGGCTTCAACTCTAATTCTGAACACTTTGTTATATGAGCTTCTGCAAACCCTCATCCTGCTAGAATATGGTGTAATATATCTGTGTCTCAATCCCAACAAAAGACTTGGTCAGCAGTGGCTGCATAATCTGTGGGGCACAGCATAAAACATAGAAGCAGAGGCACTTGCTCCAAAAGCAGGAAAACGTGCCCTGCAAAGTACTGAAATGTACCCTCACTTGTTCCTTCCTCTCTCTCCCTACTTGTCGTGGTGTTTTTGTTTGCTATGTATTGTCATTCTAAGTAAAGAAAAATTAAACTTAAATTATTAGTATGAAGTGTATCATGCATCTTTATATCGTGCAACTCCAGTTTAAACACAAATATAAGAGCATTTAACTCATGCATAGAATAATACACAATTTGTACTTGGCAGCTTGTACGTGCATGTTTATTTCATTCTTACCAGAAAAATGGAAACGCTGCAGAAAATTAACTCCACTTTTCTATTTCACTTCTTCATATGTGCACATTCTGCCAACACTCTATGGAAGCTGAAAGTTTTCCGGGGCATGCTCACCTTGTATTGACTTGCAATCTTGCTGAACTTCTACACTGGGGGTTCCACTAAGATTCTGTCAAGGAGACATTGAGAAGGCCACATGTGAATGGGACAGCAGGGAGCAGGGACATGCACATTGCACTCAAGGCACATGCTCCATTGTCCCATTGAACTTCACTTACAAAACCTAAGTTTGGAAATAAAATTAAAGCCATTTGACCCAGCAATCCAATTACTGGGTATATCCCCAAAGGAATATAAATCATTCTACTATAAAGATACATGCATGCGTATGTTCACTGCAGCACTATTCACAATAGCGAAGACATGGAATCAACCAAAATGCCCATCAATGATAGACTGGATAAAGAAAATGTAGTACATATACACCATGGAATGCTATACAGCCATGAAAAGGAATGAGATCATGTCCTTTGCAGGAATATGGATGAAGCTGGAAGCCATCATCCTCAGCAAACTAACGCGGGAACAGAAAACTAAACACCACATGTTCTCACTTGTAAGTGGGAGCTAAACAATGAGAACACACGGACACAGGGAGAAGAACAACACACACTGGGGCCTGTTGGGGGAGGCCGGCGGGGGAGAACATTAGTTAAAAGAGTTAATGCATGCTGGGCTTAATACCTAGGTGATGGGTTGATAGGTGCAGCAAATCACCATGGCACACGTTTACCTATGTAACAAACCTGCACATCCTGCACCTGTACACCAGAACTTAAACAAATAAAATAATTTTTAAAAATTTTTTTAAGAAAAAGAATTTCAAGACAGAAAGAACAGAGCATTAAAGCAAGCAAGCATAGGGCCCTTTTGAGCACAAGACCTTGTGTGTTTGCCCAGGTCGCATGCCTGTGAAGGCAGCCCTGGACTCTATGCTGTTGGCTCAGCCATCTTTAATGGTCAAGCTGTCCAACCTGAGACCTGGAACTCCCTAGAGCATCCAGAAGCCCAACACCCCAATGCCAAGAATGCCCATGGCTCGCGGCATAAAACTGGACCTTAACAATCATATTTCTTCCAGATTTTTCATTATTTCAAACACTAGAGCTAAATTCTTTTGTACCCAGCCTTATTCCAAATATATTCTCATTTGATTTAGGAAATACATTTAGTAAAATAAAAAGAAAGAAATAATTTAGGGTGAAGGGACCTTGCCATTATCAATACCATGTCCTCTTTCTCTTACCAGACAGTAAGATGGTATCTAAAGCCATTTTATTTTCAGCAGAATACATCTCATGTCATTGAAAATAGATGATGCCTAATAATTGCAGAATGACTAAATGAAACATGCAGGAGTCACTTTTTTTTGACTAAACAACATGCCTTGTGATGGCCAGCTCATTTTTTAACTATTTAAACTAGCAGTACTTGAGAAAATTTATACAGCGTAGTTTGAGTTTGTATTAAACCTGCAAAGCCTTTTTATTTACTTCTCATCTGATACAAAAAAATACGTTTCCAGTGTAAGCTATTTTAGCCCCATTTGGCAAATGAAGCCCTGGAAAGGAAAATGACTTGCCAATCATAACACAGAAGATACACGACGCATTTCAAATTCGGTTCTTTCTGACTCCAGGACTTTCCAGGACATAAGCCTTGGAGTAATCACTTTCGGCTAAAGGAATTCTTAAAAAGGGAGTAAAATGATCTGGAGAGAACAAAAAAAGTGAGATTCTTCATAGAATGCAAATCAGCAATTGCCTTTGGCTGAAGCCCCACAGATGATTCGAAACTCCAGCGAAGTGTCTGGTGGGCCCCCAGTGAGCCTTGGCCCGCAGTCCAGCCCAGCTCCTGAGTCAGGATGACTGATGGTTCCACCCCATAAAGTAGACCCATATTCGAATTACATCACAGTGCATTTTTCCCATGCAGGAAAGAAACAATTGAAATCGACCACAGAAGATGGTTAGTGAGGCTTCCAAACCAGCCATCTAATAAATGCAGGCTTCCCTTGTTTATCAACTCCAATTACAAATTGGGAGCAAATCCAACGTGGGTTACTGTATTGCAATTGGTATGTATGGAGGCTTCTGGACACAGGTTGGAGATCTTTCACAGTTCAATATCATGTATGTTGAGTGACTAAGGCCTGGGTCGTCCAGACTGTAGGGAGGGCCCATGGTGAGGTTCTCCCAGATGCTTCCCGGCAGGCCATGGGCTGCAGACCTCAGAAGGAGGCCCAGTGCCCCTTGCTCTCCTCTCTTCTCAAAGGCTTTCTTTGCTCAACAAGCACTCGTTCTTTAATCACTGCGAAACATCCACCCATGTTCTGGGGGCACAAAGCTGTCTCCCTGAGTTCAGAGTCAAGGAGGAGATGCATGGGGGTGGAGCAGCAGACAGAGGGCAGGACAGGACACCGAGGGAGCTTGGGGGCCAGAGGGTTCCCGGGGAGTGTGGGACTCCTGCACCTTTATCCTCAGCCCCTCCAAGTCCTGTGTCCTGCAGTCCTTGTCTGTCAGGGAGGCCCGGCTCTTAGCCCACACCGGGAGGAACACACGAGAAGGAGCAGGGTTGGAAACAGGCTGGACGCTTGCCTCAAAGGACTCGTGCCCAATCTCTGTTCCTGGACTCCTTGATCAACCCAGAGAACATCCACTTGGAACCCAGAATTCCAATATCTGGTTCGTGATCCCCAAACAAGCCCCTGGCTCCAGGGTGTGGCCAGCTGAGATCAACAGAGAAAATGACCTTAGCTCACCAGCTTGGCCCCTCCTCCTGAGGCATTAGAGAGCAGGCCTCCTGCTCATCCTGACGTTGTCTCCACCACCCATGCCAGTAGCCAGTGATGGTCCTGCCATGGAAGTCGCCCACAGAGAGGCAGCTCGAGGGTGCGGGAGGCTGACGGGCGCCCAGGTGTCAGACACGACGGCCCAGATACCTTCCTGGCTATCACTGAGCCTCGGTTTCCATGAACTCGGGACACCAGCTTGGTGTTTTCAGGACATGATGACTACAGGGAGAGGAACCCCACTCAATCTGCTCAAACAGGGGACAGAAGGGGAGGGGACGAGGTGAGGGAGGGTGCCTGCGGAGGGGCAACAAACATCACGGGGCAGGAGGACAACAAAGTGGGGCTGACACTTAGGGTCAGCCGTAGAGAACAGAAGTCTGCGTTTTTCTCTGGCTTTATCCCGCATATCTCTCACACACACACACACAGGCACACATGCACACATATTCATGCCCACACATTTACACACACACTCACACATTCACACACGTGCATTTGCGTGCACACACACATTCACACCCACACAAATTCACACGTGCATGCACACATTCACACATGCACACACACATTCACACACACGTGTGCACGCACACATATTCACACCCACGCAAATTCACACATGCATGCACACACATTCACACACGCACACACATTCACACACACTTGTGTACACATTCACACCCACGCAAATTCACACATGTACGCACACACATATTCACATATACACATCACACCGGACCCCATCATGCCACACACACGGGTGCACACAACCATTCTCTGACCACGACAAAATGCACCCTGAATTATGACTCTACAAATTCAACACACCACAAACAACATTTCACACACACGTGCACCAACACATTCACACCACCCCGACGTGCAGATTCCACACATGCACACACCACACCATTCAACCACATGTGCACACACATTCAACCTTCAAATTCACCAATGCATGCACACACATTTAAATGCACACATTCACACAATGTGCCACAACACACATTCCACACCCACGCAAAATTTCCAACACATGCATGCCACATTGTGTCATCAACAAACATGCACACACACTTCACACACCTGGTGTGACACAATTCAATTCCACGGACAGATCTTCAATCACGACATGCTAGCGCAAGACATTCACAGAAAGAACCAACAGGTTACACCACACACATTACACATATATAGAGCTATTGTATTAAAAAATTGGCTCACATGTGTATGGGAGGTCAGAAGTCCCATGTTTGTTTCTGCAAGCGAAACTGGTACACATCTAGACAGTGGTACTCACTAACATCATTACGAGCCAAGTCGGAGCTGTGAATGTGAGGAGAGCAGAATAGGTCTAGTACTGTCGAGTCATAAAGTGATTCTTCTGACACAAGAGCAGAAGGCAACACGTGGTACGACAAAACACAGATTCTGACTTTGGACTCGGACTCGCGCAGAACTCGAGAACGAGCGATGCTAACCACACTGACAGATCATAGCACGACATTCCATCATGCGATTGGGTAATTTATTGTTTCCGTTTGAGCTTGCGCACATAGGATTTTGCTCATATTCAAGATTCACATATGCTCCTAATACACTACATTCAAGTTAATTTAACTACGCATCACACCATTCTACGACACTATCGGTTGCTACTTATCACTGCAACAATCCATCATCTCCATAGTTGGTTTCATTTGTTTTACGCAGAATTCACACATTGCCAACACACATCACACATTGCAACACAATTCACACCACGCAAATTCACACATGCATGCCACACACATTCCCACACATCACACACATTTCACACACGTGTGTCACACACCATTCACACACACGCAAATCCACATGCATGCACACACATTCACACATGCACACACATTCACACACACACGTGTGCACACACACATTCACACCCACGCAAATTCACACATGCACACACACACATTCACATGCACACACACATGCACATTCATGCACACACACACACTCCTTTCCCTCTTTCTCTGGGGTCTCCTGTCCCCCTGCCTCTGCCTCTCCCCTCTCTCTTCTCCACAGACTGGCTTCATCTGCTAGGGCACAGGCCGCCAAAGGCAGTCACCATGGCTGCCAATCCCTCACAGGCTAAACCCACAGAGCCACCCAATTCGGCCTCCCTGAGTTCTAATTCCAGGAGAAGTTTCCAAGGAGGAAAAACAAAACTTCCCATTAGGGAAGGTGTCCACCCTGATCCCGCCAGCTGCAGCCAGAGCCATGTGGCCATGTGTCCAAAGGGCTGCCCCTTGGGTTCTGTGGGCCAGTCAGCAGGTCCCTAAGGTGGAGCACAGGTGGGCCGTCATGTCTGACACATCCCAAGCTTCCTCAAAGGGCTAGTTAGGGGGACAGTGTTTGCTTGTAACCCTGGGAACTGAGCTACACGCCCCCCTGAGCTGCCGAGGATGAGATCATGGGGTCTTCTCACTGCAGAACACTACTGCCCACTCCCCTGCCTTTGTTCTTCCATCTCATTCGATTCTGTGGCCAAGAAAACCTGAAGCCAGCTGACCTGCCCAAGGTCATCCAGCCAATAAGAAAGTGACCTCAGATTTAAACCAAGACCATCTTATGCTGAACTTAGTTCCTTTCCCACCCATCACAATTTCCTCTGGGTTTGTTTCTACAGCCCTGTCCTATTACCAGGACACTTTTCAGGACCTCACTGGAGCGCCCTGCAGCCTTGTGAGTCAGGACATGGTCTTCTCACCTTCCAGATAAGCAAACTGTGCCAGGGAGAGATAACCTGACTTGCCCAAGGTCACATAGCCACGAAGTGGTAGCACCAGGCTTCAAACTCATGTCTGTCTGGCTCCAAAGGCTTTTTTTTTTTTTTTTTTTTTTTCACTAAATTGTAAAATTTTGTGGGCTGAGAAATCAATGACCTATTTTTCCATGGATCCATTTAATACCACATCACTGGGTGCCATAAGACCTGGTGGCATTGAGGTGAGAATAATTGCAATGATGTGCCTGGTGCTTTACAGGTGACAACTTGCTTTCTCATGGAATATCTTGGAAGTCATCTAATCATTCCCTGTACTTGATTTACAAATACCCTACCAATGTGTGGTGTAAGGTACCAATATGGTTTGGCTCTATGTTCCCACCCAAATATCATCTCAGATTATAATCCCTGTAATCCCTACATGTCAAGGGAGAGACCAGGCAGGAGGTGGCTGCATCATGGGGACAGTTTCCCCCCATGTTGTTCTCCTGATAATGAGGGAGTTCTCATGAGATCTGATGGTTGTATAAGCATCTGGCATTTTCCCAGCCTCACTCTTCTCTCTCCTGTCACCTTGTGAAAAAGATCCTTGCTTCCCCCTCGCCTTCTGCCATGATTGCAAGTTTCCATTCTCGGATATTTCATTATAGCAATGTGAGGATAGACTAGTACAGGTACTCATGTCACAGTTGAGGGAGAAAGAGAGCATTCATTCCACCCTAGCTCTGGCAGGCATTGTGAGAGCAGAAGCCTGTTTCATTCTCCCGACAGCCCAGTGAGGTCTATGATCTTAGCTCTGTTTTATGAATGAAGAACTGGGGCTCAAAGAAGCAAAGATGCCTGACCTGGAGAAGGTTTATGCAAAAGGCCATGAGGAGTGAAAGGATGCTGTATCCATCTGTCCTTGCGCAGTTTCACTTTGTTCAATCCAGGGTTTACCTCCCTTGACTGACTACAGGGCATCAGCCTAGTAGTATCTGAGGAACAGGCTTGCTGAAGCCTGATTCTGTGGCGTACCCCCGGAGCTGACTGTGTATTCTTCTACGTAACCACACTCATGGCTCCTGCTTTCAAGTGCAGATCTATGCATGCCTCTCCTCACCATCTCAGATAGGGGCAAGACTTGCTGCAGGCTGTACAGGAAGCATAACAGCTTCTGCTTCTGGGGAGGCTTCAGGGAGCTTCCAATCAAGGCGGAAGGCAAAGGAGTAGCAAGCACTTCACATGGCCAGAGCAGGAGGAGGGCGGGGGGAGGTGTTACACACTTTTTTAACCAAACTACATCTCATGAGAACTCTATCATAAGAATAGCACCAAAGGGATGATGCTAAACCATTCATGAGAAATCACCCCCGTGATCCAATGGCCTCCCACCAGGCCCTACCTCCAACACTGGGGATTACAACTGAACATGAGATCTGGGCGGGGACACAGATCCAAACCGTATCAGATGCTTAGGGCACCTCCACACCCTTCAATTACTTTCTTCTGCCACTGCTAACATGTATTTGCCTGTCCTCTCCTTTGGCAGAAAAAAGGGCCCTGTCAAGCTTACAATGTCACTGAGTACCAAGGCAAAAATGTCCCCAGCACCGAAGAAAGCACACCTTCCCGCATTGAAAAGGCTGTGTTTGCCATCAGAATGGAGGTTTTGCCCCTTTATGCATTCCAGAACTTAGGAAAAATCGAAGGGTTGAGGTTAGAGGGGCCTGGAAAGTACGATAAAAGCAGGGAAGATCACCCCAAATGGGATCCAAAGAAAATGGGCCATTGGCTGTAATGAATCCTGAGAAGCCTCAGCTCTGGAACAGTCATTGAGGCTTAAGAGAAAAACAGAAACAGAAAGGAGAGGCACCGTGGCCAGCTGAGCTTGAACAACCGTAGGAATCAGAGACTGCCGGTCGCCAGGGCACTCTCCCACCCTAACTGCAGGCCCATTTTGGCCCCTTTCTCTGCCTGGCATCTGGCACCTTGCTGCTGAGCTTGGCTTTAAGAAGCTGCCAGGGTGTTGGCTCTGTCCTTAGAAATTCTTTTGATCTTGAACTTGAGAACTTTTCCTCATTCACTAAAATGAGAGGGAAGTGGAGGACACACGGGGACCACCCAAGTAGACCTGGGGGAGAGGGGTCTCCGCATTGGTGGGGAGAGAGCTGCCAGGGTGAGTCTTCATGCACGAAGCACTGGGTCCCCTCCAGGAGCTCCAGCAAGTTGGCATGATAACAGCATGGATGGGCCCCAGCTAGAAGGCAGAGGAGCAGGGAGAGCGCCCCTCTGCACATGGGTGAGGCAGCCCTGGCTTCAGAAAAGGCCATCCACCCCAGAGGGCTCCCAGAAGTCCAGCTGGCAGCAAGGCGTCACATGCATTTTGTCTGGGAGGGCAAGGAGAGACATGCATGGATCTTCACCTCGAAGCAGTGACCATGACTGTGGTCACATATAAGGATACACAGTCGGCTCCAGGGTGTACGCCACAGAATGAGGCTTCAGCAAGCGTGTTCCTCAGATGCTGCTAGGCTGATGCCCCACAGTCAGTCAAAGGAGGTAAACCCTGGAGTCAATAAAGTGAAACACGTTTCTTGGCTGCAGGACTTCTCTGAGCCTTTACTATGAATTTCCACTGTGACCCTCCAAGAGGGGATAGAAAATACAAGGGTTCCCTGACTTACTTGGCCATAGAATTTTATCTCCAGGTATTGATGTTCCAATTTGGGAAATGCCATGGGTCCACGATGTGAAGGCCTGAGACCCCACATTGGATGGCACAGGACCTAGGCAGGGAGCCCACACAGACTCCTCAGGTGTAGCCGGGACACCTCTGCTCTGGGGATCTGGAGCCAACATCAGTGGTGGTTGGGAGAGAGAATGGATGGGAGGTCCCATCGTTGTGTCTGATGCAGGTACTCGCTCTGCAGTCTCAGCCCCTCACATGCCCCTCTCATGCCTGAGGGTGCTCCTGCAAGTGAAGCACACGCAGACTCCCTTCCCTCAGCCCTGTGTACCCCATGATTTGAGTGCGGCTCTGGTGGTTGCCTCCATGCACTTTGCCAGTACCCCACCACCAGTACCCATGGTGGGGTCTCGCTGCTCCTCTGGAGCCACAGAAGACTGCGTGGCCCAAGAGCAGGTGCAGCCCAGAGTATGGGATGTGGCATTCCCCAAAACAGTAATCACCCAAGAGGTCAGGAGCCCCTGCCTCCCATCCTTCGAGGGAACACCCCAAGGCCTGCCTTGCACACTTCCTCACAATCCCCAGAGAGCTGGAGCCCCAGCTGCCTGCAGTGGTGACCAGCGGGGCAATGCCTTTTTATCAGCCTCTCCCCTTCCCTACCTCACTGGCCCAGCTCCCTCCCAAACAAACTGTCTGCACCCAAGTCCTTGCCCTGGTCTCTGCTTTCAGGGGAACCTAAACAGAGACCATCAGTGGGTGCTATGTTACAAGCCCCAAAGCACCAGCTAAGCAGACTGGCCTGAAATGGAATGGCCACCTGGGAGGCAGTGAGCTCCGGTCCCCAGAAACACAGAGGAAGATGAGGGTCCAAGACCAGGGCCGTCAACAAACAAACAGCCTGTTGTCGTAAGTGGGAACCCAGCCATGGGTTAGGAATTCGGAACTAGTGACATCAAAATGTCTGTCCATGTCGGTGGCTGTGCCCTCCCTAAGGACAAAATTATTGTGTTTTCTTTCTCCTGTGTATTCATGGTCAGTGCCCAGGTTCTAGATCCTGCCCAAGAGGCTGGAGTCAGCCCATGAGAAGCGGGGAGGGCACAGACCAGGAGCCCGGGATCAGCCCCAAGAACCCGGTGGCAGTCTCCATGACGACTGACATGGAGGTATGCTCAGCCAGAGTGGGACCAGCAATGGAGCCGGGGAGGCAGCAATGGCCCCGGCTGGGAGGCAGAGCCGAGCACAGGGCACACGGTCACTGCTAAGACAGCGGGCATGGCTGAGGGGAGAGATCAGAGCCATGACTGGGCCAGGTGGAGCAGGCTGGAAGCTGGGGTAGGTGGCCAGTGCCGTGTGGCCATGCAGCCTGCAGCCTTCCGGGAGTAGCACAGCGCGAGGACACCTGCCGGAGCCAGTGGGTGCTATCTGGAGATGAAAAACAGATGCGGGCCACAAATAAGCAACTCCCCAAACAGAAAAAATACACAAGTTCCAAGCTTTTGAAAAGCTCTCCAGCTTCCCCATCAATCAAATAAATGCAAACTAAAACGATCCTGCTCTCTTTGTCTTCCTTGCCAACTTAGCAAAGTTATTTTAAAAGGTAAAATTTTAAAACATTATTTATTGCACTGACCAAGGAGCAAACAAAAGGGGGTCCCCAAAATGTTGATGAAAGCATAACTTGGTTCTCCCTTTCTGGAATCAATTCAGCAATATGTGTCAACAGACCAAGAGTGTACATGCCCGTCTCAAGAAATGTATCCTAAGGAATTGGCACAATAGAAAAGATTTATCTACATGAATGCTTACTGCAGTATTACTAATTAGAGCAAAAAAAACAAAAAAACAAAAAAACAAAAAAAGCTGGCCGGGCGCAGTGGTTCACGCCTGTAATCCCAGCACTTTGGGAAGCTGAGGCGGGCAGATCACGAGGTCAGGAGATCGAGACCATCCTGGCTAACACGGTGAAACCCCATCTCTACTAAAATACAAAAAATTAGCCGGGCGTGGTGGCGGGCGCTTGTAGTCCCAGCTACTTGGGAGGCTTAGGTGGGAGAATGGTGTAAATCCAGGAGGCGGAGCTTGCAGTGAGCCGAGATCACGCCACTGCACTTCAGCCTGGGCGACAGCACAAGACTCCGTCTCAAAAAAAAAAAAAAAACAGGACGGGCACGGNATTGCACTGACCAAGGAGCAAACAAAAGGGGGTCCCCAAAATGTTGATGAAAGCATAACTTGGTTCTCCCTTTCTGGAATCAATTCAGCAATATGTGTCAACAGACCAAGAGTGTACATGCCCGTCTCAAGAAATGTATCCTAAGGAATTGGCACAATAGAAAAAGATTTATCTACATGAATGCTTACTGCAGTATTACTAATTAGAGCAAAAAAAACAAAAAAACAAAAAAACAAAAAAAGCTGGCCGGGCGCAGTGGTTCACGCCTGTAATCCCAGCACTTTGGGAAGCTGAGGCGGGCAGATCACGAGGTCAGGAGATCGAGACCATCCTGGCTAACACGGTGAAACCCCATCTCTACTAAAAATACAAAAAATTAGCCGGGCGTGGTGGCGGGCGCTTGTAGTCCCAGCTACTTGGGAGGCTTAGGTGGGAGAATGGTGTAAATCCAGGAGGCGGAGCTTGCAGTGAGCCGAGATCACGCCACTGCACTTCAGCCTGGGCGACAGCACAAGACTCCGTCTCAAAAAAAAAAAAAAAAAAAAAAAACTGAAAAAAACGAAAGGTCAAATAACTGGAAATCAGATATAAGAAATACATGGTATTCCTATACAAAAGAACATTTCAAAAAACAATGTAGAAGACGTGTGATTTGGAAATATGTTTGTGATGTAGAGTCCAGTGGGGAAGGCAGGAAATAAACTTGTTATAATATGATTCATTTCATAAACAAGACACAAACATGAGATGTGTCACTTCATTTAAAAAGCTGTGTTCCCTGTGGTCTAGTGTCAGAGCTCTGTCCTGTTTAGAGGGGCCAGCTCAGGTCCCCCCAACCCCCACCCGAGATCTGAGAATGACCTTCACCATCCATGACACCCATTAACCCTGAATGTGTGTGTTTGGTTTCACTTCTTACTCATGTGCTAGCCTGAGGGTCAGCCTCGGTTTCCTCATCTGTAAAATGGGAGCGACACGGTCTGTTTCATGGGAGACTTCTTGAAAGCTGTGGTACATGGCCTGGATCATGGTCATCACTGAAGGTGTATTAGTGCCTCCTGTCCCCTCTTGGTCAGTCCCTATGCCTAGAGAGTCAAAGATCAAACCAAACCACATAGAAAGCAAAAGCAACAGGCGGAGTGCTGGCTAAACTCAGGTGCTCCCAGAGCCTGGGGAAGGCCCCATATCACAGCAGCCGCTCCACACCAGTGAGTCACATTTGTAGCTTGTCAGGCCTGGGGGACCTCAGAGGGGATGGGGTCCACCCTCCCCACACCTGGCAGCTGGCCTTCCACTCATCACTCCACCGCCATGCAAGTGACCGAGAGATTTGTACACACATTTACCACACCAAAAAGAAAAAAATGTGAAGGCAATCCAAATTCATCAATATGAGAATACAAAGAGTATAATTCATACAATGGATATAATTCATGTAACGGAATACGACCCAGCGACCGCAGACTCATCCAGCCGTGGAGATGAATCCCAGAGGCACGTGCTGAGGGCAAACAGCAGGTGCAAAAGAGAGCACATAGCATGGCTCCCTCTGCATGAGTCTCGATGGGGAAAAGCTAATCTGGGTGGCACAAAACAGTAGCCGCCTCTGGCTGGGACTGGGAAGGAGGGGATAGACCAATAAGAGACACAAAGGACTTTATGGGGCATGGCAATGCTCTATAGCTTGGAGTGATGTTTGAAGAAATGTATACATTTGTCAAAATTCATCCATCTGGACCCTTAAGAGCTTGAGGCTCTGACGTACACAAGTAGACCTCAATTTAAAAATTGTATCTGCGCGGGCACACAGTGAGCACCTCACATACGTGGTCATCATTACGATGAGTGTGCCAACCGTATGGACTCCCAGGACATCGGAGTTCGCAGGACCCTTGGAAATCCCTCGCCCAGGCACTCGGTCATTTTCCTGCCATAGAATCTTCCGACCAATGAGTGAAGCCTGGTACCTTTTCTCAGAATCAAGTTTTGCCTGCATGAAATAAAATACTATAAACTATATATGACAACAAAGAAAACCAATTATTTTGAAAGTTATCAAATATTAACAGATTTGTGACCTAGAAATGCATGTGCTTCTTTATTAACGCATTAAATAACAAGCCCACCAGAGGTTCTAATAACTATCAATCATTTCAAAGTATCGAGGAGTGGAAATGGCATTTTGAATTTTCTGCAGCCACGGCCATGGAAAAGGAAAATATCTGAGATTCCAACTGGTACCCAAGTCACAGGCACTGTGCATATGATGCCTACCTAGTCTTGCATGCTCTACAAACTGAGGGTAGAGAAAACAAAGCTGCAGTTTCATTTCCTCAGCCAGGTTCACAGACCTGTCCACATACCCTTTGTCTCCTTCTAAGACCTCCGCCTTAGTCCAGCTATCTCTAGCTGCAGAGGAGGAAATGGAAACCAAGAGGGGAGTTGTTATTCCAAAGCTGTAGGAAGCCTGAACTCAGACCCTGGGTCCTGCCCCCTCAGGGCAGCCTCTGTCCTACAGAGATAAAATACATAAAGCATTTAGCACAGAGCCCAGCATGGGGGAGCCTCAGCACTAAGACACGGCTGACTGTGATCCCAAGCACTCGGGCAGGCAAAGGCAGGGGTGTGTGTTCACATACACACACACACACACACACATGTGAGCACACACATACACACACACAGGTCCTGCCTGGGGGAGCGCCCCTGGATCCTACAAGCCCTGTTGGACCCCAGCCCAGAATGTGGGCAACCCCCGCCCAGCCGTGGTCAGCAGGCCCGCGTCCACCCCAGGCTGGCAGGCTGGCAGTCAGCGGACGCCCACTGCGCACCGGGCCTCTGCCCACATTAACTCCCTGCTGGGATAATTCTTCTCCAGTCCTTTTTTTCCGGCCACCAAGTGGGCCTGCCACCACACTGCTGTTTTTCGTCTTGTTAATTGAGTCATTTATTTCGTTAAAAGGTGGAACTTTATCAGGGCTTACGTGCCAAGTGTGAGGAGGTGTATTTAATGACACATCAAATGGCCGCTGCTTCAGGTGCCTCAGTATTTAGAGATGGTGCAGCTGGGGGGTGGAGAGGCATAGGATAGAGCCCAGGCCATGCAATTAAATTATTCTGATTCAAAGAAATAGGCCCAAGTTCATTTCCAGGCAATGCTTGCATCAAGGTGCACACTGCGACCTGTCCCTCCATCTAGAAAAACTCCCGATGTGAGCATCGTAGCTCAGGAGTAGGAACTGCCTCCTATCCATTCCTGTCCCCAGGACATCCTGGTGACTCTGCCCACACTGTCCTAGGCGCCTGCCACCACGTCAGGCTAACTTTTTGTATTTTTAGTAGAGACAGGGTTTCACCACGTTGGCAGGCTGGTCTCAAACTCCTGATCTCGTGATCCACCCACCTTGACCTCCCAAAGTGCTCGGATTACATGCATAAGCCACTGTGCAGGGCATCTCCTTTTGCTCTGGGCTCCCTGGGGCCCCACCTCCAAATGTTCCAGGCCTCTCAGAGGAGGGTACAGGAGATCAATTGGCCCCACCCACTCCTGCTGGGCCAACGCCCTGCCCTCCCCACAATACCCCACCCCATCTCACCCATTCATTTGCTCATTCACCACCAACCCTCCATTCTGAGGCCACCAGTGGACTTCCCAAAGTCCAGAGCTCAGCAGGCTCTTCCCCTGCCAAGACCTTCAGTGCTCTGGCCTGCACTGGTCCTTTCAGATAAGGTCCAAGTGCCCTGAACAAGGGTCCAAGGCCTTCCTGGCCTGGCCCCAGTGGCCCTCCAGACCTCCCCCTCCGCCCACACTCCATGCTGTCCTAGAAGTCGGTGCCTCAAAATAAGCCTCTACCCAAGATCATCTTCTTTCCCCTTCTCCTAATTTGGTGTACCTGAGCCCACGAGGATCACTCATGAAACTTTTTAAGAATGCCAGTGCCTAGATCCCACACAAGACAAACTGAATCAGAGCCTCAAGGCCCAGCAGAGAATACCAGGTGATTCCTTGTGCAGCCAAGGTTGAGAACCAGGGTTTCACATCCGACTTGCCCTTCGAGGCCAGACATGCTCATCACCTCCTCCAGAAAGCCCTCCTGGCCTCTGTCTCCAAGTCTCTCACCACCCAAGGGTAAATGGGGGCCCTTATTCCAAGCCCTTCCTCTGGGTTCCCTCTCTGAAAGCAGGTGTTGTAATAATCAGGGTCTCCCTCTATGGGAGCACTCCTGAGGGTCTAGTGGCCGGACCAGTAGGACAAAGCCCAGAGCCTGGCCACAGAAGGTCTTCAGGGATGTCCAGTGGGGTCTGTGTGGTGTGGATAACCCCCCTAAACACCACGATGTGCCATCAAGGGGAGCTGCAATCACAGATGCCCAAACAGTGGATCGGGGGCATGGGACTCCACTCTGGTCCTACTCAAGCATCTGGAGCAAGTGTCCGGGATAGGAGGAAGGGGTAGCAGGAAGCTGGAGACTCCCAGCCAGCAAAGGCAACAGAGAATCTTTCAGTCCAATGACAGGAGGCAGCAAAAAGTCGTTAGAAGAGCCAGGACCCTGGAGTGCCACCCAGCCGTGCCACTTGCCAGCTGGGTTACCCTGGCTGACTCACTCTACCTTGCTGAGCCTGTTTCCTCATCTGGGAGGTGGGGTGGTTGTCCTCCACCTCCAGGGATTTCGGGGAGACTTCACCACAAGACCTATGTGAAGTGCCAGGCACAGTGCCTGCATGTCGTAGCTTCAGAGATGATGATGTCCCCATGAACCCTGTCTTCTTTCACTGCGTGGCTTTTCCTGTCTTCTTTAGAGTGCCGTTAAAGAAGCTCAGCCCACCTGCGGTCTGCAGGCGGGTGCCATGCATGTGCTGCTCTTTCCTGTGCACATTCAGGAGATTCCCATGTGGAGTGAGGTCAGCCTGTTTCCCTTTTGTTCGCCTCGCCCTGATGGTTTTCTCAAAAACATAATGGAATTGCTGGGCTGGAGATGTTCAGATGGTCAGAAGGCTGTCTCCACTTGATCAGCAGGTTTCTCCTTACTTCCATTCCAACCTGCATTTATTAAGTACCAGTTGTATGCAAGAGCCCTTGCTAGGGGACCAGGAGACCAAAGGAGCACATATATTTTGGTAGTTCTGCATTTTCAGTCTGTCTCCTCATTGGGAACATTGGTATGCCATGGGGGTGGGGTCACCAGATGTGTTTGCACCCTGTCCCAGGACACGGGGAACATGCAGTTACCAGGGCTCAAGATGCTGCTACGGAGCAGGTGAGGCTAAACAGAAAACAGCACCCATTTCCTGGTTTTCAGTGAGAAACTAAAATGCTCATTCACAAAATCTCCTTCCACAATGAAAAGCCAAAGCCCAGAGACACATGTGTTTTTAAGGAGCACTCAGCCTTCTCCCAAACATCAGTCATGAGGACAGCCACACCCCTGTTTCTTACCACCATGTCTTGGTGATTTCTGAAATGTTTGTGGACTGTGAGGGCTTTACTTTCCAAGGGACACCTGGACCTGGTCCCAGGAAAGACTGCAAGCAGGACTGACCACAGGAAAAAAAATCACCTGAATCCATACCTCACACCATACACAAAAATCAACTCAAAATGGATCATGGACCTACATGTAAAAACTTAAAATTACAAATTTTCTAGGAGAAAATGTAGGAAACAAAGTCATCATGGCCTCATTTTTCTGCCTCTGGGCATTTTCTCAGGCCATTCTCTCTACCTGGATTAACCTCTCCTTAAACTTTATGCATCAAGGTGTTACATGAATAATTATTCTTTCAAATCTCTGATTTTTCAGGACCCATGTTAAATATGATCTTTTCCACCATCTCTGAACATTTCAGGTAGAATTTCTCTCTCCTGCTTCAAAATTTCTGAATCCATTCTAGTTTTTCTGTATTTCTCATTCACTGTCTAGAGTTTGTGGTATGAATATGTATGTCCTAATTTTCCTATAAGACAGGGAGCTCCTGGAAGGCAGAGAGCATATCTAATTCATACTGTAATTTCTCACAGTGCCTAACAAGGCATTGGACACAGGGGAGCATTTCCTGTGCTAACCTTTAGGAAGACTTACTATATGCCAGGGAAGTGATGGAAGTGGCAGCATGGAACCTGCCCATGTGTTCTGCTGCTGACATTTAAAGAGCTAGAAACACACCTGAGAAATGAGGCCATCTAACACCTTAATGATCTAAGAAAATATAAATCTTTAAGACCACCATTATATTGTGGGTCCTGAGCAACATACATTTGGGTAGTTCAACATCTTTAGCCACACATCCAGTTTAGTGGGCCAATCAGTACACACATGTAATGGGATTGCTTGATCACTCACAAATTGCATTGGTCATTTTTAAAATTGTTTCTTATTTTTTGAATTCTCCCTCTATTTATTGCCATTATATCACTGAAACAGGAGCTTGGCCTCAGTTCTAATATCGCTTGGCAAAAAAGTAATGTTTTAACATAAATTTACATCCAGGAAGGTAAGAAAACTGACTGGCCGGACATGCAAGAATGTTCTGGTGTAGAGCAGCCCCCAGGGAGGTGAATTCAACCATTCCCAACGAGATGTAGGGAATCAGAAGGGAGGAAGGGCCTAGAACTGGTATCCACTGATTTCCTCATTCAATAAATATTTGAATGTGCCAGGGTCTGAGGTGGGTGCTGGAAATGCTGCCAGCAGTACCACCCATCCTCTCCTTTGAGGAAATTTCAGTGCAACAAGTATTTGAAAACCGCAGTAAGCCCAGGATGCCCTGACCACACAAAGGAAGCCACTTGTATTAGTTCGTTCTCATACTTCTACAAAGAACTATCTGAACCTGGGAAATTTATAAAGAAAAGAAGTCTAATTGGCTCACAGTTCCTCAGACTGTTAGAGGAAGCATGGTTGGGAGGCCTCTGGAAATTTACGACCATGGCAGAAGGTGAAGGAGAAGCAGGCATGTCCTACATGGCTGGAGCAGAAGGAAGAGAGCCAAGTGGGAGGGCCCACACACTTTTAAACAACCAGATCTCATGAGAACTCACTCACTGTCACAAGAATAGCAAGGGGGAAGTCCACCCCCAAGATCCAGTCACCTCCCACCAGGCCCCTTCTCCAACAATGGGGATTACAGTTCCACATGAGATTTGGGCGGGGACAGAAATCCAAACCATACCAGCACCTAACGTAGGCATGAGGGAAAGAGGGAAGACTTCCTGAAAGAGGAGGCAGCAAGACAAGTCTATAATCTGAGGAAGCCTATGATCTAATCAGACACAGGGAGAAATGTGCAGATCTTTCTGGGCAAAAGGCTACCTGCAGAAAAGCAGAAAGCCACTTTGGGCTTTTGGGAGAAGGACAGGGTCACAACAACCGAGGATTGAATGAGCTACAAGTGGGAGCTGTCTGGAGCCAGAGGGCAATAAAATCAGTTCACACAGGGCAAAATGCAAAAGGCAAAGGGCCTAGGGTGTGGGGCTCAGCATTTGAGCTTTACTTCAAAAGCAACAGGGACTCTGAGAAGTCAGAATACACAAGAGAGTACCTCTGATGGGCTGCCCTCAATGGGAGGAGCTGCAGAGCCTGTTTTCAGGACAGGGGAGGCTTATAAATGGATGGCGTGTGCAGGAGAGGTTCCCAGACAATAGTCAAATCCTCAGAAAAACAAATGTGAAATCGCAAACTGAGATGAATGCCAGAAATACTAGTCAGGAGGGCTGTGAGGACCTCAGGGGGTCAGGGAAAGCTTCCCAGCTTCCCAAAGCAGTGGCCTTTGGCCAGGGACCAAAGAGATGAGTGAAATCCCTGAGAAATAAGCCTCCAGCCACAGGGAACAACATGTGCTAAGGTTCTGGGGGTGGGGTGCAGCTCTGGCCTCTGCTGGCCTCTCTGGGGTCGCCTTCTGCAAGCCCCAGGACACTGCATGCCCATCTCTTTGCTGGTATTTCTCATTCCCGAAGAAATGTATGTATTTGGCTTTCCCACTATATCACAAGCTGTTTGAGTGCAGGGTCTAAGGGTGCTTTGGGCTTTTTGTGTTGCATGTTTGTCTGTTTTCGTCTCTGGCTTCCTTCCACTACCTGGCATGTGGTAGGTACTCAGTGAGTGGAGATTCTCATATTAATAGATTAATCTGGGGTTTCTCAGCCTTGGCACTGTTGACATTTGGGGCTGGATGCTACCTTGTTGTGGGGACTGTCCTGTACATAGTAGGATGTTGAGCAAAATCCCCTGTTTTACCTATTAGATGTTAGCAGCGTACCCATGCACACACACACTCACACACACCAGCATGACAACCAAAAATGTCTCTGGATATTACCAGGTGTCCCCTGAGAAGGAAAAATGCTTGCAGTTGTGAACCACTGGATCAGTCCAACCCAAGCTTTGGTTTTTCCAGGCAAGGAAACTGAGGAACAGAGATGCTCTGATGGCCAGACGTTTTCTCCTTTCTCCCTAGAGAACTTGAAGAGACAAGTAAACAGTCAGGAGAGAAGTGAAAGCAAAGCAAGGAGAGGAAATGGGCCTTTAAGAACAGGGAGACATTCTTATCTTTACCCTTTTGCCATCATCAACTATTTAACCACTAGAGTTGATTCTCATCTTGTAAACAAAAGGGAAGTGTTCACCCAATGATGTTCTCACTCTCAGGCATTAAAAAAGGCCTGGCCTCTCTCCAGACCCTGGGACAGGGTGGCAACTCTTGAGAGTCACCTGGTGCCTCTATGGGACAGGAGGCCCCACCATGCTGCCCTGGTGGAAGTAGGGCAGTCGTGGCCCTGCCTCGGAAGCCTCAGCTAGTGCTCTGAGCAAACAGGCAAGATTACTGAGAGGATTTCTCACACTCAAGTTTTCCAAACTAGAGAAGAAAAACCATAATTGAACGGATAAGAGTGCAGACAGATTACATAAGTTTGGATTCTGGCTCTGCCACCCACTAGCAGGGCAACATTAGCTAAATTAAAGAGACTCTCTGAGCCTCAGTTTCCTTACCAGTGAAATGGGCATAATTATGGCACCTCCCATGAGTGAATCGTGTACAGTCCTTAGC
Organism: Rhinopithecus bieti; assembly: GCF_001698545.2. Taxonomy (NCBI): domain Eukaryota; kingdom Metazoa; phylum Chordata; class Mammalia; order Primates; family Cercopithecidae; genus Rhinopithecus; species Rhinopithecus bieti. The sequence goes on from NW_016818964.1 coordinate 7,761,621, forward strand.
ACAGTGAGGGCCAAGCACAGAGTAAGCACATGTATGTCACTTGCTGTTACTGTTGCCTCTACACACCAGCTCAAGAAAGTGGCTCTTTCCTGAAAGATCTAAAATATTTTAAGAATGCTAAGAAGGATGTATGACATGCTATACTTGGGGAGACAGGAGGGGAGGAGAAACACAGGTGTGCCACATAATCTGCCTTCTAATTTTGGTTTCCTCGTTGATGGAAAGGAGGTAATGAAACCTTCTGCAATGGACTGAATGTTTATGTCACCCCAAAATTCATATGTTGAGATCCCATTCTCCCAAGGTGATAGTATTAGGAGGTGGAGAGTTTCAGAGATGATTAGGTCATGAGAGCAGAGTTCTTATGAATGGGATTAGTGCTTTTATAAAACACACCCGAGAGAGCTCTCTCACCACTTCCACCATGTGAGGACACAATGAGAAAGCGACATCTATGAACAAGGAAGCAGACCCTCTCCAGACACTGAATCTGCAGCCACCTTCATCTTGGACTTCCCAGTCCCCAGAACCATGAGAAATAAACTTCTATTGTTTATAAGCCACCCAGTCTGTGGAATTCTTTCACAGCAGCCCAGATGGACTAAGATACCACCCCTGCTTGCTTGTCAAAGCAGTAGGAAAGGCCAAATTAGATCAGCATTTTCTTAACATTTTTTTCTATAACACACAATAAAAAATAGATACCAAATCCAGTACACACACACACATAATTGAACCAAAAATTTCACAAAACAATTATTAGCCTTATTATGTATAATGCACTCTGATGCATTTAATTCTCTTTGATTTAACTTTTGGCACTCAACAAAATTGGTCTTATGAGCTACTAATGAGTCATGACCTTCCATTAGGAAAACACTGAATCTTAGAATAAATGGGAGAGTAGTTGGTAAAAGTGCAGAGTGATTATCAAGCATGAGTTTTCATGTTAGTATTGAGTAATGTTCCAGTTAAGTGTTACTGCATATCAAGTAACCCTAAAACTTAGTGGCTTAATAAACCAACAATTTTTTTTATTAACTCTCACAGCTGGGAGGATTGATTGAGCACAGCTGGGTGATTCTCTCCTGAATCAGCTAAGGTCATCTGAAAGCTCAACTGGCTGGCCTCTAAGATGGTGCACTCAGATGGTGAAAGTCAATGCTGACTGTTAACAGGACTGTCTATGCATGGCTTCTCCATGTGGCTTGGATTTCTCGCAATATGGTGGCTGGATTTGGAGGGAAAGCAAACCAAGAAGTCAGAAGAAAAACTGCCAGGCCATGAAGAGCCATGCCTGGACCTGGTACCATGTCACTTCAGCCATAGTCTATTGGTCAGAGCAGCCACAGCATCATCCCAGATTCAAGGAGGTGGAGAAATAGATCCACCTCTTGATGGAAGGGTGGCAAGGTCACATTGCAGAGGAGCACATGGGATGGGAGACATGGCTGCCTCCATCGTTGGAAAATGCAATTGGCCAAAATTGTTGATAGGGCAAGACCTTCTTGATCCCATCTCAACTCCATGACAGTGTGAGGTAATTTCACCCATCAGTGTCTTCAGTTTACTCAGCAGAAGAACAAGGGAATTGACTAAATATGTCAAAAGACCTTCCACCTTTACAGCGCTGCATTCAGAGTAAAGTCTGGGAACACATATCCACCATCTAACATTTTGTGCATTTGACATAGACTAAAATCAGTGCCTCTGACTCACCTTGATTCTCGCTTTGTATTTTTGACAAGTCCTGAACGTTTGCCATTGGCTTTAGGGTCACAAAAGATGGCTCTTTTTCCTCCTATCAGCCTGGCAAAGTCATATTGATAAGATCCTTATGTGTTCTCCTTGCTTTTCATTCCTCAGAGCCACCAAAACATGCATAAGATTCTGATTTGAGGTACCCATTTGGCCCAAACCAGACAGGCACACAATAAATATTTGCAGCCGGCAGGGTAACTTATTCTCCATCAGTCTTGCACAAGCTACACAGGAAAGAAGCAAAACCCACTAGGATTTTATGAAGCATCATTTTGTCAGGCTTAGGAAAGGTGGAAAAGAAATGCAGCAGCAACAACTACAAAAAGAACATATCTGCCAGACTTCAAAATAATTCCAAATATAAACCAAAATGACTGCTTTTCAGAGGGAATCATATTTCTCGGCCATTGAATCAAGAAGCTATAGGCACTTAAAGTATTTGAATCTGTTCTCCTTCTCCTTGGATATAATCACTAATCTTTCTTCCTTGCCTTCTTTCTTTTTTTCCTGGGGATGCAACCTACTTACCTGGCACATAAAATACTCATATGATGACACCCAGGCTTTAGAGATTTACATGAGAATCAGCAAACCTTATTTTAGCCCAATATAGAGAATGTGCAATGCATGGAGGGAACTCTGGACTTATTCCCCAGATAAGTCATTTATTTCTTTCCTCAAAGAAAAATCCAATATTCTGAGATCAGATGCATATTGAAGCTTTGGTGGAAAGGAACCAGACAGGGACTGGATTAACATGTTCACATCAGCATCTCCTCGACACAGTGATCTGTGAGGTGAAGGGAACTTCCGTGGTCGAATGATCCGTGCTGGGCAAGAGCAGTGTCTCCCACACAGTCATTCCCACGGAAGGCACACACCATCCTGGGATGGGAAGCTTCCCTTCTTATCAGCACATTTGGTCTCTTAACTCAATGTCCCTAAACAATGCGTCAGAGATCTGAGACCACCTGTACCCCAGAGCCCCTCCAGGTCTGTGCTTGCCTGCTGGATGGGGGCTTCCATAGCTGCCCAGGGGAGGACAATGGCCAACAGACAGCAAAATATCTGTGCCAATGTTTTGACATTATGCAAACAAACACCCTTAATGAAACATTTCCACATTGTTAGGAAGATGACTCAATGGGTGCACTGGAGGAAACTTCTCCCCTCTTTTTAGGAATTAACTGAATAAATATTTGGATCAAGCAGATGTCTTTTGCCAAGGCAAGGACCCTAACGAGGCTGTGCCCACCGGATGAGGAGTCCCCGTGGCCTTGCCTTTCCTATTTGAGAAGCATCTTGGTGCTCCCCTGAAGTGTGCCCTCATGGCCCAAGCCCAGCAGTGGGAGGACAGGCGCCCCACGAGAGTCCGGCCCCCCAGAGAAAACCCATCACAAGGACCCTCTCTCTGCTGGGGCAGTTTCCTTTCCCTTCACTTTGCGAAGTATCCATTTCATTCTAGACAAAGTGGTGGCTTGATGAGACAAGAACAAAGCAGCAGAAAAAACCGGCCTGAGTCTGATCACTTACCTCTCTGGCCTTCCGTCTACTCATCTTGAAAATAGTGATCCTATTCCAGGCTGCGCCTACCACACAGGCTTACTGAAAGGATCAACACTCACCCACACCAGAAAAAACATGCAAATCTTAGGCAGCCCCCACCCAGGCCTACTGAATCAGACCCCATGGAGAGAGCCTGGACATCTGTGCGTTAGCAATTTTCGCCAGATGATTCTAATATGTAGCCCTGGTTAAGAACCATAGTGTAATCCAACTCTCTTTTGAGAAGGCTAAACAGCTTTTAAAACTGCAAAGTTCCTGATAGCCTTCCCACTGTTGCTGTTATGAGTGTGGATTGGCCCTATTTGCTGATGCTTTTAAACTCTCAGCAGAAAGAGTGGATGCCTGTGAACTCCTGGGTGTCCTCAAATGCTGATCAATTCACAAAACCAGGTTCCTGAGGGAACTGCCAAGGGCAGCTCATCCCCTCTCACCCTCTGGGCACTGTGGTCTGGTTTTGGCCTTAATCACCTACAAAGAGGCATCATCTGTATCTGCCATCTACAGAGGAAGTGCTGTGCTGAGAGGTACTTACAGCCATGTGAGTATTCTAAATGGGGAAGTACAAGGTCTTAAACACTCTGAAGGGAATAGGACAGTTTGGGGGAGATATGCATGGATGATTACCACATGCTGATCACCATACCAGACATCAGTGGTTAAGCAGTGGTGTCCACATGCTCCTGCTTCCAGGGGGACCACTAAGCAGATTGCACAGGAAATGCCCCAGCACTGCACAATAGGGGATCTATTTTCATGTTGCACAGGAAGTCCCAGCACTGCACAATGGAGGATCTGTTTCCAGGTTGCACTCTGAGCAGGAAATAAATCTTCATGACAAGATGGGTTCAATGACTCTTACATCCCTTACCATCTAAGAACAGCATTGATCCTGTAGAAACCATAGTGCAGTCCTCATGTCAGAGGCCAGGGGATGACCCGTGGGTCAGAGAGAGAGAGAGAGAGAGAGAGAGCTGCAGGGTCACACGATCACCTCCAGCCCAGAAGTCATCAAGGGAAGCAGGGTCTCCTCTGTGGCCCTTAAAAAGGCAACTTTGTGAGGATGTGTTAGCAAAGCAAAGCCTTCCCAAAACAAGCCCTAGAGTTAGAGGGTAATACCTGAGGGTGCAGGAGACAAAGCAGGAGACACATGAGAACAGATCCAGACAGGCCAAGGCTGTTCCCCCAGGCATACAATAGAAGGTTTCTTCCCGTTCTCCACAAGGGAGATGAGAGACCAAGGTCAGAGGCCCCTGTTCCCCCTCCAGTGTTTCGGGTATATGAAAAGGTGTGATGGTGACTGCAGACTCTGTCCCAGGATGTGAGTGCACCTACGCTCAGCAAGTCTTTCCACCATCTTCCTCCAAGCCCTGGACCAAGGAGCCCCTTCCAATCTTCAGCAAGACCACCTGGCCCTTAGAGTCAGGATTCTGGTGTTTAAGGTGTGTTATACAAGACACGCTGTCTCCTTAAGAATGTGGTCTCAATCAGACCCAGATCTGTCCCAAGTGTCCAATACAGTCCACAGGTTGTTCTGGCCAGAAATGTATGGTTGGCACCTTGTTGTGGAAATGCCTACATTGTCATAATTAGTCTTCACTCATGGTTGACTTTGGAGCAAATTTCAAGTCCATTTGAGAGGGGAATGGATTGGGAAGGCTGCTCGGCTTCTGGTTGACACGTATACAGGCCACAGAAGTGAAGGAAGAGCAACACTCTCTCCTGCAGAGACCACACCTGGGCATTCACCAAACCCTCTCTCATCAGCTGTCTCCCAGGAGCCTCAAGGTAGGATGAGTGCTACTATTGCATTTGCTGCTTTAGGGATGAAACACAGGCTCAGGGAGACTGTGAGTTGTTCAACATCACAGGACTGGTGAGTGAGAAAGGAAGGACCTTGACCCAAGCCTTCCTTCAAGGTGTTGCAGCCCTGCAGGAGCATGCGTGACCAAGAAGGACAGCAGCCACCTATTGGGAACTTACTCTCAGGAACCACACTAAACATCCTAGAAACACCAAATTCGACTCTCATAAGACACCAAAGAAATAAAATGCAGAGAGACTAATTATCTTCTCAAGGCCACACAGCCTGACCACAGCAGAACCAGTAACTGAAGACATCTGACTCCAGATGTGTTTGACTCCAGAGCTCGGGATATTCCCCCACCTCTGCCCCCAGGCAATTTTCAAACTGCACTCTAGAAGTGCTAAGTTTCCTCTGCAGAACCTCCAACCAAGCACCTGATGGAATGTCAGGGCAGGGGGTTCACTGAGTCACTGTCCAAGGAAGGACCTGGCCCAGCTACCAGCTCCTGGGAGATACTGAGAAAGGTACTAAAAGGCTCAAGGAGCCAGGTGCGGTGGCTCATGCCTGTAATCCCAACACTCTGGGAAGCTTGAGGTGGGCCGATCACTTGAGGTCAGGAGTTTGAGACAAGCCTGGCCAATATGTTAAAGCCTCATATCTACTAAAGATACAAATATTAGCCAGGCGTGGTGACAAGCGCCTGTAATCCTAGCTACTTCAGAGGCTGAGACAGGACAATCACTTGAACCTAGGAGGAGGAGGTTGCAGTGAGCCGAGATCAAGATCTCGCCACTGCACTCCAGCCTGGGCAACAGAGCAAAACTCTGTCTCAAAAAAAAAAAAAAAAAAAAAAAAAAAAAATGGCTGGAGGAACTGGATACACTGGTACACTGGAATGGACACATTATGTCACACCAGAAGGTCACCAGATAATTACACTCCAGGGAAGGACCCAGAGGACACGTCATTTACTAAGATCTCAGATCTCAGGGATGGGCTGGCGAGAGGCACACCTGCATCCTGAAATGTACAGCAGCAGTGTCCCTCCTCTGGCTGAAGACGGAACGTCTCTGCAGAACTGGACTCCCTGACAGCAAGAGGGATAATAGGTCTCCCAGAAGCCAAGTAGACACGATTATCATAATAAGTAGCCAGCGGGGAGTGGGCAACAGTCTAAACTCACAGTTTGGCCCAGAGCTATTGTAACTCTATTGCCTCTGTCATAATGCTTCCCAAAGAGACCCGGGTGGTTGGGGCACTGCATAGAATGCCGTATTTATCTCTTACAGCAATGATATATTGCTTATTGAGTCAGATGAATAAGAAGCAGCCAGCAAAAGGGAGGCCTTGGTAAAACACATGCACCCCAATATCTCCAAAAAATGTGAGAGACCCAGTGGCCGGGGCATAAGTATCGCATCGGGTATCCCACCACCAAGAAGGAAGCACTGTGCCTGGCAGGACTCTTTGCATGCTAAGGGCAGATATTCCAGACTCAGGAATATATCAGATGACACGAGCTGCTGCCGACCTCCACGGGAACCAGGCTGTAATGCAATCAACCCTGCCAGTAGGGCCATATTACCCAGAAGATGCTATGGTATTAGAAATATTGATGGTGGGGAAAGGAGCTATGTGGAGCTTGCAGGAAGCCCCAGAGAAAAAAATCACAGTGCAGGACGCCCCAGCGGTTCTAAAGCAGGCATGTGCCATCTGCAATAGATAACTGGGAACCTTTTGAAAAATAACTCCTACCATGCCACTGGACTTTGATAGAGACATGCTAATACACACATGCTAACAAGTGACCATGTATCCAGAAGTGCCCATCACAAGCCAGGTTCTGTGGGATCCACCATGACCTGAGTTATACAGCCCGCGGCAGCCATCACGAAGCAGACCTGGGGCCTCTAGGATGGATTTTGAGTAGGATCAGATGCCATAAGCAAGCTGCACTGCAGGTAGCCTGTCCGCTCTGTCAGGCAGCACAGCTGTGCTGACCTCTGTCCCTCAGCTCACACCAGTGCCTGTGTGTAGACTCCCTTACGAATCCTCCTACCGGGCAGAGCTTTGGGTGGTACCACTGTGTGTGGAAGGAGAAGTGGCTCGGGGTTAGAATATGTATGGACTCAGGAACAGTGGTGGACAGGGGTTATAAAGAGACATTGGGGACAAGAAAGTCTGGGGTCACGGCCTGAAGGTGGGCTTGTGGGAGAGGCACAAAGTGGAATGGTCTCTGAGGCATGTTACTGCCCCCCCACCCCGCCCCAGCCAACCCCCATGGAGCATCTATAGCAGGAGAGACAGGCTGTGCATGGGGTCCACCGGTTCCTCCAGGGCTCTCTTTCCCAGTCACATGGGAAATGGATAAGTGCAACAACCCCAGCCCAAGAAAGTCACACTGACCAGGGAATCAGGCCACCGGGTAACCCACTGAGACCAGCAGCGGTTCCAGCTGAGAGGGGAGGGTCTTCAGCGGGTGGTGAGGAGCTCAGCCTCGATCACCAGCTACAGCGCTGAGAGCAGCGACTGCACCAGAGCTGTAGCTCGTCCAGTTAACCTGCTCTTCTATGTTCCCTCCAGGAACACAGTGACCAGAAGCCTGAAGAAACCACTCCCCAGGTGTAGATACACTGGGTCCTACACATTCCCCACAGGGCTGGCTAAAGTGTCAGCCTGCATCCAATCCTCCTTCCTCCCCTGCCCACCCACAGGTATTGATCACTAAGAAATACTCTGCCTGTCAAACCCCATCGCAGCATCTACTTCCAAGGAGGCTGACTTGCAGTTGTTGGGGGTCTAGAGAGGAGGCAGGACTCCACTGAGCTGTTGCATTTTTCCCAGTTTTAGATATTGGGGTGCATGTTAAATTGCATTTTTGAAAGATCTCCACTGCAGGACTAGAAAGTTGCAAAAACTATTGCATGGCATACGACTTCCTCCTAACTGCAATATTCCCAAAGATAGGACATAAGAAGCAAGAGGAAAACAAAAGACAAGGAATGAAAAAGAGGGGAAAGAAGAAAGGTATCGGGGCCCTCATCACAGCACAAGTCTCTTTGGGATGCTCTGACTCGCTATTGCCCTTTCTCCCACGGTGACACTGAGGTGCACACGCACAGACACACACACACACATGCACACAGGCATGCATACCCATACACACACACACTTTCTGCATCCAGCTTGTCTCTCCCCTAAGGGCAGGGTGAGTGTCGTAATCCTTTGTATAGCATGGGTGCGAGGCCCAGGCAAGGCACATAGCACTTGCTCAGTAAATGTTTGTTGAATGACGTGTAGTGAGCTGTTAGGTGATTTGTGCACAAGCATCTTTGAGCTCACAGGTCTATATTTCTTTTGATTATGGTGGCTCCAAAAGGAGTCTTAAAGTCAGGTAAAATGATTCCTCTTACTTTATTCTTTTTTTTCAAAATTATTTTAGTTACACTAGCTCCTTTGTCTTTCCATGTAAATTTTAGAATATAAAATCTTGCTGTAATGTTAATAATAGTTGTGTGAAACCTCTTTATCAATATGGGAAAAATGTATATCTTTATATCTTTATTCTGTTGAATCTCCCAACATATGACCACAGCATGTCCCTCCATTTATTTAGAACTTCTGTGAATTTTTAATCCACATTTTGTAGCTTTCAGTATATGCATTTTGTACAAGTTTTGCTAGATTTACACCCAAGTATTTTTTTTTCTTTTTTTTTTTTTTTTTTTTTGAGACGGAGTCTCGCTCTGTCTCCCAGGCTGGAGTGCAGTGGCCGGATCTCAGCTCACTGCCAGCTCCGCCTCCCGGGTTTACGCCATTCTCCTGCCTCAGCCTCCCATGTAGCTGGGACTACAGGCACCCGCCACCTCGCCCAGCTAGTTTTCTTCGTATTTTAGTAGAGACGGGGTTTCACTGCATTAGCCAGGATGGTCTTGATCTCCTGACCTCGTGATCCGCCCGTCTCGGCCTCCCAAAGTGCTGGGATTACAGGCTTGAGCCACCGCGCCCGGCCACACCCAAGTATTTTTGAGCATTTCTAATTGGTATTGTATTTATAATAAATGGTACAATAAATGGTATTGTATTTTCCATTTATAATAATAGTATAATGTCTCCATTTTAAACAAATGTATGTAGGAAAGTGTGAATTGATTTAAATAAAATTATTAAGTAAATAGCAGTAGACCAAGTGCACAGATAGGGCAAAAATTGTCACCTGTGACGCAGCTTGAGAAAGCCTGCACTGTGTCACATATGCTCACACTAACCCTGCCAGGTGGGTATTACTGGGTCCATTTTACACAGGGGGAAATTGAGGCTCAGAGAGATAAAGCAACTTGTCCAAGATCACACAGAAAATAAGTGTCAGAGCTGGTGTATTAGTCTGTTTTCATGCTGCTGATAAAGACATACCCACGACTGGGAAGAAAAAAGGGGTTTAATTGAACTTACAGTTCCACATGGCTGGAGAGGCCTCAGAATCACGGCAGGAGGCAAAATGCACTTCTTACATGGTGGCGGCAAGAGAAAATGAGGAAGATGCAAAAGGGGAAACCCCCGATAAAACCATCAGATCTCATGAGACTTATTCACTACCATGAGAACAGTATGGGGGAAACTGCCCCCATGATTCAAATTATCTCCCACTGGGCCCCTCCCACAACACATGGGAATTATGGGAGTACAATTCAAGATGAGATTTGGGTGGGGACACAGAGCCAAACATATCAGCTGGGATGCAAACCCAAGCCCTCCCAGCCCCAGGGCTCCCTCAGCTTCAAATGTCCCCATGACTGTGGAAGGACAATGACAGGCAGACCATGTGAGGGAAGATATCAGAGAGGCAGGAGAGGAGAGCTGGAGAAATAGGAAGAAAGATGTTGTTGCTGTTGTTGCCATCGTCATCTTGATCACACTAGCTCATTGCTCTTTAAAAACTCAGAAATTGGCCAGTTAGGTCAGCTGTAGGTCAAGACTTGGAAAAAAGGCTTCATGTGGAGCGTTGCCTAACCCAGAGGTCTTTAGAGGTGTGTCTGGGACACCAAAGCCCCTCTCTCCACTCGGCCACCCTAATTAGCTTTTATGCAAACAGCCTCATCAGATTTAATACAAATCTCTCTCTCCCAACAAGAAGTCGCATGACATCACCCGGCTGCAGGGAAGCTGGGAAGATGGCCTTCCATTTGATGGAAGAGGAGGATTAATTTTTATGGTCTGCCCCTGCTAATGTGCGTTTAGACCAAGTGGGACAATCAATACGAGTGGAGGCTGCTGATTTGACTCGCCGGAGTTGAGGAAAGGGCATTGCTCCCCCTTCCATTTTTATAAATCACTTTAAAGGCCCATAGATCTTCCACTGGACACAGAAGGGCACTGACCCTGGGGGAAACTTCTTAACCCCTTCTGCTATCCCTACTCCTGATGTAAGCTCATCGTCTGTATGCCGTGGGTGCTGGTGCAGCACCCGTGACTTAGGCCAGTGGCCGTCCCAGGGCCCAAGTCTGGCTGAACCCACTCATCAAGTGCTGTTTTCAGGGCATTTGGGAAATAAGGAAGCACCCCTCACCTCTACACACATGTACACACCACACACACACACACACATAGGCATGCAGGTGCTCACACAAGCACACACACTTACGAGCACCATCTTAAACAAACATGGAAATCCAGCACTAAGGTCAACCGAAGGCATGAAGCTCACATACAAGCAATCGGTCTGTAAACCACCACTTCACACCACGACAAAAGGGTCACTTGGCGTTGTTCCAACATGTGCCTCTCTTCCAACTGGTATGTTCTCAGATCTCTTTTCCAGTCCCGTTTTCATTCTCCCCAGATCCCACCACTGGAGAAGCTAAGAGAATGGTGGGTAATGGGGTTTGTTCCGGGCCACCCAAATGTCAGGGACAACTCTGATCTGGAGGGTCCCCTCCTGCCTCCCAAGACATCACCCACACTCTAGGCATGCTCATTACCAAGCACAAGCACAAGTGCACAAAGGTAACTCTTCCAGTGGCCTAAGATATGATTTCAAATGCCGCCTTGAAAGAGGGCTTTGGGATATTTTTATAACTTAGAGCAGAATTGGTCCCTGGAGCGGCGTCACGATCAGGGATCTGCATCCCCACTTCCCTTCTTTAAGGAAAGAAAGTTGGGAATTGGTCACCCCTGCAGCCTGACACATCTCTGCTACAGCCTTTCTTGGGGCCCTTCATCATCTTGGAGAATTGGGACTCCACAGGACCACACACGGAGAGGTGGAGCCCAGCTGGCTGCCAGCAGCCCCCTGGGCTTGGGAGGCAGGTGAGTCATTGGAGGTGTGGGTACTGTGCATTACAGTGAGGGGCTGCTAAGGAGAGTGTCCACTGTCCTGTGATGAGCCGACCTCGGGAGCCTCTGAAAGGTCATCTGCTGGCCCAACCTGGGGTCCAGTGGACATGTTTCAGGGGCTGGGGCACTGACGCTTCTGGGAAGCAGGAGGAGGAAATGGCAGGAAGGTGAGGAGCTGCTCGGCCTCAGTCCTAACCACGAGGATGCCTCCTCCGTAGTCACAGCCAGCGCCATCTCTTTTATGGAAGTAAACCCCAAACTTCCAGTAGGGTACTGACTTAGAGACTGTGGACTCTATCTTTTAAGGAAAGGGGAAGGAAGTGGGAGGGGGAGGAAAAGAGGGGAGGAAGAGAAGGAAGGGAGAGGAAGGAAGGGAAGAGGGGAAGGCGGGGACAAAGGCGCCCCTTGCTGCCTCCTCCTCCAGCTCTCTGCCCCTCCCCCTCCCTGCTCTTTCTGCTCCCATATTGACCCTCCAGGCCACCATCTCCAACTTGGCCAACAGGCTGATCTTTCCAAGGCACCAAGAGATCATGTCACCTCCCACTTAAAACCCTCAGTCTCATGGCACCAAGAGGATAAAATCCGATTCTGTCCTGAGCTTCCGAGCTCCCCTAGAATCTGGCCTGGGAGACTTCTCCTGAAGCCCCGCCCTCCCAGGGCCACGCACTCCAGACACCAGACCTCTCAGGGTTTCCACGGGGTGCCCTCCGCGGTCCCCCTCTTGCCTTCACATCCATATATTCTGTGTATCATTACCCCAACCTCAGTTGGAGAAACAGGTTCAAAGTGATCGAGTCAAACCCCATAGGTGGTGCACGGATAGGCAACCTAAACTCAAGTCCTCATGCTTTCTTCCCCGGGGAGGGGTCGGACACGGAGGCCGGCAGGCGTTTTCTCCACCTTCCACAGCCCTGATGGTGCGGAGGCAGCAGCGCCGCCCACAGGCAGCTCCGGCTTGAATCCCAGCTTCCCCACTATCCCTGGGGGACCTTTGGTGGGTCACTGAACCCTTTGGGCTCTTAATCTGTAAAGCGAACTAAGAACACAGCCTAGGCTGACGAGAAGGATTACTGTGAAGGAGAAATGCCATTTCCTGGGCCTTTTGCAAAAAGTGTAACGGACATCCACTAGCAGGAAGTCTAAAACCAGATTTCACCACTTGGGAGGTGGGAGAGCGGTGGGGAGGGGGGTTTGATCTGAGCCACCCCAAATTTCAGGGCCAACTCTGATCAGGAAGCTCCTGGGGACATCCGAGACTCTCCATCCCCTGGGATTAGAAAATGTACAGGGAAGCACGCTGGAAACCAGGAAGCTCTAGGCAAGTGTAGATTACCATGACCAAGCCTGGGCTGGAAAGAGGAAGAGAGGACAGAGCCAGGCTGGGAGGGAGCCAGAAAACAGTCTTATGGGCTGGGCTCTAGCAAAAAGTGCTGATTTCGGGAATCCATGATTTAGAGAAGAATCTATTTGCCTATATCTTGCTGTGTGACCATGGATAAGTTCCCAAACTTCTCTGAACCTCAGTTCCCATGGCTATAAAACCAGGATATTGGGCTGGCCTCCTAGATCTTTCCAGGTATCAGCTGTCTATGAAGTGTCACCCACTCGCACCACCTCTGTTCCATGAGACACGATCACCCCACCACCTTGGGAGGCGTTGTTGCTTCCATTTCCAATGTGAGCAAACGGAGACTCTGTGAACCACCTTCCCAAGGTTGCAGAAGGAGAAGGGGCCGGGCCAGAAGCAGAACCAGCTCCATCTGCCCTCCAGGGCGGTGCTCTGCCGCGGTCCCTGAGATGGCTGCCCTCCCTCCGTGCAGGCGCTGGCCTGAACAGGCTGGCCTAGGGCCCCCGAAGCCTTCCATGCTGGTGGGAGGGCCGCCTGCACAGCCAGTGCGTCCTCCTCGGTGGCCCGTGCCAAGCAGCCCTGCCCAGACCGCACGAGGAGCTGGCCACGGCCTGCCAGGCCCGCTAAGCCCTTCCCGCCTGTTTCTCATTTAGAGAAAGCCCCGGCTGCAGCCCAGACATTCCAGAGGGGACAGTCAGACGCCAAGCCCGCCCATGGCTTGGGAAACCGGGCTGCAGGCAACCCCGTGGTCAGAAAGCTCCACAATCTTTTCCCTTCCCTGTCGACATTTTAAAAGTTGCTTAACCCCTGGAGAAGTCTGGTCCACTCTTTTGGAGCCCGGCTGAACTGAGCCATCCTTGACCCTGGCATTCGAGGGCTCCATGGCCAGGAATAAAAATGACTCTGTAGATGAGCTGGCCTCCCCATGGTTCCCAGGCTCTCCTGGATCAGACCTCCTTCTCCAGCTCTTTGTTCCAGCTGGTCTCCACCTCTGAGACAGCCTCCCTTCCAGCTGGGAGTCCTGAAGCTTCCTGGTGGAGGAGGCATCAGAACAATACAATTGCCACTAATTAGGTGTCAGCTGCTGGCTGAAGTGAACACCCCCACTTACCCCCCTCCCAGAAGATGCAGGTGGAATCGCTCTAGCTGTCCCTGGAAGAATCCTACCCTTCACACAGCCTTGAGTGCGTTAATTATAGATTGCCGCCTAATGACATAAGTAGCGTTCCTGAATTCTGCCAAAGTGACAATTTGCCATCAACAGAAAGCCGCTGCCCGTGCTGCTAGCTGGCCGGGCATCCGGGCGGGAGGCTCTGCGCTCCTCCCGGCCCCTCCCTCTGCCGCCCTGCCCAGCACCTGGATGACGCTTGCTTGGCTTGCTAGTCAAAATACATCCTTTCCCCTGTCAAGGCTGCCATCTCAGCCCCCAAAGGTAAGTCTTCTTCTTTTTTCCTTCATCCTTTTTCCCCCTGATTTATCAACCCTTGCTGATGGAACCAAGGGCTTTTAAAAACTCTTCCCACAGTATGGCAGTTCCTCAAAAAACTAAAAATAGCATGATCATTGGCTCCAGCACTTCCGCTTCTGGGTATCCACCCAGAAAATGAGAGGCAGCATCTCAAACAGATATTTGCACACCCGTGTACACAGCAGCACTTTTCACAATAGCCAGAAGCAGCGCCAGAGTCCCTGGACAGATGAATGGGTAAACAAGACGTGGTGTATATGTAGAATGGAATATGGTTCAGCCTTTAAAAGGAAGGAGATTCTGGTGCGTGCTACAACGTGGGTGAACCTTGAAAACACTATGCTGGGTGAAAGAAACCAGACACAAAAGGATAAATACTGTAAGACTCCATTTATACAAGATACCCAAAGTGGTCAAAATCATAGACAGAAACCAGAATGGAGGCTGGCAGGGGCTGGGGGAGTGGGGAATGGGGAGATGTTATTTAATGGGGATAGAATTTCCATTTGGGAGGGTGAAAGGAGCTCTACAGATAGATGTGCCATTCATGAGGCACAGCAATGCGAATGTACTTGATGCTACCAAAAAACTGCTGAGATGGTCAATTCTATGTGTATTTCACCACCATTTTAAACATTGGTTTTAAAAAAGAAAGCAGTTCCCCATCTCCCTGACAGGGGACCATCTGAGGCTGAGGAAGGCAGAGTCTCCGACAGGCCCTGAGCATCTCCTACAGTCCAGGGCAGCCAGAGTTCAGACCCAACTTGGTCTTCTGAAGGGCCTGCAAAGGGAGTGAGGGGAAGTGGCTGGGCCAGGGATGCCTGTCCTATAAGAAGCAGGGTGAGGATGGGAATCCAACCCTGACACCACCGAGGTGGCCTCTCTGCAGGACAGAAAAACACATTCAATAAAGGAGGCTCCCCCACCCCTCCCAGAGACCACACCGGATGCGATGCAGCTGGAAGAAAGGAAGTTCCTTCCATAAGATCTGACAATGAAAGTTTGTCTATCTGTTCCCCAAGCCACACACACACACAAGGGACAGGAACAGGACAGGGGACAGGGATATGGGCCACGTTCTCCCTGACCAGGTCCCTTACTTAACCACCCTAACAGCCCCCGACAAATGCAGAGCATGATGGGAACGCACAGAAATGGGCCAGGGATGGTGGGTGATGGATGTGTTTTCGTCTGACCTGTCACCCTCCCTTTAACTATGTCTGAGCCACGTGGGTTGACCAAGGCTGCTCCATCCCCAGCTCCAATGTGGTCACATGACCCAGGCCTGGCCAACCAGAGCCTGACCACCAAATGACTATACATGGCCTCAGAGACAGACGTGAGGCCAAAGTGAGTCAGTCACAGGAAGTATGCTTCAGACCCTTAGCTGGAATGACTGAGAAAGATGCTACCTCCTTCCTCAAGGCTGAATGAGCTGCTAAGTTTGGAGCTGCTAGTGCCATGTCTGCAACCTTATAGCAAATAAAGCCAACACAGAGAAAAGCAGAAGTGTGGGGATATGTCAGGGAGAGAGAGAAAGAGGGACAGACAGAGAGAGAGGGAGAGGGAGAGGAAGAGTCAGGTGAGGGTGATTGTCACTGTGTCTGAGCACCTGGATCCAGCCATGCCTGAAGCTAGACTTACCCCTTGGACTTTAATACATTCCATTTTATCCTTAAGCCATTTCAAGTGGGGTTTCTGTCACTTGTACCCAAAAGAACCCTGTTTGATAAGAAATGGATTTTCACAATTAATCTGTGTCAACTTTCACCCCCTGGGGTTCCCTCTCCCCATATTCCTTGGGGTGTTCTAGGTGCTATAACAGACAACCTCAAATCTCAGGGGCTCAATATGGCCAGAATTTACTTCTGACTCACATCTCAGTCTGTGGTAGGGAAGGGGAGGTGAGTGGGGAGCTGGCCTGGCTCCAGGGAACCTAGGTTCCTTCCATCAAGTGGACCCATCTCCTGCCCACCCCCCAGGGCCTTAGGGTGCTCCGCTGGGGTCTCTGCATCTGCCCTGAGGAATGAGGGGCCAGAGCACCGTGAGATGACACAGCTGCTTCTCGCAGCTCACCCAGAGGAGATGGTCCCGACAGCCAGGGGAAGAGGAGGCTCCTGGGGACACAGCGTGTCTGTCTGTCCTGCCTCCTCCCTGGTTGGCCTCACAGCTGGACTAGCAGCGTCTGCCTGCCTTCCCCTCGCCGCCTACCCTCCTGCCTCAACTACGGTTTCAACTGGGTGGCCTGGGGCCTTTGCCCTCCCTACAAGCTACAGGGCTGGCACCATCTGCCCTTGGGAAAGATTTGGTGAGGGCAGAGGCTGGGTAAGGACCTGGAGAAGGACGGATGTAAAATCATGGCCCCAGTGCTGGATGCCTGCTCTCACCTTGCTGGCCTTTGACTCCTCCTTCTCCTTCCCGTCCTCCATCCTCTATGGCTGCCCAGTCGGGACTCTCTAATGGAGACCTGAAAAGGACTTGCTAAATGTGTCCTTAACCTAGTTCATTTTACCGATGGGCCACTGAGGGCCAAGGCAGAAAAGCACCTCTCTTAAGGTCCCAAGGTGAGCGAGTCACCGGGATGGGTCCAAACCGGGATTCCTGCTCCCTGTCCAGTGCTCGTACCCTGAGCCAGCTCCTGAGTCCTGATCCCAGCGAAGACAGACTGGAAGAAACCTGTATTTAAGAATCACCTCCAAGTGCCAGAGCCTATAGAAGTTACTTTCTGCATCACTTCACTTAATAGATTCACAATTATATGTGGTAGGTAATTCCTCATTAGAGAGAAGGCAAGTTTCAGCTCAGAGAGGTGAGGAGAGCAGCCTGGCCAGCCATGAGGACCTGTAGCAGAACCAGGGCCCAATTCCGAGGCCCACACCTTCCCAGGAGCCTGGCTGCAGACAGGGATGGACGGGGGATCAATGCAGCCTGTCACTCCCCTCCCTGTCCCCTGCCTCTGTTACCAGAGCCCAGCGCCAATGCCAGGGGACTGCTCCAGAGAGTATGTGAGCTGGGCTCGTGCTGAGAAAAACAGGAGGCAGGGAGAGCACACAAATGCATGACACAAAGACACCCGATGCCAAGAGGGAGGAAAGGGAGCAGGGGAGAAAGAGACGTGGTGAGAACGAAGGCACCGCAAAAGAAAAGCTGGGAACAAAGACCTCTAATATTACTAGTTAAAAACCCATTTCACTGTAAACGTTAATTCATCTACTAAATGTCAAGTGCTGTTGGCTGGAGCTGCAGTTTCTATACCTCTCCTTGTTATTAATACGTACTTAGCGGCAGTGGGAATTAGAAGCTCCATAATAATACCCTTCCCAAAACACTTCAGATGAAAATTTCTGTTTGAAATTTAAGGAGAATTCTATTATGGCTGCAGCACGTTATATAAAAGGCCAATGTCAGGAGCGAAGGCCTTCGTGGCTGCCCTCTGATGGCTGATGTTCTTGTGCCAGGACAGAAGCCGGTGGATGTGGCCATGAGTGGCCAGAGGCAGTGGAACACTTGGGCCGACGTGGCCTGCATGTGGAAACTTCTCCATTCGGCCAAACTCCAAGCCCTCCCGCCAGCCTCCCTCGCACTCCTTCTCCATGGCCCAACAGGGAGCAACCACATGGGTGTCTGGGGACTCACTCCCCTCCTGCAGGTGGGCACAGCATGTGCCCAGGCCCTTGCCCCACCCCCAAACCACCTCAGTGATAGGAGGTGGGAGCTTGGAGTGTGAAAATAAAGTCAGCCTTTAGACAGAACTGCTCATCTTCCCCCAGGACTGGAGGCCATCCCCTGTGGTTTCTGTCATTTCCTTCGGAGATTGCAAAGGACAGTAACATAATTAAGTCTATTGTCCTTCATGCATCTGTGGAGGCCCCCACCGTGGCTCCCAGTGATCATCATATTGACCTCCAACCAGCTCACCTGCACTGTTCCCCCTCCCATTCAGAGTAGGTCTGCTGCACCAAGGACCTTCCAAAGCCTCCATCTGACCCCTGGACACCCAGCAGCAAACACCCCTATACACCCCCTCCACCAAATTCCTTCACCAGGAGCCCAAGACCCTGCAGATGCTGGCCTACACTGCCTTTTCCCACCTCACATCTCATTCAGCCAAGGCCTTTTACCCTCCGCGCTCTGGCCAGACTGGGACACATGGCTTCTGCAATGCGAGTGCCTCCTTATTCCTCAGGGCCTTTGTACGTGCTGCTGCCTGGAACCTTCTTACCTCCTCTGCCTGGTCGACTCCTGCTCCATCCTTCAAGCAGGCCCTCCTCTGTAAAGCCTCTGCTGGCCTCCCACCTCTCCCCAGCCTGGCCCAGGTCCCCCAGCCACCATGGACACAGCCCCACACCACCTCTGTGGTAACCTCTGCATGAGTGGTGCCTGGTTCTGAGCCAATCCTTCCCACCAATCTAGCAGGTCCTTAGGGGAGGGATTGGGTCTGATTCACATCTGTGCTGCCAGCACGTGACACAGGGCTGCCACATGGTAAGGGCTCAACAAAAGTTTGTTGAATAAATGAAATGTCCTGAACTAGACCTGATGCCTCTTGCTGAGCAGTTCAAGGCCAATGGAGGAATGTGGCAGTTAGGGATGCACCAGTCTGGTGAGGTTGGAGTACATTTTCCGGAATTCTGCTCTCTGGAGGTGTCCAGTGGGGGTGAGGCCCAAGAGACATCCTCATATGGATTTGAAGGGTGGCGGTGAAGTGGCAGCTGCTTTTGTGTCCATGCTCAGCCGTCCAGGACAGGCCCTGCTGCGGGCCACATGTGCTGCCTATCTGCAGGCTGGCTTCCCTGGGGTGGGCAGCACCAAGGCCTGCACCTGCTCCACCTCCCACAGGATGCTCCTGCAGCTCTCTCACTCCTGGGCCAGGTGTGTGCTGAGCTCCAAGCTGAAAGGCGTCTGCTTCTTCTCTGGGCAGGACACCCTGAAGAACATCATCACAATGGTGGCAGCACAAGCAAACACAGGTTCCTGTCTGTCCTCCTGCATTTCAGCTCTGTGTGTGCTTCTGGCTGACTCCTGACCTCCCCACTTCCCACTCTCCTGCCCAGCTACCTGTTTTGCAAACTTGAAGCTCCAGCCTCAGATACCAAGGCAACAGATTTACAGGGACTGCTCCAGCAGACGCCGCAGCTGCGAGGTTGCCGCCAAACCCAGGTGTAGATCCCTTTCTGTCTGTACTCACATGTACCTTCTAGTGGTTCTGCTTCTTTGACCCAACCCTGACTGATACAAGAAGACACGCCCCTAGCTGGCTAAACTCCTGGACTCAAACATAACAAGTGCTCTGAGTTGTGGATGCCGACACATCGTGGAGCAGGGGAGCGAGGGGAAGCTACCGAGGGGTGATGCTTGAGCCAGCCTGGATGAGCCTGCCAGGCAGAGGGGAGGAGGGTGGCCCAGGGTGAGGGTGCAGACCCAGGCGAGGTTCAGCAGTCCCACCAGGCTCCATCAGGAGCCAGCGCCCCACCACAGGAAAGGAGCACATCCGAGGGTCTGCCGCTCCCACCACAGGCCCAAGGGGTGGTTCAAACCCAGACCAGGGCTGTTCAGCCTTGACGCCTCCTCATAGGCCCCATCACGGAGGATGAAGACCAACCAAGGAAGAAAATGATCTGAGCCAAAGAGAAAGTCAGAGGGGTGGGTGTGGGCATTTTCTACGGAGAAAAGGGCTGAGTCCTGGGTGGCAGAGGGGGAGTTTGGCCTGTCTAAGAATAGAGTGCAGCTCTGCTCTGCTCCCCAGAAGAACCCAGGGAGGTGGCAAGCCCATGGTACTCCTTCACTGGGCAGAGCAGCCCAGGAACAGCAACCTGGCTGTGGCTGCAGGAGGGCCTGGGGAAGCCACCAACAGCTCTCAGGTGCTCCTGGGCCTCTCTGCTGGCCCGAAAGTGACTGGGAGAGGATTTCTCTTGGAAAGCAAGGAACATGGTCAAACCAGGTGAGAGAAAAGGAGGTCTCAGCAGCGCCAACGTGGACAGACGATGGCTACGGGTGGACATGCCTAGCCCTGCTACCAGCCCCTTAGCATGCAGGCTCATCTCCAGGGAGGGAGGTGACCCCAAATTGAGGGGGTTAAGTTTCTGTCATTTGGAATTTAGTTCAGTCATAAAACCTCCAAGGAGGTCCCTGGCACCCCCCCCAGGTAGTGGCCTGGGATTTGCATAAAAGACAGATCTCCAAGTTCATATATCAAAACGCCCCCCATGATTTCCCTGGCATGAGAAATGTGGCCACTTCTGGAGGGGCCGACAGCCATGGGGGAAGGATTTCCAGCAGCAGTGGAAAAAGCCAAGGCAAGAATTAAAACTAACCAGCAAAACCAATTGGAAACAGCAGGGGAATTTGCTGTGAAAGTTGGTTTCAAGCACACCCCGTCCGTAATTACTCATTTTGAAAGTGTCACGATTTCTCCTGCCAAAATTATGACTTCCCATCACTTGTTAAACCCCTTTCACACCGCTCTTTCTTCACTCTGCAAAAATGGATTGCACTCAAAAAAGAAATTAGAAAAATAATTGATGTAATAACCATAACCTTGAAAATACTTCTGCCAGAATTTCAGAGCAGAAGGGAAAGAAGGCCCAAAATAAAGGCATCTCTCTGGAAATCAGAAACCCAAATTAGTTCTACACCCTGACTGCACCCACTTCTCCGCCAACTCCCTGCAGGTGAACAGAAGTGAGCTCTGTTCCCGCCCTGAAGAGACAAGACCTGATGCTGCCTCTGCATGCACAGAGCTCAGACCTTGGATGCCACAACCAGAAAGCAAAGGCCAGCTGGCACTACCCACCCCCCGCCCCTGTTTTTACACAAGGGGAAACTGAGGCTTACAGATATGCCAGCTCTCCTTCCAGGTACATAGTAGGATTGCATGTCCCCACCTCCTTTGAACTAATTGTGACCATGTAGCTTTCCTGGACCAATGAAATCTGAGTGGAAGTAAAGTGTGTCACTTCTGGGTGGAAGCTCTCCAAGCCAGGTACTCATGTACAATTCTCATATTCCATTTTTGCTGCCTCAGTGATGGTAAAGGCCCAAGTTGAGGTGATTCTACCTAGCCGGGATTTCTGAGTGTCTACGGCAAACAGAGTCCTCTTGCTGACCAGTGTCAGACCTGCAGCAAAAGCAAAAAACAAAAACAAACAACCACATCAAAGAGTGGGCAAAGAATATGAACAGACACTTCTCAAAAGAAGACATTCATGCAGTCAACAAACACATGAAAAAAAGCTCAACATCACTGGTCATTAGAGAAATGCAAATCAAAACGACAGTGAGATACCATCTCATGCCAGTCAGGAGGCAATTATTAAAAAGTCAAGAAACAATAGATGCTGGCGAGGCTGTGGAGAAATAGGAATGCTTTTACACTGTTGGTGGGAATGTAAATTAGTTCAACCATTGTGGAAGACAGTGTGGTGATTCCTCAAAAATCTGGAACAAGAAATATCATTTGACCCAAAAATCCCACTACTGGATTTATACCCAAAGGAATATAAATCATTCCACTGTAAAGACACATGCACACATGTTTATTGCAGCACTATTCACAATAGCAAAGACACAGAACCAACCCAAATGCCCATCAATGATAGACTGGATAAAGAAAATGTGGCACATATACACCATGGAATACTATGCAGCCATAAAAAGCAATGAGATTATGTCCTTTGCAGGGACATGGATGAAGCTGGAAGCCATTATCCTCAGCAAACTAACACAGGAACAGAAAATCAAACACCACATGTTCACACTTATAAGTGGCAGTCGAACAATGAGAACACAGACACACGGAGGGGAACAACACACACCAGGGCCAGTTCGGGGGTTGGGGGTGAGGGGAAGGAACTTAGAGGACAGGTCAATAGTTGCAGCAAAACGCCATGGCACACGTATACCTATGTAACAAACCTGCACGTTCTGTACATGTATCCCAGAACTTTAAGTAAAAGAACAAAAAGCAAAAACTAACTTTATGTTGTGTTTAAGCCACAAACTGTGGGAGATGTTTGTTACAGCAGCATAACCTGTCACCCAGACAGTTACACATTTTTGTGGTGGTGCAGCCACGATTTGTTGTTCTGTTTTTCCTTAGTGAGGTCTATAATGTAGGGATTCATGTTTCATCCTGGCTACCAAGTCCGCCCAACACCTAGCACACAGTGGGGCTCAGAAGATGTTTGCTGAATGAATGAATGAACAGGCTCAATGGAGAATGAGTCAAAAGTAAGATGGTCTGTCGACAGACATTTCCCGAACTGGAGAGACAGGCTTGACATGTGCTGATCATGACACATGCTTTAGGGATGGAGGTCCACAGTGTGTGGGTTTTTAAGTCTATCCAAAAAACCTACCCAAGTAACTAGTTATTGCTGCTAAAGGTAAGGCAGGGCAGGCACCATGGCTCATGTCTTTAATCCCAGCACTTTGGGAGGCCAAGGCAGGCAGATCACCTGAGGTCAAGAGTTTGAGACCAGTCTGGCCAACATGGTGAAATCCCGTCTCTGCTAAAAATACAAAAATGGGTCGGGTGTGGTGGTGATGCGTGCCTGTAATTCCAGCTACTTGGGAGGCTGAGGCAGGAGAATCACTTGAACCCGTGAGGCAGAGGTTGCAGGTTGCAGTGAGGCAAGATTGTGCCACTGGGTGACAGAGTAAGACTCTGTCTCAAAAAAAAAGGTAAGGCAAAGAGATCCGGCATGCTGGGTGAATTACCTATGGCCACACAGCTAGCAAATGAGCAGCCAGTCTGACTCCGGAACCAGAAGTGGTCCTCTGCTTGGCTGGACACTCACAGCCCCAGCACAGGAGCCCCAAGGGGAAGTCCGCACTCTCATTGTTCACCGGCTGCTTCTGTTAAACTTACACAGGTGAAATCTCAGCAATGCAGTGAGCAAACATGTCAAATGTCAATCTAGTGTCAGCCTTCAGATGCCTTTTGGAGAATGTGGAACTCACAGAAGTCAGGAAGCCTGCAGAGTCAGAAAGAGTGCTGGGTAGTTATCAGGAGTCCTGCATTCGAGCCCTGGTATCACTGCTGTGTCATCACTTACCTGTGCCTTGGTTTCCCCTATTGCTATAGCAGACAGGCTGGTCAAAATCACCCCTAGGATCCATTCCAGCTCTAGAGTTCTACAGTTCCTGTGAACATGCCTCCGGCTGATGCAGAAAAGAAAGTCAAACCCTTTTAAGAAAATCACTAAAGCCCTGAAATTACATGAACGCCTTTGAGATTCCTGAAAGAAAGGCATTTGCTAAATCCCCTCTATTATTTCCAAAGGATATTTTTTATTATTATTATTTACCAAAGGAATTTCTGGACAGAGTTTAAGTGCCCCAGAGCCTACAAAATACTCATCTCTTCGACACACAACAAAAGGGTCTGAATATTCTTGGCTGATGACTTTTTCTTTGAAACACGTTCTCCACGGAACAAAGGGTTTTCTTTTTCTTTTTTTTCCCAATCTCTCAGAGTTTAAGTAAAACACACACACAGATACACACAAACCTCATCATGATTACCAACCCAGAAAACTTTAAAAGTTGGCCAGATGGCCTAAGAACACATTCAAAATACTGCTGATTATCCTCCAGGACATGCCCAGTACCATTCATTATTGGAGCTGGTTATCAGGAACAAGATAAAAGTGATCTCTATTTATTGAGATCAAGGAGCCAGGCTTGGTGCCAAAACTTTTATGTGCATTATCTCATTTAAACCTCTGCATAACCCAGTGAGGAAGATGGGAAAACAGAGAAGTTTAGTCTTGGATCTCACAGCTGGTAGGAGCTGGTGTTGGGATCCAGTCTTGGGTCTCACCAACTCTGCAGTTCATGCTGTCTCCCACATGCTATCTCATTTCATCCTCATGCCCAGCCTAGAAGGCAAGATTAGAAGGCCCATTCTACAGATGAGGAAACTGAGGATGGGCACCAGACAAAGCACTGGCCCACACAGCTAATGCTTGTGAGTTGTGAGTTGGTCACTGAAGCCAGGACTCTAGTCCATCAGACCAGAAATCCTTTGCCTGACTCCACGCTATTTCCAGACAATGCAGGTAATCAAGATGCATACTCCCCTCATTCGGAGCTAACTTATGGGCCAATGTACTGCTAGTGCCAATTCCCAAAATTTCCGAGTGAATGAGAGAACAAGAACATTATTTGCAGCACAAGTGAGCATGTGCAGTCAAAGGACAGATGACATCTCCAGAGCCAGGGTGGAAATCTCTGCATTCAGTAGGCCCTGCAGTGATCCCTACTCCTGCCCAGGGATCTGGGCCCTGTCAGTAATTCCACTGCAGGCAGCTATTTGCAAAGGTTAATAACTCGGCCCATAAAAATTTGTGGCGAGTTGCAACTTGGCACCAGCTGCCTCAGAGTGCGAGAGAAGCTAGCGTTTGCAAAATATGGTTCAAATAATCCAGCCACCACCTCCCCCCCCAAACCTTATTTTTCTTTAGTTTTAAGAGTGCAAGAAACATAGAAGTTCTGTGGTTTCACACTGATCTTTTTATGGTTCGAAAGGCTCCAAAACAGAGTTGATTAAAAAAATGCCTGTGCATAATGCCGACCATTGTGTGGGCATTTTCAAGGAAGCGTGTCATCCAGTGCGGGACGTCGGGGACTCGAATATTCTTCTCATTGGCTTAAAGAAAAGGTTTTGTTCTCAAACAAAAGAGACATCCCGACTCAACAACTGTTTGTGTCTTGACCTCTGCACCCAAACCCCAAATCTGCTCAGAAGAAGCAATTTGATACAAGAGAATGAGCAGGGACATTGGATCCAGCAGGGAAAACCTGAGGCCTGGCTCTGTCTCTTCCTGGCTCTAAGACCTTGGAGATCATGCTTCTCTGAGTCTCACTTTCCTCATCTCTATAATGGGCACAGGAATTTCTACTCTGTAGGGTGGTTGAGAGACTTGCAAGAGATAACACACATAAAGCATAAAGTCAATTCACCTCTTTGGAGAAAAAGAAATTAAGAACTGACAAAGGACCAGGCATGGTTCTCAATCTTAGAAATCAACAGTGAACGAGGCAGACCCAGCCCTTCTCCTAGTAGAGCTCACGTTCTTCCTGCTGGGGGAGCAGGCCATGAGCAAGTTAAGAAATAAATGAGATTATATTAGATAACAATGCCTTGAAGAGCAAAGCAGTGACTGCAGGGAGGAGCTGTGCTACTTCAGCACCAGGAATCAGTAAAGGCGTCCCTGAGGAGCTGGCATTCAAACTGAGGCTGAATGAAATGAAAGAAGTAGACATGGAAAAGTGGCTGGGTGAAAAGCAATCCAGACAGGAGGATTAGCAAGTGCAAAGGCCCCGGAGCGGAAGTGAGAGGGCCAGGCCAGGGCATATGGAAGCACCAGGAGGTGGAAGAGGTGAAGCAACAGAGAGATGCAGGGGTATATCAGGTGAGGCCTTAAAAATCATGATGAGGGGCTGCATTGGGCTTTAATCTAGGCCCAACAGGAAGTCATTGATGGGTTTGCAGCTGTAGAATTCCAGGGTCTAACTTGCATTCTGATTCTGCTTGCTAGATGGGGAAAGAATAGTAGCAAAATAAGTATAATAGAAAAACACAGATCAGGTAAGAGACTTTCTCAGTCCAGGCAAAAGATGATGGGCTGCTGTGGGAACAATGGAGTTGGAGAGAAGCATATTGACTTCAGGATACAGGTTGGAGGTGGGGCCATGGATGGATGGCAGCCAGAGAAGGAAAGAAAACCCAGGAACACCCAAACTTTAGAAGTTGGATAAAGGAGTGTGGAT
This sequence comes from Rhinopithecus bieti, assembly GCF_001698545.2. Classification (NCBI taxonomy): domain Eukaryota; kingdom Metazoa; phylum Chordata; class Mammalia; order Primates; family Cercopithecidae; genus Rhinopithecus; species Rhinopithecus bieti. The sequence continues at coordinate 7,787,676 of NW_016818964.1, forward strand.
ACAGCGGCCAGTAAGGAGTGGGAGAGAATAAGAGAGTGTGATGTCCCAGAAGCATTGAAAAGAAAGACTTCCAAAAAGAATCAAACAGTCAGCTAAGCCACAGGAACAAAGAGGACCGATGACCACTGGTTTGGCCAGTGGAGGTCACATGGATGACATAGATACATGAGAAAGCTGAGATGGCAAATACAGGCAGCTCTCTCACTCAGTCCAATAAAATAGATGGTATTCCTAAATTCCTTCTTTAGGAATGGATATTGAGCACCTCATACCATCTATGGATAGAGAACTTTACAGTTTACAGAGTGGTTTTATAGCAATTGTCTTATTTCTGGTGATTTATGAGGCTTCTATCATAATAAAGATATCCATAATAATAACGTGGATGTTCAAATGCCTAGTCCATATGGTGGACTGAGCTGGCACAGAAAGACTGTCCACTCCACCCATCTCCAGCCCAAACAAATAAAAATATTGGATACAATATAACAAAAAACTCTTCAAATACAAAGCCAAGCTTAAAAGCAAGGAAAGAAAAATCTCCAGGAGCTCAAAGTGAAGATAAAACTCAAACTGGAGTAATTGATGAAAGCTGAAAATGAACACTTCACAGGATATTGGACAAGATTATTGGAACTGGAGACTAGGAGAGGAAATGAGATTTCAGGCTGAACTGAGGCAGAGATATGTCTCTGAGCCTCTGCACAAAACCAGGGACCAGAAAGCATTGCTCACCCATGAAACTATAAGCTAAGCTAAAGCATTGCTCTAAAATTGGTCCCGAACTGACAAAACACATAGGATCCTAGCAGAGGCAAATGTAAAACTACTCAGAAGTGATACCGCTAAAACTAGAAAACCAAGCTCTAGAGAAAGCTACCCCCACTGAAGATGAGCTCACGATAAAAAATTATAATCCACACAAGCAAAAAAAAAAAAAAAAAAGCATATTTAAAATTTTGAAGAGATACAGGAAGAAATACAAATGAAGAAATACATACAAAAACAAAATAGTATGTGAAAGAAAAGGCATATCTGAAGAGAACTAAAAGGAGATTCTAGAAATTAGCAGTGTAATAATTAAAATAGAAAAGTTCAAAAGGCAGGTTATACAGAAGACTGGACACATAGAAGCAAAAATATTGAACTCTAAAGCAGACATTTGGAAATCACACAGGATACAGGAAAAAGAGAGATAAAGAACCGGAAAATATGAGAGAATAATTTGAATTCTGCATGACAAAAAGAGAAGCACCAATATTTTAAGTGAAACTATCTTTATAGGTCGAAAATGGTTGACTTTCAGCAGTGTCATACAGCTGTATCTACTACGTCTAATATGAGTTGCAGAGAAGAAAACAAGAAAGAATGTGGGAGAGAGAATTGAAGAGCTGAGAAATGACAATTTTTCAGAATTGGTTAAAAAAAAAAAGATGCCTCATATTGACTTGAGTAATATAAAACATAGTAAAACTATCAAATGTCAAGAACAAAGAGAAAAACTTAAAAGTCACCAGACAGAAAAGACAGGAAGGAGTGAAAAAAAAAACAGCAGACCTCTTGTCAGCACCCTTCAAGTATAAAGGCAGTGGTATAATCTGTGAAAGGCTTACAGAAGGTACTTGCAGCCCACTATTCCAGAGTGAGAACTGAAAAAGACGTTTTCAGGCATACAATTTATCAGCCACAGGTTTGCACTAAATAAAAGTACTATAAAAAGAAAGGAACCAAAGTCAGAAAGAGGTGTTCAACGTCACCAGGTATCAGGGAAATTAAGCTCAAAACCACAATGAAATATCCCCCAACACCTGTTAAAATGGCTATTGTCAAAAAGACAAGTGTTGGTGAGAGTATCGAGAAAAAGGAACACTTGCACACTGTTCGTGGGAATTTAAATGGGTACAGCCACCGTGGAAAACAGAATGGAGGTTCTTCAAGAAACTCAGAATAGAACTACCATAAGCTCTAGCAATTCTACTTCTGGGTATGTACCCAAAGGAGTATCTCAAAGAGATATCTGCACCCTCATGTTCATCGTGGCACTATTCACAACAGCCATGATACAGGAACAACCTAAGTTTCTATGCCATAACAGATAAATGAATAAAGAAAATATGATATATATACAGTGGAATATTATTCAGCCATTAAAAAGAAGGAAATCCTGCCATTTGCAACAACATGGATAAAACTGAAGGACATTATGCTACATGAAACAGGCCAGACACTGAAAGACAAATACTGTTTGATCTCACGTATGTGCAGGATCTAAAAAAGTTGAATTCATAGAACCACAGAGTAGAACAGTGTTTACCAGGGTCTGGGAAATGAGGGAAATAGGAAGATGTTGGTCAAAGGGTACAACGTTAAGTTATAAAATGAACAAGTTCTGGGGATCTAACGTGTAGCATGGGTGTTGATGGATATGTTAACTAATTTGATTATGATAATTATTACATAATGTGTATGTATATCAAATCGTATATGAAAAGAAGCTTCAATATATTAAGTGAAACTGTTTTTATAGGTCAAAAATTGTCGGCTCTCATCAGTTTCATACAATTCTATCTACTATGTCTAATATGAGTTGCAGAGAGGAAAACAAGAAATAATGTGGGAGAGATATTTGAACAGCTAAGAACTGACAATTTTTCAGAATTGAAGAAAAAACTGTGAGGCCTTATATTGACTCAAGTAATATAAAATATAGTGAAACTATCAAACACGAAGAACAAAGAGAAAAACTTTGTACCTACTGTATAATCTTTGGTGATTAAGTATTTTACAAATTGTTTAAAAACCAGAAAGAAGGATGGGACCACAAGAAGCAATGTGAGATCATAAAGTGGTAAATGTGTTATAAGGCTAAATAAGTATTAACTGCAAAAAAAAAGAAAGAAAGAAAAAAGGATGACTAATGTAAGGGTTAAAATAAGGTAGAGCTAAAACACTAAACATCAATACTATTTTTTAAATGGAGGGAGAGTTCCGAATTAAAGAGCTATGAGATAAATTGTTAGGGAAGAAGATAGAGATAGCTGTAGATTTTTGTTAATATTCACCTTAATACTTGGTGTGGGAGGGCAACTGGTAAAAAAAAAAAAATGTGGAATGCATTACTTCCAAACAAATAGTTACAAAAAATAAAATCAACACTGTAGACAGGAATTGTCAACCATTTTCCATAGACGGCCAGATAGTAAATATTTTCATCTTTGGCAGCCATACAGTCTCTGTGAAAAGTACTCAACTCCACCACTGTTGTGCAAATGCAGCCATAGACAAAATGTAAAGAAATGAGTATGGCAACGTCTCAATAAAATGTTATTTACAAAAATAGATAGCTGTCTGGATTTGGCCTACAGCCCACAGTTTGCTGCCCTTTGCAACAGACGGCAAATAAAGGGACAATAAAAAGTAATAAACAAAAAGCATATATTTAGAAAACAAAAAATAAGTCCTAGGATCACAATAAATGTAAATGGATTAAAATCATCTATTAGAATATCCAAGTTGAAGAAAGATATGGTATGATGTCATGTACATACAGGTTTAAAACACACATACAATACCATTTGTTGTTTATAGTTATGTTCATGTTTAGTAAAATTACTGAAAGGGACACATACAATTTGAGAGAATAGTACCTTAGACAAAGCATGAGGAGAATAGATTTGGAGAGGGATACAAATGCCACATCAATCTGTCAAAGATTTTGTTTTCAAAGCAAACAAAAAGTCAAAGCCAATTTAGTGAAACATTAATATTTATTTATTCTATGTAGTGGGTACATAGGTATTTGTTACAATACTCTATATTTTTCTTAGGTTTGAAAGCATTTTATTTTTTAATCACTTGCCTCTCGATTACACTTTAATAATCATTAGGGGAGTTGTATTATAAACTTCATTTCTCCAGATGAGAACTTCAGGTTCTAGAAGGGTAAGAGAATTGGAAAACTGAGACCATGATCTTCAAACTCAATTAAATGTGCTCTAGATACTGCATGATATTTTGTGAGAACTCGAAGACATGTGCTTAGCAAGCACTTCCCCTCCGTAATCCCTGAGGCATCTACCTTTTGCCAGATACTCATTCTCTTCTCATTCTCTTCTAACTAAATTCCTGTGTTAACCACTTCCTATCCCTCCTCTGCTCTCTGGAAATTTGCAGTATGAAAATATAGCTTGAGTCACACCCTACTCCAGCTCTTGAATACCAGCTGTGGGCCCAAGGATATAAAAACAAAAAGGATACTGCTCTCTCCAACTGGTTTAATTTCCAACTCAACTATCCTCTACCTGGACAGGCATTAACTTCTTCTCTAAGCCTCCATTCCTTCATCTGTAAAATGGGAATTACCATCCCTAACCTAAATGATTCCCAGGATTTTTGTAAGAATAAAATGAAATTACCTAGTAGATTACTTTTCTGACAGAAAAAGTCCAAACTCCTGAGCATGCCACCCAGAGCTGCCTTAAATCTCACCCCTCCCTGACTTTGAGTGTTATCTCCTATGACACTCACTCTATGCCCACTCCCCAGTCATTCCATTTACTCTACCCATTCCAGGCATTAACTGGGTTGATGTAAAAGTAATTGCGGCAGTTTTTGCCATTGAAAGTAATGGGCAAAAACCACCACAATTACTTTTGCCCCAACCTAATACCAGGATATTTCCTCTTTCTGCACTGCCTTCTTGCCCTAGCTCTTCATCATTAGTCAAAATTAAATTTTACCTGAAATAACGTGACTTTCAAGAAGCTTTCTCAACATCTTCAGTGATGAGTAGATGTCTCTTCCATCCAGCTTTCATAGTCTTCGCTTATGGATTACTATCAATATTCTTCCTTATATTCAAACTATGTCAGTGACTAAATTATGAGTTCCTGGATGAAACAGCCTTCAGAGTGTCCAACTTTGGTGCTCAATAAATGCCTCTGTGATTGACTGAACAAAGCTGTCGCCAATTGAGCTCCATTAGGTTGAGTAGGGTTGAACTGAGTAAGCTGAGTACCGCTGCGCTGTGTTGAATTGAGCTAAACTGGGTGGTGTTCAAGACAGCATGTTGAGCTAAGCTGAACTGATCTGAGCTCTGAGCTGAGTTGAGCTGAGCCCAGCTAAGGTAACATGAGCTGAGGTCCACTGAGCTGAATTTAATTGTGCTAAACTGTGTTGGGCTCCACTGAGCTGAGTCAAGCTGCATTGATCTGACCCTAGAAACTGAAGATCTCACAACAGTTTGGGCTTCTTTAGATAGAAACACTCTGCCACCTACTCCCAATTATACACTGGTCGTTCATCCACTAAGAATTAAACCACTTCAAGAGAAATACAAAGGCTGACTTCCACCAAGTACAAGGGCCTAGGTGAGCTATGTTGCTCAGTGAATTGTGTACATTTCCTAGGCATGGGATCACAGAAACCAACTGGAATGAATTTCAGAATGTTTTGTGTAACTGCTATCTTCTTCCTGGTTGCCCCATTGCTTAGGCAGAGCCCAATGGGGGAAAAGAGTTTGCGGGAATAGCTCTCACCCAGGAGGGCTTGCAATGGCAAATTGCTCCCAAGGAGAGATCAGAGTTGAATGCTGACTAATCAAAAAATAATAAATATCTGCTACATCTAATATCCCCCACAGTCAACAAAAAAAAACAAACAATTCCATCAGAAAAGAATTAGGTTTATAAGGCAGCATGTTGGAGTGAAGAAAAGATGGACTTTAAAGTCAGGGAAATCCTTGTTAGCTGTAGAAACTTAGATTTTCATCTCTCTGGATTTGAGTTCCCCTGTGCATCAAATGAATAAAATAAAATAAAAATAAAAACCACCTACCCCATAGAGTTGCAAAAAGAATTAAATAAAAGGATCTTTATGAGGCTCCTCCCATAGCACTTGACATATGGTAGATATTTAAACAGAACTATCCCTCCCCTCTATAATGGTTTCATCTGCAACTGCTGTGGATGTTTCTTTGAAACTCCTCATTGAGTCATCTGGGCCCTGTAGACTCACCCTGGTCATACAGGGACTTACATTTGAAGAAAAGCAGTGAGTAGTTTCACACATACCTGGTCTCCCTAGAACACTTTAGGCCAGTCACAGTCCCTCACCAGGCTCCATTTCCCAATTGTTAAAGGATGAGTTGTACCGGACAGCCTCTAAGAGCCCTTTCAGTTCTGACACCTAGGATCGCCTGCTGATTTCCCTGGGGAACCAAGGAAAGCAGAAGCCCTCAAGGCCCGTCTCATGCACACATGGTCCCTGGCCACAGTAAAGAACGTGCATCATTAATATTGCTTATGCAAAGTGGGACGTTCTGGAAATGAAAAGGTATATTTATGGGGGCCTGTGATGGGGAACCAACATTCTTGCTGTGGCCGCCCGTCACACTGGCCCCTTTCAGCATCTGAATGGGCTATGCAACTCCCACTCTGGGCATTTGCATCCACACCATCCTCTCTGCTGGAAGGTGCTTGCCTATCTTTCACCTAGTTAACACCTGATCTACTCTTCCACCAGGGCTTAGCTCAGTCTTGATTTTTTCAGGGACACCCCACCTGGCCTCCAAGATGAGTCAAATTCTCTGATTATACGTTCTCATAACAGCATGGGTCTCTCTGCATTTGACATATATTGCCACAATAAGGCTGTGTAACAAAACCACCCTGAAACTTAACACAACAACCATGTATGATTTCTGTTTGTCTGTAGATGACTGAGCAGTTCTGTCCATCTGGGCCAGGCTTAGCTGATCTCAGCTGGACTGGCTCTTGCATGAACAGTTCACTGCTGAGTTGGCTTGGGGGTTGGCTGGCCTATGACACTTCAGCTGATGTGGCTCTTCTGTACTCTCTGTGGTCTCTTTTCTGCAGCAGGCTTGCCTGGCCACATCCTCACTGGGTGCAGTAGCCTGCAAGGCCTCTGGAGGCCTAGAATCAGAACTGGCACAGCATAACTTTCTCTGCAATCTATTGGCCAAAGCAAGTCACAGATCATCCTGTATTCAAAGGGTAGAGAAATAGCAGCCACCTCTTAATGGGAGGAACTGCAATGTCACTTAGCAAAGGGCTTAGGTACAGGAAAGGGAGGAAAGGGTGGGCAGGTAGAGCTGTTTCTGCAATCGATGTACCTCATTCCCCCTTTAAAGTACCTGTCAAGGTCATTTTCCTCTCTACGTATGTGACTTATTATCCTCCCATTATACTATAAGTCCCGGGAAAGCTGGAACCAAGTCCTGGGATATTTTTTTCTCATCACTCTATGCCCAGTATTCATTCATTAATTTATAGATGACCTACAAGAAATGAGCACTGTGTTTAGTATTTCTTAATTATATTATCCCAACCTTTACCTTAACCTATTTAATAAACATTATGTTCCCTCCTTTACCTGTCAGTGCATTGAGACTCAGAAAGAAAAGACAACTCCCCTAAAGTTGTAAACTGAGATCCAGCAAGATGGTTGTATTAGTCTGTTTTCACATTGCTGATAAAGACATATCTGAGACTGGGAAGAAAAAGAGGTTTAATTGGACTTACAGTTCCAATGGCTGGGGAGGCCTCAGAATCATGGCAGGAGGTGAAAGGTACTTCTCACATGGTGGTGGCAAGAGAAAATGAGAAAGATGCCAAAGCAGAAACCCCTGATAAAACCATCAGATCTCATGAGATTTATTCACTACCATGAGAACAGCATGGAGGAAACTGCCCCCATGATTCAAATTATTTTCCATCAGGCCCCTCCCACAATACATGGGAATTATGGGAGTACAATTCAAGATGAGATTTGGGTGGGTACACAGAGCCACGTCATATCAATGGTGTAGCAGTCATGAGCACACAGTATAACAATATTCCGAGCTCTTCTCTGAGAACATAATAGATGTTTTTCTGGTACCTTGAAGTTAGGTGGACCATGTAACTGGCTTCGGCCAATGAAATGTAAGCAGAAGTAATATGTGTCACTCTCTGGTAGAACCTTTATGAGCCAGTGTGCAACTTACCCTGTAATGGCAATAGATGACATTCCAGGTGATGGTTGCTCTGTTGGCCTGAGTCCCTGAGCAACAACAAGCCCAAGGCAACACAGCCAAGCCCCCAGGTGATTTTTGCTGGAATGTAATATGCATAAGATGTAAGTCTATGTTGGATTCAGCCATCAAGATATTGGAATTATTTATTACTGCAGCATAAGCCAGCCTAACCTGACTGACACAAATGCCTACAGCCATCCACGGACCCCAGATCACCACCTCTGTTCCCAGTCTATGACATCAACAGAAATGCATATTCCTGAGTCTGCACAGTCCAGGGAGTAAGAGAGACTCACGTGGAAGCCCCTGAGGTATTTCCTGCCCCAGCCCCATACTGATCAAGGGGATGGACAAGGGGCTGGGAGAGTTCAGATGCAGGAAAGAACAGACCCTGGGACATGGCCGCATGTGGGGCCCTTCCCCTGGGGCCTTCACACAGACCACAGCAAGGAACTTCTAATAGCAGGTTGTAGTTGGCATACTCAACTAGCCACTTGGCTTGGAAAATAAATCAACAGCTTCTGTTGCCAGAAAAGCCACAGCTGCCAAACCCCCTTTGAGGTTTGGGGGCCGCACATGCTTGTTGCTTCTAGCCATTGGGAACCAATGTGCATTTCCAGAGGGAGGGTCCAAAGGAAGCCACTGGTAAAACCCAGGGCTGTGGTTGGCTGACACGAGGCCTCAGATTATCCGGCCAAAGTCCAAGTCTCTGGTCAGACCCACAGACCCATCTTCAGCATGCCGCATGCCCTCCACTGGTCCCAGCAGCCTTGAACCTGGGCTCAGGTGGGTGAGGCAGAAAAAGGACACTGGCAGATAAAGCAAATTGCTTCGGCTCCACTTGGCTGTTCACTCCCCTCCCTAAGCCTTATTGTGATTGTTTAAGTGGGATGACATAGACCATAGAATTGGAAGCTGGCACATATTTCCTGACATCAAGACCTTACAACTCTCCCCAAGTTCCTACCATGAGCCCAGCGCAGGGCACAGCTGTTTTCATGCATTGTGCCATTCTATCGTTTAATGTCTGGGTGGAGATTTTTATTGTTCCCATTTCATAAACACTGAAGCTCGGAGAGGCTCACTGTGAGCATGTGGTTAGAAGTAGTAGGATAAGATCCAGCGCTCCAGAGTATTGGAGGCTCACTGGCACAGGAGGCTGCAAAGGGAAGTCAATGGGCACATGGTGGGGACAGGCCTCTGACCTCACTCTTGCCATTGACCTTGATTTTCTTTTTTTTTTTTTTTTTCAGCAACAAGGGTCATGCCAGCACCCAGGCCGCTCACCTGGGCAGTCTCCAAACACCTTGCATTCCCAGGCAAACCAGAAGCACAGACTCCAAGATGGTGGGACCCCAAAGCCGACACAACCAGGCCTGTTAGGGAAGAAACATGAAAATGCATCCAGCGGGGTGGGAATGGATGTTCATGATTCCACCAAATGTCTGAGAGTGGGAACATCGCCCACGACAAGTTATGTATCAACACCAACAGAAACAGAGGGAGCATTTTGGGACACCGTGCGCTCAGGCCTGGAGATGTCAGCTTCAGGGGTGGATTATAAAACGGCCCAGCAGCCTCTCCTGGGAGGCTGAGAGGCCCCTGCTGAACAGCTGCTCTGAGCACGGGTCTCACTCTCAGCCTGTGCTCAAGCGCTTCCTCCGTCTTCCTTTTAACCAATCATTCCTACAGCCCTTCAGCTCACATAAATCCCAGTCTACAGATGAAGAAACTGAGGTTCAGGGAGGTGACATGACCTGGCTCACACAATAAGTGGTGAAGCCAGGACTTGGTCCATGTCAGTCTGGCTGCAAACTCACGCTCCTAACCCTGACCACCCTTGACTGTCACCATGAGGCCTAGGCTCACAAACCAGGCAACATGCTGGTGCAGGAACCAATTCTGGTTGGGACAGGCTTGTTCAACCGGGCTCCATGGAGCTATGGCCACTGGGCCACATATGTGCTATGAGACCTTGAGGTAGACATTCACCTTGGCAACCCTTAGTTCCAAGTTCCAGTAAAAGTAGACTTGTGGGCTCCCCTGAGAGAGTATGGCGTGGCTGTGGTGGTGAGGTTCCCTGCAGCTGGTAGGGAATCCAGGACCTCAGATTGCTCCTCCGAGACAGGGGCAATGTTAAGCCCTCCACCTGCATGAGCTCCTGTATCTTGTCTTGATGATGGTGATTCTTATTCTCACCCACACATCAGCAAACCCATTCTGGGGTGTCTCCAGGAGAGTAGAGCTACCTCCTAAGGACAAACGATTTTCCAGAAATGGTTATTTGCTCTAAATCCCAGAAACTAAGGCGGGTACTGCATGACATGTGCTTGTCAAACTCACCACGTGTGATCTCCTCAACTGCCAAAGACAATTTGAAGTGTCACACTGGCACACTCACACCTTAGGATGTCCAGCAAAATGTAGCGTGCCAGCCAGAATGCAGACTACTGGGAAGGGGAGGCGTGTCCTATTCCCCTCCTTATCCCCAGGGTCTGAGAAAGGCCTGGCATAGAGTAGGTGCTCAACAAATCTAAAATGAACGCATGAATGGACTAAGAATACTAATAAACATTTGCATAAAACATTATCTTTTACAAGGCACATTTCCAACTGTTGTCTTGTTTAATCTTGATTAGAGGTAGTCGACACCATGCCACTTTGCAGATGAAGAAATGGAAATGGAAGTGCTGGGAGGGAGGAGCAGGAACTTCTTCACTCTAATGGCAAATCAAATCTCTGCTTATTGGATTCCTTTTCACCCATCGAGGCTTAGATTTCACACCAGCTCCTCTGTGAAGCCTTCCCAGTCTTCCCTGTAACTGGTATTTTCCTTCCCTGACCTCCCAGAGTTCTTTACCCAACCTCTAGTATTTTTTTCACACTCTGGCTGCTATTAGAATTGGTCAAGGACATGCCCATCTCTTCCTTAATGGCAGTGTCTTGTACTTCTCATGTCCCCACACACAGTAGGCCCTCAACCAATGCGTGCCAACTTAAAGATGTCCTTGACAAGCTGCTTGTGGCTGACATGTCAGAGCTGGAAAGGGCATTAAAGATCAGCTATCATCTTTTCATTTAATAGAGCCTTGTCTGTGTTACGCAGAGAGTTGGCCTGTCTCCCAACTTCTAACTCAAGGCGCTTCCCGACGAGCAGACTCTAACACCAAGACTGACTCTCCCATGTCAGCTCCAATGGACTGGTGATGGTGGCTCCTGGCTCAAGTGAAAAGAGTGCCATGATCAATAAGTAATGTCTGCCACTGCTACAGAAGAGGTATGTGATAAAGGGCTGTCAGCTGACCCCGGCCCTAGGTCATGCAATAGATAGCAATTAGAATTAATGTTTATTGATGGATTCTGCAACTAGGATGGAATGCGAAAGTGACCCACTCCTTAACCTATTGTTAAATTTCTCTTACCCAGTCATCTCTCCTTCTCCACCTTTGTCTCTCCAGTTAGGTTGGGTGTTCCTCCATGGCCAAGGATCCATCTGGTTCATTTCTAGACTCCCACTGCCTGCACACAACACAAAGTCCTCGGTGAATGTTTATGGGGAGAAAATGAATGTAATTAAACTTGGTTCAACAATGATGGGTCCATAAGGTGAATGGGTGGACATGCAAATGGACGATAGAATCTCAGCTGACACCCCCCAAATGTCTGCATGAGCCTCGCTGCATCAGCCTCGTTGAGAAGTGAAGAGGACAGAGCCTGGCCCCTTGGAGTTCCTGGATGTGGGACTCTCACCAGCCACTTTATGCATAAGCTCACATTTCAGGGGTGTAGAAAAAGCGTTCCCATCTTTCCAGCTGCGGGTTGGCACATTAGCAAAATATCCACAAAATATAGGTTTGGGGAAATCATTTTATAAAATGGAATAAACCATTATCCAAAAGAAAATTGCCCAATCATTAAAGGGATTTTTTTTAACCATTCAAATACCCATGGCCTTTATTCCCAATCGCCCTGTTCCTGCTGTGTGACAGAGGGAGGAAAATGTAGATTTATTTGTATCTTCCAATATGCCTATTCTCTGTATGAGGCATCCATGCCAACTATGTGTGAAGAGATATAAATATTCCAATTCAGTTACAAAAGGATGTAGATTTGGAATTCTGAACCTCTTGATTTCAACTGTTTACAAAATCTTTCTCCATGCGGTGATTTGTTCAAGGTATTTAATAAGCAGACAAGTCTATAAAAAGACAGAAGGCATATTGTTTTTTATTAAAGATAACCCTGCAATCTCAATCCCTTTGAAATGTATTCTTTTCTCCCTTTCCTGGAAGATTGGAAACCTTTAGGTTTTATAAGCAAGAAAGGGAAAAATGAAGTGCATAAATTATAAACAAACAACTCCACACAAAATGAAACATTTTTAATGAAGTCTAAGTTAACAGTTCTAGAAGGTACTGAACTCACCTTTCGCAGCCCCATTCATTCATGTATCTGAGAACCACAGAAAGAACGTAGTGTCTCCTCCTGGAATACAGACCCTCGTGTTAGTTGGAAGGGATGCTTGTGAGGATCAGAACTGGATGCTGTGGAGATCCCAGCCCAGGCACTGGGTTCAAGCCTCCTTTGGGGAGGTTCATGCTCCTGTGTTCCCTCCTGGCATCTTCCATCAGGCATTCATTCCTTATTCCATATCATATGCAAAGCACCTAGTTGGTGCAAGGCAATGGGCTGGGCTGTGAGGACCCAGAAACAGATGCGCTCAGTTCTTGCTCTGGAGATTCTGACAGCCAAGAGCAGGTGCCTCCAACTGCACTGAGTAGAATGCAAGCACCCAGTGGCATGTTGGAGTCACCTGTGGGAGCTTTGGGGATCCGGGGTCCTGGGAAACACACACACACAGTCTTCTTTCTCAGAGGCCTTCAAAGATTATTTTGTATGCCTGATTGTGATTTTTTTTTAATTTTTTTTCATAGATTCAGTGCCTACCATGTGGTAGGCATGGTGTTGGGTGTGCCTCGGCTATTTGCTCACAGACTCAGGGGACTAAGCCTCAAAGACATGAGTGAACTCCCCAAGACACAGAACACCTACGTGGCTGACCAGGCTCCAACCCAGCGCTTCAGGCTCCAAACCCAGCGACGGTCTCTTTCCCATATCACAGAATGCATGAGTGGATGAATCTTGAGGATCTTTAAATGCCTGCTGACTTCCAGGCTTCAGATGAATAATCACATGCGCAGAGTGTGTGTCGGAGAGGATGCAGGAACTGCCTAAGGGAGCCGATCACTTTACTTGCAAGATAAGAACCTGGGGTCCAGAGAGTGGAACTGACCTGCCCAGGGCACACAGCACAGAGCTAATCCTGGAATCCAGGTCTTCTGTCTCCCAGGACACCACGCACAGCTCCACGCCACCTGCCTGTCCTCCCTTCCCATGCCTCCCCCATCCTCCATATGACACGTGGATACCAAGTCAAAAACCATCCTAATGAAGTTGCTGTAAATATTTTCCACTCGATTTGCAGGTTAGCAAGATTCCTTTTCTGCCTCACAGCTTTAGACAATTTACGCTTCCATTCTCAAAACAGATTTTTATCCTAATAAAGGCTTTTATTACTATTATTCACCTGTCATTACACAGCATTAGACAATTACATAGCACAGACTGACTCTCCCACCACGAACCTTCCCCTCCGCTCTCAGTGGGGGAAGGGGGTGCACACAAACAGAACATTTCATTAAAAAATAGAGAGGAATCTTTAATTTTTAAGCGCTGCCAAGCCTGCTACCTACGCTTTTTAAAACTTTGTTGTGAAAAGTCACTGGCGTGAGCGAGAAGGAGATAATAAAGAAGTGTGGGCTAGAAACCGTCTCCAGCCCCATTTTGATTGCCAGACGATTGACAAAATAATTTGTACCCGTCGATGCTCATGAAGGGAATTTTTACAATGGATTTGCCAAGCAGATTTTTAATTTTAATCAGTAATGAAAAAATGACAACATGGATCACAACAAGACATCAGTTGCTGAACGGGTTTTGCAGTCCCTGTCAGGCAGCCTCCATCAGGAAGCCGCACCTCCGTTGAGCATCAATCACTCGTTTCAAACTCCTGTACATCTTCAGGATTTAATTAGACATTTAAGTTCTTTATCCGCAATTTGCAAAACTGTCACCTACCAAAAGTGCAAGATGCTAAAAAATATTCCGCTTGAGTCCTGAGGGACTGTTTATCTCCTTCCTGGGAGAGGATTAAAAGTTAATATTTGGACACACACACCCCCACCAAAAAAATTATATATTTTATATACACACACACACACACACACACACACATATATACATTCTCACTCAGCTTCTATGCCTGACCCACAGCTACAGATATTTTCAAAGAGCAAAAAGTAAAAGATCATTGACTGCGCTGAAAACCAACCCCAATCTCTGCTGTGGAAGGACAAGAGGAAGAGAGTGCGTGAGACAGAGGTTTATTCTTTTTGTCAAGAACTTAATTCTAAGACCGTCTTGATCTTGCTGACTTGCTATGGCCTGGAAAGCAGAACTTTAGAGAAATGTTCACGCATATGACCTTGAGCCAACTGGCTTTGCCTCTCCTAGCCTTTATTTCCTATAAACCTAGAAAATAAGTAAATAAGTAATCATCTCTTATTAACGAATTGCAACAATGCATATAAAGTCCGTGCAGAGTACTTCAATACAAGTTGACACCTTAAGAGGTACTGCCTCTCCATCAGCAAGCTGCAGAGAATCAAGAAACGTCCCAACCATCTGAAGACGGAGGTGGATGGACACTGGGAATACCACAGGGACATGAGATCGAGGGACAGGTCAGCATTCAACCCACTGTGGCAGGAACCAAGCTGCTGCCAGCCAGCCCTGCTAGCCAGCCCTGTGACCACCTGTCCCAGAATCGCTGGCCAGCAGCTGTGACCAAAGGCCACCATGATATATAGCGTATTTTGCTGTCTGGGGCTTTCACCTTCCACCTTCAAAAGCCCCTGAAGCTGTGTTTGCTTTGAAATCTTTGGGGCTTGGGGCTTGGGGCTTTTTGTTCTGTTTGGTTTTCTGGTCAAGATTGAAGGGACATATTCTTGGTTTAATTTTTCAGGGATGAGAGAGTGGGTTGGAGGATGAATCTTCCAAGGTTTGCCTGGACTCTTGGCTCAGTTGCGTCACTCCCAAAGCAGAGCAGGAAATAAATAAGGTCTTCTCCTTTAAGAGAACCTTGGCTTACTAAGGCACATTATTGAAATGAGTATAAAAGGTGGATTGTGAAAAAGTCATTACTCACAGATAAGAAATGCACCCCAGGCGAAGCTGAGCACAGACTTATTTTCTAGCTGAAGTTTCTTTCAATTGATCTTCACTCTCCACCCCTAAAATGGTGGGATGGGTATGAAGGGGCTTAGAAAGCTTGTTTTCACCTTTCGTGCAAGTCTCCGGGATGGTGAATGGCCAAACTGCAAGCCTTAAGCCAATTTACTAGTTAACATGGACAACATGGACTTTGCAAATTCACCCCACCAGGATGACCTGTTCTCACCGGGCAAATTCCTGCTGCTGTGCTGCAGGAGACAGACAAACGCTGTCTTCTTATCCCGCTAGCCTTTCTTCATCTTTGCAACCAAATAACCTCCAGGCCTTTCCCAGAAGGATGTAGCCTGTCCTGTCTGTACTGCAGACTCATGGAGCCCAAAATTCCATGATGCAAGAGTCAGCAGGAACTGAGGCTTGGCAATTCTGGGGCTGGGGCTCTGAGGCCAGGGTTTGGGCGCTAAGCCACTGTGTGACACTAGCAAGCCATCGCTCCCCTCCAAGGCTCAGCTCCCCAGCCTGAAAACCAAAGGAGATGGCTGTGATGACCACTAAAATGCCTTCCACCCATTCTATGAAACCATGACCTTGGGTGAAAAAATGTTAATGTAGAGAAAAGCAAAATGAAGTAAACACAGGTTTTAGAATCAGCAGACCTAGGTTCAAATCCCAACCCTGCCACAAGTTTCTGCATGTGTGTGTGTGTGTGTGTGTGTGTGTGTGTGTGTGTGTGTGTGTGTGTATTTGTATATTAACCCTTCTGCACCCACTGCAACCATAGGGTCACCTCCTCCAAGAAGCCCTCCCTGATGCCTCTTTCCCTAGGCTGGGGGATAAAGGAGGCAGGGCCTCTAGGGAGTGCTTGACCCACAAGTCCCTGCCGCCACCTCATTGTCCTGCCAAGGCTCCATCCTGGGCAAGCCTGGTTCCAGTCTGGGGGCACTTTTCACTTCACATTTCTGGGTGAGCCTTTCCTGGCTCTATGGCCTCTATCACTTTCGCCTCTATCCACCTACACCTGTGACTCCCTTTAGAGGACAGGCCTGGGCTACCTGAGCTACACTAGCTGCATTCAGAGAGCCCAAGTGCCCCAAGTTTAACAGCCCTGGTGAGGCCCTGGGGCCATCAGCTCCTTGCCTAAACTCAGGACAAGCTCTGAGGCACAATTTACAATTTAAGCCCCCAGAGCTCCCCCAGGAGATCAGGCTAAGACTGGAAGTGTCCCTGAAATCTCACCCCTATGGCTGAGTCCCCTGACCTCTTCTTCACCCCCTACCTCCACCCCTTACTGGTTTCTTCTGGAAGCGCATCCTAATAAACCACCCAACACAGGACTCCTTGTCTCCAGATTTGTTTGGGGCAACCAAAGCTAAGACATCCTGATTGCTAATGAAGGGTGCGGCTCATAGTAGGTGCTGCTCAATAAGCATTTGTTGAATGAATGAATGAATGAATGAATGAGTGGATGAATGAATGAATGAATGAATATCTCTCTGGCTTAGTAAGTGTCGAGTGGAAAAGTGAATCATTTCATAGAGTTGGAAAGCCAGAAAAGGCCAGGTGAGGTCTTCTAGAAGTCCTCCCTGGAAGACAGGCCTGCGTGAGAGTGGAGATTTGTATCTGTTCTTGCTGCATCCACAGTGCCTGGCTCATTGTGAGCTCTCAGCAAATAGTTACCGATGGGATGAGTGAATGTGGTTTACCCCTCTGCTGCTCCGGCAAGTTCCGCATCCTCCAGCTACACACCTACTCCGTTCCAAATGCAACCCTGGAACCCAGCATCCCCACCTCCCAGTGCTAAACAGAGCCTGGGCATCCTTCCTTCCAGATCAGAGCCTGCCACCTTCAACCGAGACTACAGCAAGAGGAAGACGGACAACAGCTATTCCCATCCCAGCAACAGAGGGTTCATCCTCCCCAGCCTCAAAAGACGCCCTGGGCGGCCTCACCCCAGGTGACCTCCCTTACCCTGTGGGAACAATGGCTAGGCAGAGCCACTCTAGCCTCTGTGGGCTGGGCGGGCGGGTCGGCAGGTTCACACACTTCAGACGTGAGTGTAAGCGCCCTGCATAATAGGGCTTTGTCCTGACTCCTGGGAGCCAGCGTCTGCAGAGCCCTGGCGGCGGAGGGCGGTGGAGGGCGGAGGGCGGTGGAGGGCGGCGGCCCACGTACACAAACGGCGCCTTCCAGCTCTGGGAGGTTTGCTCCAGAGCCTGGAAACATGCGGGGCTTCCCAGGAGGAGAGGCGGTCTCAGGGCCACCTGCCACTGCCCTCCCTGGGCTTGGGGCTAGAGGAGCACAGGGAATGTCAAATAACAGCCTTAGTCCATGACCATTTGCAAAGAGATATGTGACAGGGACCTCAAGGGAGAAGGAGAGAATTACTGTCCACTGAGCGCTTTTTGTATACCAGGTTCTATGTCTATTCCTTACTTCATCCTCCACTCTGGGGGCTGTGCTCACACAACTATTCTACAGATGGGCAGGCTGAGGCTCTGAGCAGTAAAGTAACTTGATCACAGTTGCCAAGACCCCAGTTCTCTGCCTCCAAGGCCTGTGTTCATTCCCCTTCCCAAGACCCTAGGAGCCCCACTCCCAGCCCCCACCTCCCTAAACAACAACCCACCTCTCACCTCTGCCAGAGCAGACACAGTTTGGATCCCAGCAGTACCCCAGCCCAGCCCAGTCCACCCCACTACAGACCAGACCAGGCCAGCCCAGACCAGTCTAGTCCAGACCAGACTAGACCAGCCCAGCCCAGCCCAGACCAGCACAGTCCAGCCCAGACCAGACCAGCCCAGTTCAGCCCCGGCCACCCGAGACCAGACCAGACCAGCTCAGACCCAGCCCAGCTCAGCCCTAGCCCCAGCCCAGCCCCAACCCAACCCAGCCCTGCCCAGCCCAGTCACAGTTTCAGCCCAGACCAGACCAGTCCAGCTCAGACCCAGCCCTGCCCAGCCCAGTCACAGCCTCAGCCCAGACCAGACCAGTCCAGATCAGCTCAGCCCCAACCCAGCCTCAACCCTAGACCAGACCTAGCCCAGCTCAACCCAGTCCAGCTTAATCTAGCCCAGGCCAAACCAGCCCAGCCCCAGCCCAGCCTCAACCCAACCCAGCCCAGCCCAGCCCAGTCCAGCCCCAGCCCAGCCCTAGCCCAGCCCTAGCCCAGCCCAACTCAGTCCAGTCCAGCCCAGTCCGAGCTCACCCCGGCCCAGCCCCAACCCAACTCAGCCCAGCTCAGCCCCAAACCAACCCAGCCGGGCCCTAACCCCAGCCCAGCCCAGCTCAGCTCAGTTCAGCCCAGCCCAGCCCAGCCCAGCCCCAGCCCAGCCCCACCGTTTTACCCTCCTTCAGCCAGCGTCTTGCAGAGCGTGGGAAACTTTCTACGAAACTCTGTTTTCATTGACCATTCACCTGCCAGGTGCCTTATGATAATTCCTTTTCTCCTGAGATGGTGAAGGAAAAGCTTCCCAAATCCAGCCTCTCCAAGGCTCCATCCTCTCTCTTCACCAGCCACCAGCAACGACTCCCAGGGAACAGATGCTCAGTGGCTCTCCCTGCAGGTAGTGCTGATGTCCAAAATGGAAGTGATATTTTATATAAGTCTGGGAACTGAAAATAAAGATCTTTACCAATAGCGGACTGTAGAAGACATAATGTGATTGCCACAGTACAAGGGTGGTGTGGCAACCTGAGTGTTAGAAGCAGAAAGAACTGGGCTCAAGTTACAGCTTTACCACTCTCTAGCTGTGTGACCTAGGGTGAGTTCCTTAATCTCTCTGAGCCTCTGCTATATGATCTTTATTTTGGGCAGAGTATTATGCCCACCTTGTAAGTAATTCTGTTGTGAACATTATATGAGGGAATGTCCCTGACACATGACAAACATTCAGTGAAGGTTTTCTATTAATATTACTTCTGACCACTTTCCTCCTCCTCATGGTTCAAGGCCCCATCTGCCACTTATTGGCTGGGGACTTACACAGATTGTTAAGCTCTCTGAGCCTCAGTTTCTTCATCTACAGAACAAGAGTAAAATCTCCATGCCTTGGAAGAATGCGAGAACTGCCTGGGTGCAGTGGCTCACGCCCGTAATCCCAGCACTTTGGGAGGCTGAGGTGGACAGATCACCTCAGGTCAGGAGTTTGAGACCAGCCTAGCCAACATGGTGAAATTCCATCTCTACTAAAAATACAAAAATTAGCCAGGCATGGTGGCAGGAGCCTGTAATCCCAGCTACTCAGGAGGCTGAGGCAGGAGAATCGCTTGAACAAAGGAGGTGGAGATTACAGTGAGCTGAGATTGCGCCATTGCACTCCAGCCTGGGTAACAAGAGCAAAACTCCATCTCAAAAAAAAAAGAATGTGAGGACTAAACAAGATTGTGTATGCGAATGTTCTTAGCTTGGCTTAGTTTGGAAGCAAACCATACTATCTGCTTCCAATATGTTTGCTGACTTCTTTCATTCAGCAGATCGGCGTGACATTTCCAGCCCCCTAAGATAAAAATAATGACAATAATTAATGGCCCCCACTGACTGTGTGCTGTGTCTGCTCCCAGATGCAGCAATGGCACGTCTCAGGAGATCCTGACTCAGGGTTAAGTAACATCCTTTGGTGGCTTGAAATTGGCCACGGTGGAAGTGTTTACACCAAAGAAATTGGCAAACACTACAAACTACAAACCAGAATTTTTTTCAGGTAGCTGATTGTTACATGCTTGCCAGTACACCATTGCTCATGGTTATCATTTCCTTTCCCCCACAACAACTCGAGATGCCTGTAAGAATCGGAACAGCACAGGCACCTTCCAGTTGGAAAGCACACAGCAGACACACCAGCCTTGGGTCTATGAAGCCCCATTTCACAGATGAGTCAATGCAGGCTGAGAAGGACTAGGCTTCAAGCAGAGCTGGATTCCACTTCTCAACACATTTTTGAGTCCTCCTGCAGAGTGACAGGAGGCAATTAAAATGACAGGGACCACTGAAAGGCCCTAAGAAAATATACACTGACTGCCCCAAGAAGCATGGCAACTCCTAAACTGAGCGAGTCAAGGCTGGTGCCAGCACCCAAAGGACACTACCTCAGATAGCACCCAAAACCCAATTCATTCCACTGAGAACAGCCAAGGGGACAGGCCACGCTTCCAGGGACAGCTTATCTGCAGGAACTATCATCTGTGTGTGCACTCCAGAAATATAGAAACAGCCTTTCCCTTCAGCCAGTGGCTGTCTGCTGGCCACAGGTGGGGAAGTGCCTGCTCGGAGAAAGATGCCAACACCCAAAGCGTCACTCAAGCCCCTGGAAGATACTCAGCTCCTCCTGGCCTCACCTCAGCTCCCCTTGCAGGCTCCCTGACTCTCTCTATGCTCACAGCCAGCACGGATAGGTCAGGCTTCCCTGGGTTGGACGGCCTATGCTCAGAGACACCCTGGTCTCCCTCCCTATCCTTCCCTCAGTGCACGGTTCTTGGCTTTGTATCTGAACGACTCTCCCCCTCATCCTTTTCTTCCTTTTTCTTTTCTTTTTCTCCTTCTCCTCCTGTTGTCTCCTCTATCCTAGTAGCTCATATTTATTGAACACTCAACTCTACAGCAGGCTCTAAGCCGAGTTTTCAAGTACCTTATAACACCTCCTCATCCCAGAACTCTAGGAGGCAGGCATTGCTATTAAGTCCCAGTTCTACAGTCTAAAGAGGTTAAATAACTCAGTTGAGGTCACTTAGCTCATCAACAGAAGAATGACTCCAGGGTCCAAGATCCCTCAATAAAGAACCAACCAATACATATTTGTCAAACGAGTGAATGTGAATGAATTTTTTTAAGCCCAGATCTGATCTTGTTCCTGCCCTGGGCAAAACCTTTCTAGGCTGCCCAGATTTCAGACTCCAATGGCCTTCAGGCTGAAGCCCAAGCCCCACTGTGGGCCTCAGCCTGCCTGCAGCCTCCTCTCCCCCACTGTCCACATGGCACCCATGGCCCAGTCAGGGCACTGTGGCAGCCTTTTAGGTCAACCGTACTTCCTGAACTTGGCACATGGTCAGACAGAGAGTGTCCTCCCTCCACCCACCTCCGCACTCTAGCAAACTCCAGCTCAGTCCTTCCCTCCTGCCTGCATATGGCTTCCCATAAAGGCATCTCGGATCTTCCTGAGCAGATTCAGCCACTACTTCTCTTCTTCCAAGGTACCTCGCTCCCACTCCTTTGCAGCGGTCCATGGACTTCCTGCCTCCCCACTGGGCCTGGGAGTCTTTATGTCATGGGCTGAATTGCGTCCCCAAAAATTCATATGGAAAGTCTTACCCAGCACCTCAGAATGTGACCTTCTTTGGAGACAGAGTCTTTACAGAGGTAATAATTAAAAAGAAGGAATTAAGGTGGGCCCTAATCCAGTATGACTGGTGTCCTTATAAGGAGGAGAAACTTGGGGGCAGGCACACACAGGGAGAAAGCCACATGAGAATGGGGACTGCCATCTACAAGCCACAGAGAGAGGCCTGGAACAGATTCTACCTCACAGCCTCGGAAGGAACCAATCCTGCTGACACCTTGATCTTGGACTTCCAGCCTCCAGACTGTGAGAAATAAATATCTCTTGTTGCAGCCCCAGTTTATGGTACTAGGTCATGGCAGCCCAAGGAACTTACATACCCAGAAACCCAAACTTGCCTGTCACCTTTGTATACACCCCGCTCAGGGCTGCAACTACTGAGCAAACCAAAGGGTGAATAAACCTGGGAATACCACATACTGAGGGCAGACTAATTGCTAATGGATTTTTAAACCAACTCAATCTGACCATTGAGGTGTTTTCCCTCTGCTGGCCAGCAATTTTGGAATAATACACCCTGGCAAAGAAAAGTGGGATGTGAAGCAGGGAGCTTCACTCAATCTAATCCAAGAGCAATTATTGAGCACCTACTATATACCTCAAACAGGCTGCCCGAGGTCCAAAACGTTTCACCACAATAAAAGTCCTTTCAGTATGTGCTGACACGCACACACACACCATTCATATAAACAACTTTCGTTTCAAGTACTTCCTTTCCTACATGTTTCTTAAACTTTTGAGGTGTTTCTTAAACTTTTGAGGTGTTTGTTTGTTTGTTTGAGACCGAGTTTCGCTCTTGTTGCCCAGGCTGGAGTGCAGTGGCGTGATCTTGGTTCACTGCAACCTCTGCCTCCTGGGTTCAAGGGAGTCTCCTGCCTCAGCCTCCCAAGTAGCTGGGACTATAGGAGTGCGCCACCAGGTCCAGCTAATTTTTTGTATTTTTAGTAGAGATGGGGTTTCACCGTGTTGGTCAGGCTGCTCTAGGACTCCTGACCTCAAGTGATCCACCCGCCCCAGCCTCCCAAAATGCTGGGATTACAGGCGTCTGCCACTGCACCTGGCCAACTTTTATTGTGCTAGTTTTCACCTAACCTAACCAAGCTTTGAACTCACTGGGCACACTGAGTCATGTTAAGTTTAAAAGGCCAATGATGTTTCATGACATTCCACAAAGCACATCTCGATTCTTTCTCTTTTTAACTTGACAACCTCAGGAGTTTCCAAACTGCACTCTCAAAAAAAATTTTGGTTCATTTTGGGGAGATAAATAGGAGTTGACATTTCCTCACCAGCTCAAGTTCATTCGCTGTTACACACGGGGGCTGAGCATACAGAGCAAAGGAAACCACCAAGAATAGGAATCACTACACAAGACCAACCTCCCAGGGCCCCCGGTGTGCCAGGGCCTGCACCAGGTACCAAGCAGAGGACAGTGAGTACAGCCAAGCCCTTGTCCTGTATCTGCCTGGACCCTGCCCATGGCTGCACATAGCCTCTAAGTGCCGGGCAGTGAGTGTGGCACAGGGACAATCAGGGCCAAGCGCCTGAGATGAGCTTAGCCACGATGTGCTGCCAGAATCACCAGACCTAACTTCACAGGACAGCATCGGTCAGGAAGTGATCAGGAAGGCTCAGTGTCGGGAAAGCCAGGACTTGTTGGATAGGAAGGCAGGAGATCACAACCTGGGAGAGCAGAGAAGCTGAATTTGTGTATTTCCATACACCCACTGTACTGCAGTCTATGGCGTGCACGTTGTCTGCTTGGACTGTAAACCACTGCATTTGAGAACTCTGCTTGCATCTTGTCCCTACCCAGTGCCTGCACAAGGTATGCACTCAACAAATGTTGGCCAGAGGAAACTATTTATAACCCATGTCACTGCACAGCAGTTAGGATGGGTGTCTGAGTTCGCCCTGAGCTCCCGGGGCTTTTCCTTTCTCAACTCAGCACCCCCCGATGAATGTCCCAATGAACGTACCCTGAAATGGAGCAATTGCCCAAGGCCAGGCAGCTGACCAGGGGAGGTGAGCAGAGAACCCAGTTCTGTCTAACCCCTCTGGACTCTGCCCACTGCACCAGGCTCCATCACTCACGAGACGAGACGATAACAGTAAGGCCTGAGATGCACCACTTCCCACAAACCAGGCACTTGATGTTCGTTATTGTGGTTCATCTCCACCAACCTCTGCCCTTGGAGGGACATGCCATATGACACCCATTTGACAGATGAGGACACCGAGGCACCAAGAGGATGGAGAGCCTATCTGGAGGCATGCAGGTAATAAGCGACCAGGCCAAGACTCCTGCCCGTGACTCTGGCCTGCTCTTCAACCCTCTCAGCAGCACTTCCTCCCTGTGTTGTGAGCTTTGGGGAGCCCACATCCCTATCATTAAGGGAGAGCAGGGACTCACGAGGCTAAGGAAGGCAGCTGCTGGCCAGGAGAACATGGAATGGGAGGTTCCCACAGCAGGGAGGCTGGGAGAGGGCAACGGGGGTGGATGGTGCCTTGTCAAGAAGCCAGATCCACTTTGGGGAAAAGCCACTCAGATGCAGAGACCAGAACCTGTTTGAAGGGCACCAAGGACAAAGGCAGCTTTCATCTGACCTCCAGCTAAGGGCCACAGTTGGAGTTTGAGAAGGAAAAACAAACACCTCCCACTCACACCCATCAAAAGGCGAAGGGAGCCTCCTGCACCCTGGCCTAGCCCAGAGGGAGCAAGCACTGGAGATGAGCCCAAACCCAACTCCTGTCACCTGTGAGCTGTGTGACCCAAAGAAAATTATGTAACCTTTCTGAGCGTCTAATGTCCTCTGCAAAGCATGAAGATGAAAATCCTTTCCAAGGATCATGTGCGTCTTAAAAACATTTTTGAGGCCGGGCGTGGTGGCTCATGCCGGTAATCTGAGCACTTTAGGAGGCCAAGGCAGGAGGATCACTTGAGGTCAGGAGTACAAGCCCAGCCTGGTCAACATGGTGAAACCCTGTCTCTATCAAACAAATACAAAAATCAGCCTGGCGTGGTGACATGCACCTGTAGTCCCAGCTACTTGGGGAGACTGAGGTGGGAGGATTGCTTAAACCTGGGGGCAGGGAGGTGCAATGAGCCGAGATCATGCCACGGTACTCCAGCCTGGGTGACAGAGTGAGAGTCTGTCTCAAAAAAAT
Organism: Rhinopithecus bieti; assembly: GCF_001698545.2. Taxonomy (NCBI): domain Eukaryota; kingdom Metazoa; phylum Chordata; class Mammalia; order Primates; family Cercopithecidae; genus Rhinopithecus; species Rhinopithecus bieti. Next base: position 7,812,501 of record NW_016818964.1, read on the forward strand.
AAAAATAAAATAAAATAAAAACATTTTCTCCCACAGTGCTTGGCACTAGGTAGGAAAAGCAGATCCACTTTTACCACCTTTACTCAGAAAGAGGGCAAGGCCTTCAACAAAGTTCTTTTCCACCCAGGCTCCCAGCAAATGCAGCTGAGCTGAGTTAAGGGGGAGGAGACTGAAACAGGCAACACCAGTCAGGTTTCCCCGGGAAGCCCCACAATGCCCACCTCGGGGCTTGCCTTTGGTCTGAACCAGAAGGGAAAGAAGCCTCATCTCAATCCCATACTACATAGGGAACCCTTTACCTCCCTCGTCTCTGAGAGCCCCCATGACAACTCTCCAAAGACACATTGCTCTCCCCGTTTCACAGATGAGGAAATTGAGGCCCAGATTATGGAAATCACTCAAAGTCACAACCACGGATGCTTCAGGATTCACATCCAATGCAGCAGAAACCCAACACCCAGCCACGCACCCCAGGAACCGTGTCGGACCTGTGCCCAACCTGACTTGCCAGTGCTGGAAATGAGACGCACTCCTCAGCTGGAAACGGGCAAGAGCCGAATCCGGCCCTGCCAGTCAATCAGAGGAACATATGCATTTCAAGGATGGAACAGTTGTATGCTCTTTTTTACCCAAACTTAATATTTTGCATGTTCCTCTCTCAAACACCACAAGCTTTCCTGTGGCCATGTTGCGCAAGTCCCAGAGATATTTTCTGTCTTGTTTTACCCCACACAGCGGCTGTCTTCTGAGAAAGGAAATCGACCAAGGGACAAAATCTTGTAAATATTCCAGCCATTCACTTATCCCGCATAATTACCCTGCAAAGAACAACATTTGGGCCTCAATTCACAGGCAGATAGCTGCATTATGCAATTAGCCAACATGCCATTAGCGGAGTTTGCAATGTGCGTAAGCTGATGGGCACCACAGGCTTCCAGGAGACCCCGTGTACCGGGAAGAGGCCTGGCAAAGTGGAACCTTCCCCAGGGAAGGTGCCTGGAGGAGGGTCATACAGAAAAGTGGAGGTGAGCTCCTAAAATTTTGCAGTTCATCTTCTTCCCTCCAACCAATCCACCTTCACATGGGCCCACCTTCAACATTTCTCCCCTAAGCTATTGTGACAGCCTCCTACCTGGTTTCCCTGCCTCCATCCTTCACCCAGCAGTCAGTGACAGCTTTCTAAAATCCGTGTCCCTTCTCTAATTCAGTATCACCCCACCACCTTCAGGGGACAGCCAAGCACGGCATAGAATTCACGATCTGCAATCCCTCCAGCCTCTTGTTTTGACATACCCAAGTACTCACTCACCTTTCTACAAACACAGGCACGCACACGCACACGTTCACAGATGCTGGGATACCCACCTCTCCCTTTTCCCACTCTCCCATCTGTTGGACAAGTAGCTGCTGACCCTGCAAGTCTCAGATCAAGAATCACATCTTCACAGAGGCTGCTCTTATCCCTCCCTCCACCTCCAGGCTGGAACTCATACCACGTAGGGCTAGAATCCTACGGAAGCTGCTTTCTCTACGGAGAAGATGACTCTGTGTTGCAAAAGAGTATGAGTAACCATTAACAGACTTGTGATTTCCTCCAATTTGTACAAGAAGTCATTTCTTTACCATGGTGTTCCAAGTGGTGGGGTTACCGATTTTTAAACCCATTGCCAAATAGTGCTAATTTCCACTGCCAAAGACAATGTTAAACAAGCACACCTAATTCTTAATGTCATTATCAGTGCTGGAAATTACCATTATTTTCAAGTTTGCTAATTTAGTAGATAAAACATCAGGCATCATTTTAGTTTGCATTTTATACCTAGTGAGGTTGACCGTTTTTTTATGTGGTTGAGGATTGCATCCCACCTTGTTACAATTATCTATTGAAATTATTTACTATTAGAATCTAGTGGTTTTCTTGATAATCTGCAGGAGTCCATTGTGCAAACCAGGGAGGGACACAAAGATTCTCCTCAACATTATTTATAATAGCAATACAGGAGGACTCTTCATAAGGGAATAGTTCAAACATTCAGAGAGCAACACTTCTGTAGAACATTAGGCAGCAATAGAAATGCTAGGGATAAAGACTTCAGACCATGGTAAATGCTTACTGTGTGGAGGGAAGGCAAAAGCAATGTAAGATTGCTTCGATATCCTGATTATAGCTGTGCAAAATGCACTATGTGCTGGGTCCCAGAGAAGCAAGGATGAGCAAGTGTCCCTTCCACTGAAGAGCTCGCAGTCCAGCTCAAGGAGAGAAATATAGCACCAGACTGTTTTGGTGCAATGTGAAAAATGTTTCCATAGAAGGGGATGCAGTAGGTAGTGGGAGCTCAAGGCATAAAGCCATAGGAAGGCTTCTTGCAGGCAATGATGTCCGAGCTGAACCTTGAAGGACTGAGTGATTGGTCCTGCTGATGGAGTTGCCATCTGCTGGACTTGGAGCCCCAAGCAACTGATGTTCAAGTATCGCTGACTGGTCCTCCACCTGCAGGCTGAGCCTCCTACTCTTGGCAACCCATCAATTCAAAACTAAAGCAATGTTATGTGCATGGTCCTATGTGTTCCTCAACAACTCTCTGACGGGGGTATATTACAGCTTATTCCACAGCAGGAGGAAGCAAAGACTAAGGAGGCTAGATCTCTTGTGTTGAGTCATACCAGCTTCAAAAACACAACTGAAAAACTCCAGAGCTCATGCACATAACCCCTGTGCCAATGTTTCTGGAACCTCCTGCACCAGAACCATGTGGAACGACTGATAAAAATCAGGATCCCAAGACCCTCTCTAAAGAGACTGAATTTAAACTTCCGGGGATGTGGCAAAGGCATCTGGATTTTTTTAAGCATGCTTTCTAGATTATCTGTACAGACACTGAAGCTTGAGAACCAATGAAGGGCATGCCACTTACTGACATATTCTCAAGAATGTTTTCACCTGTCTGGTTCAAGCACTCACTTTCCATGGCCCAGCCTCCACGCCTGCTGTCATTGCTTGCTGCTTAGGACAAGGTGCATGTGAGATATTCCTAAGAACCAACCAGGCCCTCAACTGGGGTCCTCCCTCTTCCAGGAATACTTGACCCTCCAGCTGACTGAGCTCATCGTCGTGTTCCGAGCTAGAGTGCAACCTTCCTTCTCATTTTTATTTGACACTGGCAGCAATGAGACATCTCCTCTGCTAACTTAATTATGTCCATCATCACTAAAAGAAATCCACTGAGCTTCATCAAGCCTGGCAAGTTAGGGAGATGCCTGCGTCTCAGACACCGACATCAGCAACAGAAACAGATGCTGGAGGCAGACAGAGGAGGGGAGGTGGAGGCTGTCAGAGGTCAAAGGCTCCAGGACTTGACATCATCAGCCAGGGTTGCAGAAAAAACCTGGAGTCAGGAAAACCCAGGCCTATGTCCTGTCTGCCTTTTGCAAGCCGTGTGACCTTGTCCTTGCCCTTCACCTCTCTGCCTCTTGGTTTCCTTATCTGTTAAATGGGCATAGTAACAATGGCTCACAGGATTATTGTGAGGGTCATTTGAGCAGATGTGTAAGGCATGAACTAGAAATATACGCTGATTCTAACTGAGCCACTTAATGGCAAGGATGGGACTTATTTTGCACTGAAGAGTAGGTTTTTTTGTGGGAATGGGAAAACTGCAAAGCTTTTTTTTAAGGTTATTTGCAAATATAAATGTACTTTCTTTAAAGGTCTATTAAAAAGTGGTAAAATACTAAGAGAAAGGAGGTGACAGGGCATTTCCTGACCAAGCTGAGCTACTTGGGGCAGCCTGCAGGTGGGGACTGTCTGGCTCCTTCCTCTCCCTGCACTCGCCCTTGCAGGCCTCACCCTGCCCACACCTCCTGGCACTTTATCTCATACTTAAACACCCACCACATGAGGCCTCCCCTTGACCACCTGCACGCTTTTCCTGCTGGCTGTTGGTCTTCCCATGAAGAGCCATGTCCTCACTTGGGACCCCCTCCAGGCCCTGCTCAAAGCCCTCTTTCATCGGCCTGGCCCTCCCAGATGACCCACAGAAGAGCATCCTTGCACCCGCAATCTTCCCCTTGCACGGATCACCATCCCTCACCATCTGACCAGCACCATCCCTCACCATCAGACCAGCACCGTCCCTCACCATCTGACCAGCACCGTCCCTCACCATCTGACCAGCACCATCCCTTACCATCTGACCAGCACACCATCCCTCACCATCTGACCAGCACCGTCCCTCACCATCTGACCGGCACTGTCCCTCACCATCTGACCGGCACCGTCCCTCACCATCTGACCGGCACTATCCCTCACCATCTGACCAGTTTACTCAGCTGTGCTCAGCTGCTGCTCCCAAGTACCCAGACTGCCTACTTGTTCACATCTCAGCACCTGGAAAGCTTCCTGGTCACTCAATAAATAATCAATACCATCTAATTAATGACTCAGGTATGTGGGCTCTATGCCAGTTAATTCATACATCCAACCAGAGAGATGGGGGCTATTGCTCCCATTTTATAGATAATGGAAATGAAGCTCGGAGGAAATGAGCGACTGGCCAGGGTCCCACAGCCAGTAAGGGTGTGAGTAATAGGAATTCAAATACAGGTCCATCTGAATCCCATCCACAAACCCAGCACTTTGCCTCAAGGCTCCAAAGGGCAAGTACGTAACAAAGGGGCTAAGTGGCTGAGAACGTACTGGACTAATCAGAAAACCCGTGCGACACACTGCACAGCCACATGATAGGCCCATCCAGATCCAAACCACGGCTCATGAACCCCTGACTCTCCGGCCTCACCACCCACAGCAGCAGCCCCTTTCCCAGGGCTGTAGGCTGTGAGAAACCTAGAGTACCCCACAGTCCCCAGGGAAGCGCTCAGTGAAACCATCTGGGCCCACTTGTCATGGGAGCAGAAGAAAAGGCCTCTCTGCAAGGGTTCCAGGAAACTCACTGCTCCCCACCCAGGGTTCAGGGAAGGCAGGAGGGGAGCAAACCTTTGCTGATGATATTCTCGGCCCGGGCTCACACTGGCCCTTCCCCACCATCCCTCTTCTCACCCTCAGGACAGCTGTGCATGACAGAGGCCATCAGGGCCGTGCAGACTGGGCCTGTGATACCTCTGGGGAAACGGTTCACGTATACCATGTGATGAGAGGCTTTACTTACAGTTGTGCAACCTGGTAACCCAGGGCATCATCCCATTTTAGAGAAATGAAAACAGAGGCTCAGAGATAGGACCTGACTTATGTAAGACTCCCCAGTTAATGAAAAGCCAAGCTGGGATCCAAACTCATTATCTGATCCCAAAATCCACACTCAGCCCATCCACCACAGTACCTACACTCTCGAGCTCATGCATGTTAATTCATTTCGTCTTTGCTATGATCCAGGAAGAGAGGTATTAGAAATTAGCAAACTCCTTAATTGGCCCAAATCAAAGGGCTGTGATAAGGGATCACCTCCTATGTGATTTCAATCTAAAAAATCCACAGTGTTCCATTATAAACATGATCATCTTAAATAAGAGGTAAGTCTTGCTGCAGGAAAGTCACTGTTAATCACCACACAAACCAGCAACAGCCCACCAGACACACCAGGAAAAGAAAAAGGAAAATACCTGAAGTGTCCCCCTACTTTTACCCTCTCTTCAATCAGTCCTGATGGACAGAACCCACCAAAACATGGTCAGCTTCTCTCACAGCTGGGAAATAGTAGAATCAGAATCAAAATCCAAACTACTCTAACTCCAAAATTCAAACATTTTCCCCTATACTTCACTGCTTGTTAACATTATTTCATTCATTCTTACAGCAACCCAAACACCAATTATTATCATTACGGTGGCAGACTATATTTTCCAGAAAGAGCCACACCCCATCCCAGAGCCTTACCATGTCCCCAGCAAGAGCGGCAGCCTGTATGTCCTCTCCTTGAGCCTGGATGGGCCTCATTGAGTGTGTTTAACAATAGATGACCCAGTGACCATGCTGTGAAGAAGCCCAGGGCACACGAGGAGGCTGCGAGTAGATGTCCCTGCTGACAATCCCTTCTGAAATCTCAGCCAACAGCCAGCAGCCAGCACCAGATACATGAGTGTGGAAGCTCCAGGTGACTCCAGTCCAGCCACCATCTGACTGCAACCCCATGAGAGGTCCTGCCTAAGAACTGCCCAGCTGAGCCCAGAACCAGGAGAGATTATAATAATAAATGAGTATTGATGGTTTATACTACCAAGTATGAGGTGGCTTGCTACACAGCAATACAAAACCAGAGGCTCACCTTTAAAATGAGTAGCTGTGGCTCAAGGTTATGAAGTGACCTGTCCAAAGGTGAAAGGCAAAAAGCCAAATCTCCAGGCTAACCATGTCTGACACTGGGATGCTCTCCAGGAGCAGGAGGAAGGATGGGGAGGCCATTACTTTGCCACTTCATTCATTGCATGTGTTCCCTTTGGCTTATTAAACCACGAGGCCTTCTTTTACTCAGGAAAATAAAGGAAGGATGTTTGCTGGTGTCGTTTCTGCGTGGGGAGATGAATATAATATAATTCTGGTCTGTAATGACTATTCACATAAAAATCATGTTTTCTTTACAGAGAGCCTCTCTCCCTTTTTCTCTCCCTCAAATCAATCCAAACTGCAAGAACTATGAAAAGTACAGCCTTCAAGATGATCTTCAATCTGTCAGATTTGCAGTCCTTCATTATAAGCGTAATCATCATAAATGAAAGATAAGGCTTGGTACAGCACCGTTCATCATGGAAAGATGCTAACTCGCCAGCCCGTCTGTCTGTGAGAACTGCTGTTCCGTGTGGGTGAAGTGGGGGAAACAAAACCTGGAGGAGGTGGTTAAATGCCCCCATCAGCCAGGGGACGTTCGGAGGTGGAGCCCACCAGCACCGGCATGGCAGCCCAGGCTGAGCGAATTCCTTCCCACGCACTTTCTGGTTCCTTCTCAAACTTCTCCAAGGCAACAGATTTTCACTTTCTTTTAAGATTTCTTTTTTGCTCAGAGAAAGAAAGAAGTTACGGCACACCGAGTTCTTACACTCCAGGCATTGTGGGGCCACGCCGTAGACAGTGTCTCAAATGCTTTATAGCTACCCTGGGAGGTGGGCATTATTTCGGGTAGCAGGAGTGGGGCTGCAGCGTCTAGACAGACATGAGTTTGAATTCCCTGATACTCAGTAGCTGTGCAAACTGATGCTCAATAAATGAATGCTTGATAGAGAGAAAATAAAATATAAGGCTTGCTCTCATTTTCATCCCATCCTCTTCCCTCTCACCACCACACATCCCCATCTACAAATGCATAGAAAAGGTTTAATCCTGCATAAAGACTAGGTTCACCATTCCCAAGGTGGAGCCCAGGCAGGTTGCTGCCTTCTAAGCTTATGAATCTCACCCCAATGGCAGACTTACTATCATCTGTAAGTAGAACATAACCAAGCCTCTTCCCCAGACCTGGGGGAGCTGAAGGAAGAGTCCGACCCCGAGGGGAGAGTGAGATGCACAGATCGCACCATCCTGAGAAAACTAGGGGACCCAGGGACAGTGGAGGGGCTGGGGGTACTGTCACAGCAGACTAAAGGCCTCTAAAAGAGTTGGATGTGATGAGAAGTCATAGAAAATTCTAGTAGGTGACCAGTAGTAGCCAGAATGCCGTGCACTTCCTGTCATCCAGACAGCTCTGGAGAGAACAAGGGGACCCAATGGTGCTAACCCTGCTCTCACCAAGAGCACCAGCTACTTATGGGACAGGCTGTGAATACCCACGGGCTCATCAGTCCCTTCTAACGGCATTACTAACTGCAGGCCTACCTTGGAGATACTGCACTCATGGTTCTAGACCACCACAATAAAATGAATATCAGAATAAAGTGAGTCACACACATTTTTTTGGTTTCCCAGTGTGTATAAAAGTTATGTTTATACCATACTGTATTTTTAGTCCATTTTCACACTGCTGATAAACACATACCCGAGACTGGGTAATTTATTTTTTTAAAACAAAAACAAGTTTAATGGACTCACAGTTCCATGTGGCTGGGGAGGCCTCACAATTATGGCAGAAGGCAAAAGTCATGGCTTACACAGTGGCAGAGAGAGAAAGAACCAAGCAAAAGGGGGTTTCCCCTTATAAAACCATCAGATCTTCTGAGATTTATTCACTACCATGAGAACATATGGGGAAATCACCCCATGATTCAATTATCTCCCACCAGGTCCCTTCCCCAACACATGGGAATTATGAGAATTATAATTCAAGAAGAGATTTGGGTGGGGACACAACCAAACCGTATCAACTGTAGTCTATTAAGTGTGTAGTAGCAGTCTCTCTGAAAAACAATATACATACCTTAATTTAAAAATACGTTATCGCTAAAAAATGCTACCAATCATCTGAACCTTCAACAAGTCCTAATCTTTTTGCTGTTGGAGGGCCTTGCCTCAGTGTTGATGGTGGCTAACTCATCAAGGTAGTGGTTGTTGAAGATTGGGGGTGGCTGTGGCAATTTCTTAAAATAAGACAATGATGATATTTTCCACATCGATGGACTCTTCCTTCCCAGAAAGATTTCTCTCCAGCATGCAAGCTGTTTGATAGCATTTTACCTACCACAGAACTTCTTTCAAAATTGGAGTCAACTCTGCCACTTTTTCAACTACACTTACGAAATATTCTAAATCCTTTGTTGTCATTTCAACAATGTTCACAACATCTTCACCAGGAGTAGATTCCTTCTCAAGAAATTTTCTTTACTCATCCATAAGAAGCAACTCCTCATCCATTCAAGTTTGATCATGAGATTGCAGTAATTCAGGCTCCACTTCTAATTCTAGTTCTCTGCTACTTTCACCACATCTGCAGTTACTTCCTCCACCAAAGTCTTGAAATGCTCAAAGTAATCCCCGAGGGTTGGAATCAACTTTTGTTCCAAATTCCAGTTAATGTTGATGACCTCCTCCTATGAGTCATGCGTGTTCTGCATGGTGAATTCTTTCCAGAAAGTTTTCAATTGCTTTGCCCAGATCCATCAAAGAAATCACTATCTATGGTAGCTTTAGCCCTATGAAATGTACTTCTTAAATAATAAGATCTGAAAGTTGAAATTACTCCTTGATCCTTGGGCTGCAGAATGGATGCTGTGTTAGCAGGCATGAAAGCAACATTCATCTCCAGGTATATCTCCATCAGAGTTCTTGGGTGACCAGGTGCATTGTCAATGAGCAGTCATGTATTGAAAGGAATCTTTTTTTCTGAACATCAGGTCTCAACAGCAGGCTTAAAATATTCACTAAACCATGCTGTAAGTGATGTGCTATCATCCGGGCTTTGTTGTCCCATTTATAGAGCACAGGCAGCATAGATTTATCACCATTTTTAAGGCCCTAGGCTTTTCAGAATGGTAAACCAGCATCGGCTTCAACTTAAAGTCACCCAGCTGCATTAGCAGTTAATAAGAGAGTCAGCCTGTCCTTTAAAGCTTTGAAGCCAGGCATTGACTTCTCCTCTCTAACTATGAAAGTCCTAGAGAGCATCTTCTTATCTAATATACAGCTGCTTCACCTACATTGAAAATATGTTGTTAGTGTTACCACCTTCATCAATTATCCACCTAAATTATCTTCTGGATAACTTGCTGCAGCTTTGACATCAACACTTGCTGCTTCACTTTGCACTTTTATGTTATGGAGGCAGCTTATTTCTTTAAACCTCATGAAATAACCTCCACTAGCTTCAAATGTTCTTCTGCAGCCTCCTCACTTCTCTCAGCCTTCATAGAATTGAAGAAAGTTAGGGTTTTGCTCTGGATCATGCTTTGACTTGGAGGAATGTTATGGCTGGTCTTATCTATTCAAACCACTAATACTTTCTCCATATCAGCAATAAGGCTGTTTTCACTTTCTTATTATTCATGAGTACATGGGAGCAGCACTTTTAATTTCTTTCAAGAATTTTTCCTTTACATTTACAACTTGGCCAATTAGTGCAAGAGGCCTAGCTTTCAACCTGTCTCAGCTTTAGACATCCTTTCTTCACTAAGCTTAATCATTTCTAGCTTTTGATTTAAAACGATAGACATGTGATCCTTCCTTTCACTTGAACACTTAGAGGCTCTTGTACGGGGTATTAACTGGCCTAATTTCAATGTTGTTGTGTCTCAGGGAATAAAGAGGCCTGAGGAGAGAAAGAGATAGATGGAGGAACGGCTGGTCAATGGATCAGCCAGAGCACACCATCTAATTTGGACACACTTCTTGGTGCCCCAAAACGGTTACAAGAGTAATATTAAGATCACTGATCACAGATCACCATTACAAATATAATAATAATGAAAAAGTGTGAAATATTGTGAGAATTACTAAAATGTGACACAGAAACACAAAGTAAGCACATGCTGTTGGAAAAATGGTGCCAATAGACTTGTTTAGCGGGGGTTGCCATAAACCTTCAATCTGAAGAAAAGAAATGAAAACCGTGAAGCGCAATAAAGCAAAGTGCAAAAGAACGAGGCATGCCTATACTAAATACCAGTGATGCATTTTCACTCACACATCACATCTGCACCTTAATTCAAACAACTGTCCTAAAACAAAGTTGCATTGCAGTGTTTATAACGCAGGGCCCCCAAGCTCCAATTAATTTATAGGAGAATGGTTATTACTAGGGACCACTTGCCTGGAGGGTCCAAGCCCCAAGGGAAAGTGAGATGCACAGATCTCAACATCCTGAGAAAACTGTGAGGCTCAGGGACAGTGTCAAAGTCGCTTTTTTCCAGGACCCTGATAAGGCAAACACCTATTATATATCACCACAGTCCCAGGGCAAATGCACTCAATAAGTCCTTTCCAAAAGAATGAATGAATAAATGGATGAGCCAAATGTTCCATTAGACACTACTGTATAGTTCGTATCATTTAATAAAGTGATGCTGCTCAGTACACTCACTGAGCCTCAGTTTCCCAATTTGTAAAAGAAAGACAATATGACCAACCTTATAGTGTTGTAAGGTTAAGTGATATATGTCCAAGGTCTGTCCACCTATAACCATCAATATATGTTCAATCAGGTTCAGCAAATACTGAATCACCTTTAGTGTTGTTGTTAGCTACCATTTATTTAGCATCTACTAAGTGGTAGCAGCTTCCTAGGCTTCCTAATGCTTATAATAGTTCTTCAAAGTAGAAAATATGATCACCTTTATCATGCAGTATTTATGAGAGCTAAAGAAGTAAAAAAGTTAATACAGAATAATACAATAACTTCCACTCCTAGAAAATGGCAGATCAAGTGCGCAAAGGCACTGTCGCAAATCAAAACAAGACTGTCCTCAACAACATGGGCTTTTTGACACATAAATGGGCTTTCAAGGTACGTGGAAGTCTTCAAACCGGCCAGTCTTCCTCAAAATGTGAGCTAAATCTAAAGTTGGTAATATAGTTTGGCTGTGTCCCCACCCAAATCTCATATTGAATTGTTCCCATAATCCCCACATGTAGTGGGAGGGACCTGTGGGAGATAATTGAATCATGGGGCGGTTACCCCATACTGCTGTTCTTGTGGTAATGAGTGAATTCTCATGAGATCTGATGGTTTTATAAGGGGTTTCCCCTTTTGCTTGGCACTTCCGCCCACTGCCATGTAAGATGTGCCTTTCCTCTTCCTTCACCTTCCACCATGATTGTGAGGCCTCCCCAACCATATGGAACTGTGAGTTTATTAAACCTCTTTTCTTTATAAATTACCCAGCCTCAGGCATGTCTCTATTAGCAACATGAGAACAGACTAATACAGTTGGGATAAGCTGGCAGTGTATGAAATGAAGAAGTTTGCTGGCCTTGAGGATGAGCACCAATTACCACTGCAATTAGGATCCTGAGCCTGGGACAAAGAGCAAGGTGGAGGAGTTGAGCCTGGCAGTCCTTGCAGATATGAGATGCTCAAAGGTGATGGATATGTCTTCAGGTCTTCAGTGCACCTGACTCACAGCAGAACTAGACAGAAATCTCTGGAGGAAAGCATCCCTCATTTAGGCCCTCAGGAGTAAAAAATCCGAAAATAAGATTAAAAAATAAGCAGTGAGCTCACAATAAAAAGTCACAGAAAGAGAAGATGGCAAGTATCTGTGAGTGGCAGTCAATAAATGTAACAAATAATAGATTCAACACCTCAGGATTGCAGATATTAAATAATCCAATGCATACTATATCAATGTATGAAATGTAAAAAGAAGGTAAGAAATGCATAAAGAAAATAACATTGGAATCACAGAGATAAAAAGTAAACAAGAGACCATCAGGAATGACCAAATAGGTTTGAAAAATAACCAAATGGAACTTCTAAAACTGAAAATTTTAACTGGTTTTTTAAAAATTCAATGGATGCTTGACAAGTTGATTACACACAACTAATAATAAAATATGTGAACCCCAGGATAAGAGTCTAATCAAATTACCCAAACTACAGTATCAAGAGATAAGGAAACAAAATATAAAGGTAATGAAAGACATACAGAGAATAGAATAAGAAGCTCTGACATATATCTAGTCAGAGTCCTAGAAGGAGAGTGAGATATATAAGAATAGAGGTAATATTTCAAGAGATATTAGCTGAAAACTTTCTAGAACAAAGAGAAGACACATATCCAAGATTCAGAAATTACACAATATACTCCAAGTAAGAGTAAATGTTTCAGGTCCTTTCAGATGCCTATAGTGAATCTTTAAAACACCACAGGCAAAAACAAGATTTTTTTAAAGCCGCCAGACAGAAAGTAGAGACAATCTTGAAAGGAATAATCAGAAGACTGAAAACAAACTTTTCACCTCCGTAATGACAGCCAGAAGAAATGTGATGGTGCCTTCAGAGTGTGGAGATGCCAACCCAGAAGTGTGTACTTCACAAAACTGTGTACCCAATAAAAGCAAAAGTAAAACGAAAATATTCAGATACGTGTGGTTGGGAGTAAACCACCACACCTCCCCTAAGGAAGGAAAGAAAATAATCACAAAAAGGTCCTTGTGACAAGCAAGAAGAAACGGTGAGCAAATAAGCTGATAAACACGCGTGAACATTAACAAAACAATGTGTGTATAAGGTAATAATAAAGTCTAATTTATAAAGCCATAGAAAAGTCATAGAATTAAAATATTACACAACAATAACTTGTAAGTTGGAAGGGTGGTAACTTGATTTGGGATATTCTAACGTCCTTTTATTAATCAAAGGGGATTAAGATATTGCTTAGTATGTCATTAAATTAAATATGCATGATAATGTGTCCAGGACAATCAGGAAAACAAAAGGGCAAATTTCAAAGCAGTAGAGGAGAATAAAAATGGAATAAAAATATGTAAATGAGTAATTTTAAAACAACCTTTCATCAATGCTTCCACTCAGGCAATAAAGAAGAAAAGAGGATATTTAAAAAGCGAAAAAAGAAAAATAACAAACTAAGGTAATAGAAACAATAAGAAATCAATAATGTAAATAAATGTAAGTGAACTAAATTAACCAATCCAAGACAAGATAATCCAGAATATTTTTTAAATTACAAGAAACACCCAGCTACATTTACTACCTAGTTTTTGTTGTTGTTGTTGTTGTTTTTTGAGATGGAGTCTCGCTCTGTCACCCAGGCTGGAGTGCAGTGGCCGGATCGCAGCTCACTGCAAGCTCCGCCTCCTGGGTTTACACCATTCTCCTGCCTCAGCCCCCCGAGTAGCTGGGACTACAGGCGCCCGCCACCTCGCCCGGCTAGTTTTTTGTATTTTTTTAGTAGAGACGGGGTTTCACCATGTTAGCCAGGATGGTCTCGATCTCCTGACCTCGTGATCCACCCGTCTCGGCCTCCCAAAGTGCTGGGATTACAGGCTTGAGCCACCGTGCCCGGCCTACTACCTAGTTTAAGAAGTAAAATATTATCAGCAAAATTGAATCATCTATCTACCACTTCCTGATCACAAACCCATCCCCTTCGACCTGAGGGAAAAAAATAAAACTGTATTCAGTTCAGTGTCTATTATAACTAGGCAGACCCACATTGCTACAAATGTAAATACTACTACTACACACACACACACACACTTTTTTTTTGTACATCACATTTTTGCTCAAAATTACATTCAAAAGATTTGTCCGTTGTGATACATGTAACTTTAGTTCACCAATTTTCACTGCTGTATTATTTTTATAAGAATAAAAAACAATGCCACATAAATAATAATGCCACAATTGATTTATCCATTCTCCTGTTGGTTGGCATCGCTATTTTAGAAACTACTGCTATAAACGTTCTTATTTATAACTCCTTGTTTACATTTGCAAAAGTTTCTCTCTAAGGTAAATATTTGGGGTGTAGAATTTCTAGTTTATGGAACACAAATATCTTCAATTTTCCCAGATAAGGCCAAATCAAAAGTAGCTGTACCAGATGGCCACATTTCTTCCAATGCCAGACTAGGTAATTGGGACCAATTTCCCCACTTTAAAACCTAGAAAATCTGAATAATTTTTTTAATTTAAAAATAAAAATTAAATGCCTGAAGGCATTGGAGAGTTATCAAGACAGTGAAGAATTACAGGGCCAAAATCCAGGAAAAGAAGAAAACTCAATGAGATAAACACACCATGAGGTTTTGAAAAATTTATAACACTACAAGTGTTATAAATTTAAATATAAAATTAAAGTTCAGGGACCATCAGTTGGTGGACTTACTAAACCACCAACACCAAAAGTGGTGTCCACTTTTTCTATTATCCTCTTTTCTCCTTTTCTTTGTTTCTGCCTTTCACAGGGAGACTGATTGAGTTCTGGTTTTTAAATGACACTAAAGGTATATACTCTAGGAGTAAAGGCAAACCAGAAATATGCTGTCCTTCAAAGGGATTAAAGTCCTATTTGAAACATCGCCATCCCTAATTGACTTAAGGAGATCAAGCATTGCTAGCGCCCTGCCAGAACCAAACACTAGACTTCCCTAGAGAGGGATATAATATGATCATCCTAGTTCTCAATTTAAATCTACAATTTTTCCAATATTCAGTCAAAACCACACACATGAGAAGGCAAAATAACATAGCTGACAACAAAGAGAAACAATAGGGAAACTTTCCATAAGTCTTCCAGTTACGGGAGGTATCATATCCAGACTTCAAAAATAGCTAGCTTCATATGTTCAAGGAAATAAAAGATTGAGAATTACATAGAGAACCAGAAACTGTAGAGATAATTCAAACATAAAGTCTAGGACTAAAAAATAGAATAGCTGAAATTAAAAATTTAGTAAATAGGTTTAATAACAAATAAGATATAGCTGAAGAAATAATCAGTAAGCTAAAAGATATGCTAGAAGAAAAGGTCTAGAATGGTTCATGGAGAGACAGGAAGACAGGAAAAAGACAAGAGAAAATGTAAGAAGTATATAAGATACATAAAATTGGAGTCCCAGAAAAACAGGAAAAAGAGTAAGGCAGAAGCAATATTTAAAGAAACAATGGCTGCGTCTGGGCATGGTGGCTCACACCTGCAATCCCAGTACTTTGGGAGGCCGAGGTGGGCGGATCATGAGGTTAGGAGTTTGAGACCAGCCTGATCAACATGGTGAAACCCTGTCTCCACTAAAAATACAAAAATTAGCCGGGTGTGGTGACACACCCCTATAATCCCAGCTACTCAGGAGGCTGAGGCAGGAGAATTGCTTGAACCTGGGAGGCAGAGGTTACAGTGAGCTGAGATCACGCCATTGCACTCCAACCTGGGTGACAGAGTGAGACTCCGTTTCAAAAAAATGAAAAAAAAAGAAACAATGGCTGACATTTTTCAAAAAGTGGGAAGTTTTATTTAGAAAGATTCAAGAAGCACTATCAATCCCCAACCAAAATAAATACAAAGAGAACCACACCTTGGCACATTTTACCCAAACTATTGAAAATCAAAAACAAAGAGAAAATCTTAAAATCAGAGAGAAACAAATACACATTGCCTTCAAAGGAGCAAGAATAATACTGGCATCTGACTTCTCAATAGAAACAAAACCAGAAGATAATCAAATGCTACCTACAAAGTATTGGAAAGAAAATTTGCCAAGAATTCACAGGAAAAATATCTTTCAACAATAAAGGTGAAATAAAGGCATTTTTAGTCTGGGAGAAATACACTTTCAAACTGAGAAAATTCACACTGGCAAACCCACTAATACTGAAGGAAATACTGATAGATATTCTTCAGACAGGAGCTTAGAAATACAGGAAGACATGAAAAATGGCAGCAAGGTGAATGTGTAGGTATATGTAAATGAGCCTTAATATACAAAACATAATGACTTGTGGGATATGAATAATATGGGGAAATAAAATGCTTAGAAACTATAACATATAAACAGAAAAGGAAGTAAATGATGTTAGAGTACTCTTTTTTTTGTTTTGTTTTTCGAGACCCAGTCTCACTCTGTCGCCCAGGCTGGAGTGCGGTGGCGCGATCTCGGCTCACTGCAAGCTCCTCCTCCCGGGTTCACGCCATTCTCCTGCCGCAGCCTCCTGAGAAGCTGGGACTACAGGCGCCGCCACCACGCCCGGCTAATTTTTTGTATTTTTAGTAGAGACGGGGTTTCACCATGTTAGCCAAGATGGTCTCGATCTCCTGACCTCGTGATCCGCCCACCTCGGCCTCCCAACGTGCTGGGATTACAGGCGTGAGCCACTGTGCCCACTCGACGTTAAAGTACTCTAAGACTTTTGCATTGTCTGAGAAGTGGAAAAAGTACTGTTAAAAAAAAAAAAAAGATCAAAGATACCTGTTATCATCTCTGGGGCAGCAGTTTTCAAAATGTGGCTCATAGACCCCTGGGAGTCCCCAAGGGCAAAACTATTTTCATAGTACTAAGGCTTATTTACCTCTTTTAACTTTGTTGATATTTGCACTGATGGTGCAAAAGCCACAGTGGATAACACTGCTGGCAGCTTGCATAAAGCATGACAGTGGTAAGAAATTGTACTACTAGTCTTTGTAGTCTTTACTGCCATGTAATTGCAGAAAAAAAGAAAAAAAAAGAAAGGGCAATTGACTACTCTTGCTGGAACAGTGAAAAAGTATTAATTATTATTAAATTACAAACTTGGACTACACATTTTAAAATATGCTATGTGATGAAATAGAACATAGGCATGAAGCACAGCTGCTTTATCCTGAAATCAAATGGTGATCTCAAGAAAAGCACTTGTGTAGTTAAGTTGCGGGGTGCACTGCCACTTTTTCATCCAAGACCATTTCTACTTGCAAGCATAACTGACAGGGAAACTATGGTTATTCCAAATTGAATATTTGATAGACATCTTCTCAAAATTTAAGGTAGTAAACATGTCACTTTCAGGAAAATAATGTACAGTGTATGTTATAAATGATACATAATTGAAGCTTTCAAATAATAATTACAATTTTATAAAACTTACCTTGGCCATCCTGAGCTTGATAGATTCCCACTATTTAAAGAATTTTGTAGTAAAATTAATGATGACATAAACAAATGTAATTTTCAAATATTACATAATCAAATGTGTCAACATTTGGAAGACCTGA
Source organism: Rhinopithecus bieti (assembly GCF_001698545.2). Lineage (NCBI taxonomy): Eukaryota > Metazoa > Chordata > Mammalia > Primates > Cercopithecidae > Rhinopithecus > Rhinopithecus bieti. The sequence continues at coordinate 7,830,081 of NW_016818964.1, forward strand.
ATAACTCAGTGAAGCAATATTTTCCAAATGACCAGTGAATACTGATACAGAGTTACACATGAGTGAAAACCTATTCAAATTGTGAGGGAGACCAATAGACTTTTATGAAAATTTCATTGATCCGGCTTCAAATTCCACTTTGCTACTAACTTTTAAGAAATTACCACTTGTGAATGTTTTGTATATGACTAAAGAAGATAACCTCAGTATTCTGAAAAAACCATTAAATAGTCCCCTTGTTTCCAACTACGTATCTGAATGAGGGCACATTTTCTTCGTATATTTCAACCAAAACAACATATCACAACAAATTGAATGCAGAAGCAGGTATGAGGACATAGTTGTCTTCTTTCTACTAAGCTATCCATTAAAGAAACAGAGCAAAATGGAAAATAATGTCATCTTCTCAGTGTTTTTTGTTTTAGAAAAGGTAGTTATTTTCACAAAATAAGTTATGTCTAATAACCAGTACTTATTATTATTACTTTAAAGTGAATTAATGAATACTTTAAATTTTCTTGGTTTTAACTTCTTTTACAATAAGATATTGATAATGTAATCCAGAAAATAAAATCATTTTGTCTAACAATTTTAAGAATATAAAGAGGTTCAGAGACCAAATAGTTTGAGAACCAGAGTTCTAGGATAATCATTAAAAGAAGAGCAAAAGAACATATAAATACTAAGTTAAGAGAAGAGAAAAAAAGAATAATTAAAAAAAGAATGAATCCAAAAGAGGGCAAGAAAGGAGAAAAAAAACGTAGGTTGGACGGAAGAAATAGACTATATTGGTCGTTACATTAAGTGCAAATGCACAAAGACTGTCAGATAAGATTTAAGATTTAAGAAAAACATGCTGCTCACATGATACACAATTCAAATATAAGGATACAGAAAGATTAGAAGCAAAAGGATGGAAAGATATCTTAATGTAAACACTAACCAAGAGAAGCTGGTATAACTCATTAATATAAGACAATGTAGACTTCAAGGAAGAAAATGTGACTAGATATAAAGACAGGTATTTTCTAAAATACAAAGTCTAATTTTCCAGAAAGAGATAATAGTTCTAAATGTGCATGTACCTAATAACATAGCCTCAAAATATATAAAGCAAAAATTAACAGAACTAAAGGGAGAAACAGATAAAATCATCACCACAATGGCAAATTTTAACACATATCTTTCTAATTGATAGCACAAACAGACCAAAAACATTAGCAAGGATATGGAAGTTATTAAGAATTAAGTTATTAAGAATAAAATTAAGAATTTGAGGGAATTGAGAAATACACTGCTATGAAATACACTGGGTCAAACAAAAAGAATGCAATGGAAATTAGAAAATATTTTAACTAAATCATAATTTTTTTTTTTTTTTTTTTTTTTTTTTTTTTTTTTTTTTTTTTTTTTTTTTTTTTTTTTTTTTTTTTTTTTTTTTTTTTTTTTTTTTTTTTTTTTTTTTTTTTTTTTTTTTTTTTTTTTTTTTTTTTTTTTTTTTTTTTTTTTTTTTTGAGACGGAGTCTTGGCCTCTGCCACCGCAGGCTGGGAGTGCAGTGGCCAGATCTAAGCTCATGCAAGTCCGCCTCCGGTGTTACACCATTCTCCTGCCTCAGCCTCCCGATTAACTGGGACTACAGGCACCGCCCTGTCACCGCGGCTAGTTTTTGTATTTTCAAGTAGAGAACAGGGTTTCACTGTATTAGCCAGGATGGTCTTGATCCTCCTGACCGCGTGATACCCCCGTCGCGCCCCTCCCAAAGTGCTGGGATTACAGGCTTGAGCCACCACGCCCGGCCAACTAAATCATAACTACATGATTTGATAATTCGTGGTTGCACAAAAGCCATATTTGGGGGAAACTGATATGGACTTAAATGTATATATTATAAAAGAAGTAAAGTTGAAAGACCATGACGCAAACTTCCATCTGAAGAATCTGGAAAAGGAAATAGCAAATTAAACCTAAAGAACATGGTAGAAGGAGTGGCTGCTGGAGAGTCTGGGGTCTGTCCTCTCCTGGAGTCTGCAGACGGACACTGCCCTGGGGAGGTTATCACGGGCTGCTTGAGAGGCAGGTAGTTCACCAGGGTGGACAGCTCCCTCAACAGTTAGCTCCAGCCACTTCCTGGGTCTCCCATGCATTTTCTTTCTCTGTCAGATATTTTTGCTAATCTAGCATACAGAGTATCAATGTACATTCTCCTAATTACTAAAAAGATTGGGAGTTTCTTCAGCTATTTGGAACTTCGTGTGGTGCCTGTTCTATGAACTGTCCATTCAGATATTTTGCCCATTTTTCTATGCATTTGCTTTTCTATTCTTATCTTGATTTTGTAGGATTCTTCCTATGCTCTGGATACAAATCTTTGATTTGTTGTGTGTATGGCAAATGTATTCTTCTTGTTTGTAGCCTGCCTTTTCATTTCTTTTAAAGTCACTTTAATTGAACAGAAAATTTTAAATTTAACATGGTCAAATGTATCAATATGCTCCTTTGGGGTTTTTTAGGGGGTCCGGGGGGAGGAAAATGGAAAGTTCCTCTCTACCCCAAAGTCATGAAGATACTCTATTTTCTAAATGTGTTAAAGTTTCTCTTCTCACGTTTACATACTTAACCTACCTGGAAGTTATGTTGGGAGTTGTATGAGGCTGATTCCATTCTTACAGTAGAGGAAATTAAGGCTCAGACTGGTGAGTGCATGTTAAGGGTTGTAAATGGCAGAGCCTAGAATCAAACCCTGATCTGTCTGGTCCAAACCATATGGTCTTTCCCTTGCATCTCATTCCAACCTTCCAGAAGCCTCCAATCTGAACTGCATTCAGCTCTTGGCCCTGGGGTAGGTGCTGGAGATGCAAAGACCAGTTGGACCCAGGCCTGCCACGGAGAAGCTCCAAGGAGGACGGGGACTCACATAAGCTCCAGGCCAGCTCCCTGGAGGGTGAGATTTTAGAAGCAAGGGCAGGGACACTGCAGAGCCCAGAGACGAGGCTGGGAAAACCCTGCTGGAAAAGCCAATGCAGCACAAAGAAAGGGCTTCTTTTTTGGTTACAAAAGAGCAAAACAACACTTGGGAAGTCAGAAAGTCAAAGAAACCAGCCCAAAATGATAGGTGGAAGAAAGTAACAGAAGTAACATTGGAAGGCAGGCCTGTGAGACTTCAGTCTGGCTTCTCTTGGTCTGCCAGCATTTCTGTACAGAAACAAAGAAGAAAACAGCAGGGGAGCCTGGGCAGCAGCTGTGGGCGGCCCATCCACCCCAGCTGCCTGACCCTGTCTGAGCTTGAGGCCTCTGCGGGCTGCAGCTTCCTGGTTCCACGGTGCCCTGCGGCCATGGAGGGGCTCTCATGTTTCCCAGAACACCCAGCCTTGCCAGCTGCAGTCAGGTGTTTCCAGCAACACACACACTCACATGCATGCGCAGACACACACACATGCACACACACACACACACACACACACACACACACATGCCTTGTGCAGGAGCCACGCCCTCCAGCAGGATCTTAACCCTGGAGCCCTGCCCACCTAACTCAGATCTCTAACTCTTCAGCCACCCTCTGTCCAGCTGTCCAAGCTGCTCTGTGGCCAGTGCTGGGTGACCTGCATGGGAGCCCAGGCATGTGCCTAGGGGCCAGGGGACATGCACACACGAAGTTCAGCATCAGAAGCCTTAACAGAATTTTGCAATTAGAAAACCTTAGAAAAAGTTGTTGTAAATTTCACGGTGCATGTAAGTTTTGTGTCGATGTGAAAAATAAATTTTGGATTTGAATTACATGGGACCGTAGGCAGCCTCATCTCTTCTCTGCTAAGATCTTCCGAAGGGCTGAATGTTGCCCTGACAGTGGGCCAGCTCAACGGAACGGTTTCCAACTTAATTCTGAGTTACACTCTTGCTCTCCTTTCCATATCTTCTTCCTCTCTCCTCTCTGTGTCTCCCCTCTCTCACTCCTCCCTTTTACTGTCCTACACATAATCATTTCCAACCCTAAAGCACTTCACATTTGGTGAAAAGCACTTCAGTTTCAAAGTGATTAGAAGCTGAAGATCCGTCGTTTAAAATTTAAATTAAACCGATTAAAATCACAGGAGCACTTTACATGTTTTAAGCAAATAATTATTTTTTACCAACAGATCCGGGAGGCTGGAGCGAGCCAGGTCTCAACAGGCCTGAGAAAGCAGCAGGACCTCGGGTGCAGCTGGCCTCCCAGGCCAAGCACCCGGCCCTGCCCAGGCGGCCCAGGGCAGCTTCTCATAATCCTGGGAGAGGATGGCCCCGGAAATTAGTCATGAGCCTGAGCCTTCCTTCCAAGGTCACCCAAAGATAACACTCTGAGTGTCTGTGGTTTCCTGTGCAAATGGAGGTGGACCTCACTCACAGGAGAGAGGGGAGATTCTCTCAGCAGCTGTGGTCCCTGCCTAGTATCCCACATGCTACATTCCATGGGCCCCAGCATCGACGATGTAGACCTCAGGGTCACCAGAATGCAAAGAGCATCTCACATTTTCCAAGCACTTTTTATGTCCTGGCCACAGTAACAAATAGGCAAAGTCTCTGCCCTTGAGATCAGCCCAGCAGAAGAGTAAAAATATAAATACCAGAACAGAGCTGTAAATATGACAACAAAAAAACTGTATTAGCTACTGAAATAGAACAGAGATGGGAATGATTTTCTTCTGAGGTTCTCTGGATTGAAGAGGGGCTGTGTGAGCTGGAATTTGCAGGATGAATAGGAGTTTTCAGGTGGACGAATGCAAAGATTTTCAAAAGACCACCAAGGGCCCATGACACTGTGTTCCTATTGCAGAATACAGAAATTTGTAACAAGATACTCAAGTTATCTTCTCTCACCAATTTGGAAACTGAGTCTCAAAGGTTTGAAGCTCCTGTTGGAAGTGACAGCTAGAAAGTTGTAGACTCAAATCTCGGTGTGACACGAACATTTCAGGTACTTTTGATTCCCCCCTTGTTGATATCCGGAACCACAGAGGGATGTTTTGAGTCTTTTCTTCTTTTCGGCGGAACGGTAGCCTAGGATCAAACCCAACAAACCAACCAGCCAGCCTTCCCCTGCCCTCGGGTGCTGACTCCCACCACCACGTGTCCATGCCCAGCTGCCTTCAGGACCCCAGTGGGAGAGGGAGCTGATAGTTGGGTCTCAGAAGCAGTTGGAACAGAGCAAAAGAAATAGTTCATGGTCTGCATGGCGAAGGGAGACTGGCAGCTCCAGCCGCGTCCAGGAGAGCCAGCAGGCCAAGCCCAGCCCAGGCGTTTCAAAAACAAATCTCCGTCCAGGTTTCCATCTCCCGGGGCGGGCCCCACCCTCCAGGAAGAAAGTAACTTCAAGCAGCCCAGGTTTCTTTCTTTTCGAATCTTTGTTTTCAGTTTTCCCTTTCCCCTAATTAGGTTTCAGAGCCCAGGATCATCCAGGCAGCTTCCTCGTGTTCAGCAGGGTTGGATGTGCATTCTGGTGTTTATTTTTAAAATGTTCCCAAAGAGGGATAGTGGTTGAGGGGCAAGGAGAGGGGCCTTTTCGAAATAAGAATTCGCCTTTGGGGCACGGGGGTGGGGGAAAAGGGGAGTTGTTTTTAATAGACACAGAGCTTCTGGTGGGGATGATGAAAACATTTTGGGTATAGATAGTGGTGACGATTACACAATGTTGTGAATGTATTTAGTGCTACTGAATTGTGTCCTTAAGAATGGTTCAAATTACAAATAATAGGTTATGGGTATTTTACGATAACATAAAACTAATTATTATTAGCTCCTGTGATGTCTTGCAAGTGGATGAGAGATAAAGAAGCCTTCAATAACAATAGTTTCACCAGTGATGGCAAACAGGGAAACACTTCTTCGCTTTTGGAAGGTTATTGATTGATCAGTCCAACAGGGAGTGGAAAAGACCAGCTCTTCACCGTCCTGGGCTTGGCTGGGAAGCAGAGCAGGTCCCAGGCACCTCCGCACTCTGGGGATGTATGTTTAACTTGCAGGTCAGTGGAACTGTGTCTTTTCTCTCAAGGAACAAACTGATAGTTCTGTCCACTGTGAAGGGTGTCAGCTCCTGGGCCCTTTCTGAGAGCTGTGTCCCTGTCTAGAAGGTTAAGGGAGGGTTTTGGGAAGGTCAGGTTTGGTAGACAGAAAGGCCTCGCTTCTAATCCCACCACCGTCACAGTATGACCTTGCAGAGGCCACTCTGTCTCCCTAGGTCACAGTGTCCTCATCTCTCCCATGGCTAAAATCTTTCCATCAGGTTTCCCTTAGCTCCCTGGGGAGTAGCTAAGCTCCACCTCTTGTTACCCTTTGAGTGTTGCTGTCACCTATTTATTCACACATTTGACAAACATTTACTGCTGGACAGACTACTGATGGCATTCAGCTTGGGATGTGTCTGATCTTCCACAGCTGATAAATCCCAGCACCAGAATCAGAACTCTGGTTAGTCTGAGCCCAAATTCAGGCATTCTCCCCTACGCCCACTGGCACCGGCTTCTGCAACACCTGGGCAGGTACTGAGAGGGATATGGCAAGTGGGAAGTCAGAGACCCACTGGAGGAGGAAGGCAGGGCTCTGTGGAGATGGGGAACTGGCCATGGAAAAGAGTGTCTGTGAAGGACCAGGCCAGGTAGGCAGATGGCTTTGGAAGGTCCAGAATGGGAAGGAAGGGCTCCTTCAGGGAGTTACATGAGAGTAATGAAGGGTGACCACACAGAAGGCCCCTGCAGAGAAGAGGGGGAGGCAAGGTTGAAGCAAGGGGCAGGGCTTGGTGGTGTGAGAACTGGGGGCTTTGTGGGTATCTGATTGAGTTTGTCAGATGTTGTCGGGTGCAGAAAGATGTACCTGAGAACTGTGCAGAGCCCCCTCCTACACTGCCGGTAGGAATGGAAAATGGGGCGACCACGTTGTGTTAACAGTCTGTAGTTCCTCAAACAATTTAACATAGAGCTCACATCTAACCCAGCAATTCCGCTCTTAAGTATACACCCAAGAGAAATAAAAGCGTATGTCCACAAAAACAGGAACATGAATGTTCATTGCAGAGTGAATAGCCAAAAAGTGGAAAGAACTCAAATGTCTATCAATTTGTAAATGGGTAAATGCAATGGAATAGGATTCAGTCACAAAAAAGAAGGAAGCACTGATCCATGCTCCCACACGATTAGGCCTCAGAAACACAATGCTAAATGAAGGAAGCCAGCCACAAGCCCACTGTGGATCACAAAATTCCAGCCATAGGGAAAGTCCAGAATAGGGAAATCTATCAACAAAGAAAGTGGGTTCGTGATTGCCAGGGGCCTGGAGGGCATGGGGAGATGGAGTGGGGTGAGAACTGAAGGCTATGTTTTAGAGGTGATGAAAATGTTCTAGAATTGACTGTGGTCATGTCTGTACATATCTGTGACTACATAAAAACCACTGAATTGTACACTTTAAATGGATGAACTGTATGGTATGTGAATTAAGTATCAAAATTGATGTTTTTAAAAATGCACTTTTTTTTTTTTGAGACAGAGTCTCACTCTGTCACCCAGGCTGGGGTGCAGTGGCGCTATCTCAGCTCACTGCAACCTCTGCCTCCCAGGTTCAAGTGATTCTCCTGCCTCAGCCTCCTGAGTAGCTGGGATTACAGGCACCTGCCACCACGCCTGGCTAATTTTTGTATTTTTTAGTAGAGATGGGGTTTCACCATGTTGGCCAGGCTGTTCTGTTCTTGAATTCGTGACCTCGTGATCCATCCACCTCCACCTCCCAAAGTGCTGGGATTACAGGAGTGAGCCACTGCACCTGGCCAAAAATGTACTTTTTTAGGTGCCCATTACTTAATATCTTAGCCCTGACATCTATATGGGGAGGCTTATTATGTTTCCCATTCTGCAAACGAAAAGAAGAAGGTTCTGAGAGGGTAAGTGACTTGTCCAAGATCAGAGCTAGTGGACAGTCACTGCAGGAGTCCAGCCCATCCTCCAAAGTGCAAACTTTTCCCAGGACAGTCATTAAAATCACATGGGGCTATTAGATCCAGCCTTCTTCCCCATTCACTGAAGGCCAAGGTTGGTCGGGTTTCACCACATGCCCCCAAATCCGTTCAGTCCATTGATCTCACTGGAGGCCCCCATCTCTCACTCCTCACCCCTTCCCACCAACACTTCTCACCACAGGCAGCATGGTCAGGGCAGGCTGTGCTTCCAGCCCAGCACTTTTATCTTCAACGATAATTTCCACTCCAAATATGTGTGGCAAAATACAGGAAGCCTCTTTTCACGGGGGTCACTGTTTGGGGCAGTTTTCCCAGCGTGCCTATATTTGCTAGTTCAATCCCTCTTTGAATACACTGGGCCCCTCAGCTGCAGGCACTCTGCACCGACTCCCACCCTCTGTGTCAAACAAATGCTTGGCACTTCATGAGCACCTAAGATGCACACCACGTGTGATTCAGCTCTGACCCTGTTCCCTGGGCCCAGTGGCACTAAGATAAGGTCCTAGGTAAGATGTCCTCTCCCATGGTGGACACTAGCCACCCGGACTTGGCCACTGCACAGGGGGTGAAAACACAGACTCTGGCGGGGATGGTGGGCCTTGAAATTCAGCACTGCCACTTACTAGCTGTGTGACCTCAAGCAAATCACCTCAACTCACTAAGCCCATTCCTCTAACTGGCAAGTGGGGACCCTAATAGTAACTTTAGGGTTGTGCACTACAGTGTTGCGACGGGCTTAGTGCTTAAACTACTGCATAGTAAGAACTCAAGAAATACTATTATTTTCTCCTCTTCCTCCTCCTCCTCTTTCTTCTCCTTCTTTTTCATTATCAAACACAGAGTTCTGCAAACAAAATAACCGCTATTTGTCCATCACATTTTACTCTATTCCCAGCCATTCGCACGAGTATCTCCATTCCTCAGAGCACACCCCCGCCCCCCGCCGACTCCCCCACAGCACAGGCCTTCTCATTAGAAAGGGGAAACCAAGGCTCAGAAAGGACAGTCCATGGCCCAGAGTCTCACACCTCAAGAGGAATTGTGGATCCAAAAACCCAAGCGCGTTCACTAATGCCCCTGCCAGCCCTCTTCTTCCACAAACACAATCCTAGTAAGTCCAACTTGTAAGTAGCCATGTGCACGGATGATCTGTCATTCTTGTGGGAGTTTTGTAATATTTTTAGATTGTGATTTGCTGACAAAGGTTGGGGATTCTACACTCAGAGCTGTCAGCACATTCCTGGGGAAGGAGAAGTCAGTCCCCACTAGTGCCACAGCTAACCACGGCCCCACCCTGCACCCCACCCCATCCTCGCCCCACCAAGGTGGCCTGGCTGGGTCAGGTGGACACAGGCCCGTGTCTCAGAACCCCTGGCAGGAGTATCCAAGCTGAAGGATTCTTCAGGCGAAGTGGCCTCGGTCCAAGCAATTGACCAAGTGCCCCTCCCTAGCCTCCACGCCTCCAAGACTGCATTTTTGAGGACTGGTCAGGACAAGGTGAGGAGGAGCTGGCTCTCCCTTGGGCTCTAGGCACGCAATGGAAAGAAAGCTTTCAGGCCCTGGAGGGCAGGGGTGGGAACTCTCATTTTTTCTAGGAGATTCCCAGCACCAAGCTGGACGGCATGCTCTACAGGTGTGCTGTTCAGGCAGCAAGCCAGCCCATCCTGCCACCAGGGCCAAGCCCTGAGGACAAGGACTCCAAGGAGGAACAGCAGAACAGAACAGAGGGGGCAGTCCTGCAGTTGGGAGACAGACACAGCTTGCTTTGAACTTGACTTCAGGAGCTCTGGAGCGACCCAAGTTATTCCTTTAGCAGTAGGAAGGGGTAACCCACCCACCCCGTGAGCTCCTTATGGGGAAAGTAAAACCATCCATTATTCACCGTCCTGTCCTGGAGACTTTAGCACATGCCCGTGGAGCTTGTCCTGCACCCCCTCAATCACTTGAACTGTGTTTTCAGAAGTACCTACTCTGTGCCCTTCTCACTTTCTCCTCAGTCTGAAATCTACTCCCTCACGCATTCACTCATCTTTTACTTTCAGCACTCACTGAAATGCCTGTGCTTAGTGTGACTCACTTTCACTGTAGATTCCATTCAGTTATTCACTCAGGCATTTATTCACCTTTCTGTTCATTCCATACACATATTATACCCAGATGTTCTAGGCAAACTCATCTTTTAGTCTGGAATTTCCTTATGAATGAATGAATTCTAAGCTAAGGGAAAATTAGAACTATGGTGTTTTCTCTGTAGGGTGGGTGAATTTTGAACTCTCATAAATTCAGTCTTTAAGTGGGCTTGCCGTAGCCAACCTTCTGCTACAATTATGCCATGGGACACGGTGACCCTGGATTGCCACTTTCTCTTCCCAAACAAGAACCCACAAAGGAAATTCTATTGGAACTAGAAATGTGCTTCAGAATTTCCCTTTTACGGGGACATCCTTCGCGAAGACGTACGGAGGACCCTCATTCTCAGAAAGATGGAGAAATGTCCCTACAGCAGCTTCATGGTTGCGATAAATGGGAGTAAACAAGATCTCCATGTCTTAAAAAATTTAAAAAAACAGAAAACAAAAACAATTCCATGCACCACCTGTACCTGAGTCAGCATGCCCAATTTTAAAGTCAGAGTGCAATGGCCTGCAGGCCCAAGTATCCAATTCTATAAATACAGACAAGCTGAAAGCCAAAGGCCAGACCATCCCAATCTGTCACCCTTTCTACCTGATAAATTATGTACACCCCTCTGGATGGCCTGAGGTCCTGTCTGAGCAATTCGGATCCATTCTCTGGAGTTAACCTGGGGTCCCACTCTCCCTGCCAACCGCTCCCCAGCCCGCCCTCCCCACGCACCCCTCCCTACCTGCTGTGTCCTTTGGGCAGGCCAGGTGTGCTCCGTGATGGATTGCCCAATGGGCCCCTCAGTCCTGGAGGCGGCTGAGCCCTGCGGGTGGGAAGCATTCACTGGGCCCTTGACAGACAGCAGGCACGTCAAAGCTGGAAATGAGCCTGTCTCTAGGGGTTGTGCATTTTATGTGAGTTGCAGGGGCTCCCTCCCAGCTTCTTTCCTGGGAAGCTGATCTGACCACACCCTGTGCTCCCACCCTCCCATTTCCCCTCACCCCCTTCTGGGCCTCACCATGGGGCCCTGAATGCATTTGGCTCAATGTATGAAAACCAAGTTTGAGCCAAAGAGCAACAGAGAGGAACCAAGTTTTCTCCCATTTTAGACTTTTCTCTGTCTTAAGATGAAATCAGAAGGGTGCCATGTCTCCAGCCAGCTCCTGATAATTCAGAAAGAGGGTTGCCAGTCATTTAAAAGGAGACACAGCATCTTTAATAAATTTAATCCACATCTGATTACAGAGGAAGAAAGCGCTCTCTCTCTCCTCTCCTCTCCTCTCTCTCTTTTCATCTTGCAGGGCTGAAATATTGCAATAACTGTTCAATCTGGGTTTTTTAAAATAAGATTTGCTAAAGGTCAGTGTATCTCCTGGCCACATATGCAGCAACATTCAAATTTCCCCAGCTCAAGAATAAAAAGATTCCAGCGTTAAAAATAAAAGAATAAGGACATCTCTCGAGCCCATGGGAGATTTGGGAAAGAGGAGACATTTCGTTATCAATGCACAATCACGTGATTTTTAAGCAGTATCTCTAATCTGCTTC